>NC_057813.1:421508914-421875733 GCF_018294505.1 Triticum aestivum | reverse complement strand
CATCTACTAGCTTTTTCCTTGGGATTTGTTTAGTTAAAAGTTAGCAATTGCAACTTCGTGTACTTCATTTGTGTCCAACGACCAGACCAAGACCGCTTACGGATCCCCACCTTTATCAATACTTCATATATACTCGCAATATTCAGATTGCTTTTATCATATTCTTGCTTGTTCTTCGATTGCTTGCAGGAATAGACCTTCGTGGTCAGGTTGATTGTGTTCCGGCGTGGTCAATAACCTCTCGGAGTTGGTTTAGCGATTGCTAAGGCGCAACGTCGTGCACATTTGTAGTCGGATCGTCAAAGTCATCTTCACCAAATCGATAGTTATCATCTCATTGAAAGATCGGGACACCTCCGCCTCTATCAATTCTAAGATAGATTGTGCTACCTAGTCCTTATTTCTGGTGCACTCTTCGATCAATGAGTTAGGATTATTTAATCCCTTGCTTATTTGATCATATCGTCTTGATCTGGAAAGCAAGATTGTTCTCGAGCTTAGTAACATATTGGTGGTTCATGATGTTCTGAATATCTTCTCAGAAGTATTACCGGGTTGTCACCTGGCCGCTATGTTGAGTTCATGATCAAGTTGGTTTTCTTATAAATCACTCCTTCTCCAAGAATCTGTGTTGGATATCCCTGAGCTAGTTGGTTGAGCTAGACAACAACTTGGAGAGTTGGAAGATAATAGCTTGTCTGACTTAGTTCATGTTAAGGGATATCTTCTTGTGTGTGTATGTGTGTGTGTGTGTGTTGAAGAAAGATGATATCTCCATCGATTGGTCCTCGTGATCAGTTGTTGGATCTATTGCCTTGTCAAAACTTTGATTTGAGTATGGGCTATCGTCAAGTCAAATCAGAACCAACGATGTTCGTAATGTTGTCTTACTCGTGGTTGATCCCTCAAGCATACACCATTACATCTTTGGGTCTGACCAATACTATCACCTTGTTCACATAGTTATGGAATTCCATCTCCATGGGAATCTGGATGAATTGTTGTTGAGCCCATCGACAACATCCTTGTCTTCTCCATAATTTTGTTGAACATTAAGCTAGTGTTGGAAACTTTTAAAAGCATTTGTTCATGTTAGATCATGAAGCATATGTTCGGATGTAAGAAGTGACCTTCTCCAGCTCATGTGCATTTGATGTAAGTTGCCGTCGTGAGTTTGAGAAAGATTGTTTTTGCTTCCTTGGAATCATCCCAAGTTAGTCACACATGTGCGAAGTGCTCTATGGTTTGATAGGTTGGCCGCCTCCATTCTATATGTGTTTCCTAGCACACCAAGCCACTGATTGATTTGTTCAAGGAGAAGAAGTTCCTTCTTAAGAATCATGACTTGTGTTAGGACTTCGTTATCCTCGATGATGGTTTCCCAACCTGAACTTGGTAGTATTTTATTATAAGACTACCACGTGGTCACGCTTGTCTTGGACAACGTGTTCACATGTTTGTAGCAGAACTAGCTCATGTTTTGGAGCTAACTACCGTAGTTCATTCTCCGAGAATCTCGCAACGTCATCTCGTCGATTTGTGTTGCAAACTTTCATTTTTCTTTCCAGACCAATGAGTCTGGATTATTCTGACACCAACCAGATCTAAATCTCAGGCAGATATGATGGTTGGAACATTTCCCAAGAACTATAATATTGGTCTCGCGATAACCGGTAAAGTGGATGTCGTGGCCAACACACCCCGCCCGAAGACCTATTATTGTAGTATCTTGATTGAAGAAGTTGGCCACCTCCCCATAAGGACTTCGTAGGATTTACTCCCTAGTTGTGCCTTATGATTTTTGTGTTTCCGAAGTCCGACCTTTTACTTGATGTTCTGGGTACCAAACCATCTAAATGAATGGGTTACGCTAGCACATCAAGGAGAACATTAGAAGCGGAGTGCTAAATGTCTCTCGGTCGATCATCCAGATTTTGTCCCCTTGGCCTCGCTAAGGTGAAATCTAAGAAAGTGTTATCTTCCTTTGCATCTGCATCGTCCATCACTATTCATCATGGTAGTATGTTGTATTGTCAGCACCCTTGACACGGATGTTGGTAAAACCTTGATGATTATAGGAATGCTCAAGTTCTTGAGAGCACTCACAAGCACTAGGTGTTATCATCGACACTAATTGGGATTGCTCCTAGTTTTCTTCGGTTGTGTTATAACCACTCCAACAGTGGAATTATTTCCTACTGTTGAGTTCCTCCCCAGTTACTAGAATCATTTCTGGCATTTGCATTTTGCTCCCAGCTTGCATCACCATTGTGCCATTCCACCATGGGTTCCATCATTTTCGATGATAACCAAAAATCATCCGTTGCATTGTCTTCAACAAGGTAGTCCACATCATCCATTCTGGCCCAAGAATGCCATTCTTTCGGACTCCTTCAAATGATCGATTGTGATTTGCCTTAGGCTGGTATAAAGAGTTTCAATGATCTCTGAATCAAAGGTAATTCTTTTTGCCACTTAAGGGGATATTCTACGAGTCACCTTCCCTGAAGTGTCTCGATATGGTATCATGGCAACTCAAATCTTCGCTACGTTGACAACCGTTCACCACCCTCTTAAGTGTGGGATTGTTGTCTACCTAGTGAACCTTCGACATCTGTTCCACTCCATCCCTTTGGATGAATGCTTCGTATCTCAGCTCGAGAGATGTTCTTACCTCTCACTCCATGAGTTGATCTTGAATACTCGATCTTCGAGGAGATCGTTTTCTGGAGAGTCTCCTTCTGTTGTTATCGTGTTGGATGAAGACCTCGCAAGCAAAGACGTCAAGATCGATTGAGTCAACAGATCAACACCCTTGAGAAGACAGTTGGATCATGAAGTTTGTGATACTTAGTGTCCCCTTTGTCTTCTTACCTCACGTCTTGAATCTCGGGACGAGATTCTTGTTTAGTGGGGGTGAGCTGTCACAGCCCTAGCTTTAGCTTTGCTTGTGGGCTAGTCCTGGTTGTTGCATCATGTTTAAATTTTACTTCAACTTGAAATGGGGATTGACTAAACCCTAGCACCAAATGAATTCAACTAGGTTCAACTAAAATATTTTCAATGAGTCCAAATGGCTTTAAAAAATGTTCATCATTTCTGGAAATGCTGGAGACATAACCAGGAGTGTTGCACATTTTTTCCATGACTCATTTGGGTTCTCAATTAAATCTTATAGTATTTGTAACATCCCAATTTTCCTAAATTAGGATGTTAATAGATCATTCATATGCATATCATAATTTTATTGCATTATTTGCTTTTTCAGAATATTCAAATCATTATGCAACAAAAGGCAATTTATTTGGAGTGGAGATAACATGACTTCTCCCCTATTTTAAAAATGTTCATAATGTGCAGAATATTATTTACAGTTCATGTGATATGTTCTGGTAATTTTTGCAATCTTAAAAATATTTTATTTGATTGTTTTATTGCTGTTTGAGTGTCCTATTGCATCAAAATGAATTTCTAAAATTGCATTAGGTGAGGAACTATTGTTCATGTAGTTTATATTAGTAGTAAATATTTTACAGTGTGTCTCTATATTTTTGTTTAGTTTTTATTGTGGTTATTTTATTTTAGTTATTTGTGTTTCTGTAGTTTTGTGTTCTAAAAAAACAGCCGGCTAGCCAGCTACCCAGCCAGCCAGCCGACGCCGCGGCCCACCTAACCCCGCACTGCGCGGCCCAGTCCCCCGCACCGCTGCGGCCCACCAAACCCCACTGCCCGCAGCCCGCTAAACCTAGCGAAGCGGTACGCCCGCACACTCGCACCCGACCCGCGCCCGATCGACCCCTCGCCCCAGCCACTGACCAGCAGGCCCCGCACCCATCTTCCACCCCGAGCCGGACGCAGCCGCGCCGCGCGCACGCCGAGGCCGAGCCGGTTTACCCCGCGTCCCTGGTCCACCTCGAGCGCTCCCGAGTCGTCGTGTGCAAGCAGAAGACCCAGGGCGACCCCGCATCCACTCCTCGTTCTTCCTCGTTGCCGCACGCTCGAGCGAGGGCGAAACGCATCTCGCCGCGGAGCTCCGCCGCCGCCGCCGCTCGCCAGTCGTTCCCGCCGCCGTAAGGACGCCTCGGACCACCCCGTTTACTCCCCTTGACCATCCGCTCATCTCTTCACTGTTTTGACGTTGTTTTGTCGCCTGAGACGCAGCCGAACACTGCCGCCACCGACGTCTGCCACCGCCGGAGCACGCCACGTTCACCCCGCCACCGCAGCCGCAGAGGAGGTCCTCGCTGTCGTCGAACACCACCACCGCCTCCGCCACTCAACGCCGCACCCGTCCACCCCCTCAACTTCGCCGGAGCATCGCCGGAGGAGCGCCACCACCGACGCCCGAGACCGCCGCCACCCTTCCTCTGTTCTGGTGAGCACGAACGCACAGGGAACACCTTTGGCCAATCACAAACGACCACATGGCATACTGCTATAGGCGCAGCTACAGTGCCGCACAGGACCAGGCGATTTCTGTTGCTGTTTTTGTTTTTTCCAGTTTTTCACTCAAAACTTCAAATAGCTATAGCTTTTATTCTGTATACCCAAATTAGGTAATTCTTTTTCCTATGATCTCACAAAAATCAGCACTTTATCACAGTACCAACTTTGCACATGTTTGCACTTTTCAAATTTGAATTCGTTTGAATTTGAAATAAACCTTCCGGAGGCCGTAACTCTCAAACCGCTTATCGAAATTGAGTGATTCTTTTTGCATTGTGACCGTAGTGCTATTTAGGTGTTGTTAAGCTTCTGTTGTTGTGTTTTAAAATGGTTTTTCTTGCTGTTGGTTTTTATTTTGGTTCTATTCGTGTTTCGGTGATTGATTTGTTGAATTGTGTGAAACGTGTAGATTGTCCGGAGTGCGACGCAAACTATTGTCAGGAGTGTGACTTTCTGAACCAGAACCAAGGCAAGTTACATGTTGATCATCCTTTACCTATTGTTTTCTATGCATGTAGTTATATCAAACTATGAATTTATGCATGTATAGGAATACTATATTATTTTGCTATATGATGTTGAGCTATCTTCCCGTCTTTTGCAAATCGTGGTAGTTGTAGTTTGCTATGCTTTGTAGACGGGGTGGTTCGTGTATATATTGAGATTATGTGAGGATTATAAATATAATCAAATTGAGTAGTAATTGAGGACTTAATTCACCTCTGGGCGGAATTGGTATTGAAGGGTGGTTTCAAGAACATCATGGTTTTTACCCTCTGAATGTAAGTGGACGGCCGCCCAGGTTCAAAAAGATCAGACAGACTTAGTGACTAGTAGCTTCCATGTGCGGCCACTGGCTATATGGGCTCTGGCTTAGTTGATCAGTTGTGGAACCCTTACTCGGATGTGCCAGCAGATGTAGATATAATAGTTGGGATGGGCCTCCTGTTGGGACTAGGGGACTGCTTCTGAAAGACTTCATCTTAATCTTCGGATTGGGTCCAGTGGGTAAAGCGTACAAAACTCTGCAGAGTATTAAAACTAATCATGATTAGCCGTGCCCCGGTTATGGGTAAATTTGAGCCACTATGCCATTACAGTTGTTGGATGATCTTGACAGATGTGACACTTAATAATATTTGTGGGCAACTTAATAAAGGGTAGGTTGGAGTTGATTTTGCCAACTCAACCTTGTGTATTTAATTGTAGTAATAAAAGAACTAAATTAAAATTTGACTATTAGGTAGTTATTAGGATAAAATCAGCTTTCTGCAAAAATAAACCCTCAAGCCTTCCTTTGTTGTACTATGCATATACATGTAGGTCTGCTATATTATTACTCCTGTGTAACTTGCCAATACATTCAAAGTATTGACCTATATGGCTGCAACGTCTCATGTTGCAGGATATTCAGATGACGAGTAAGGTACCGTTAGGGTCGCGAGTCTGCACTCAGCATCGCCAGTGGGCTATGATGGGACTCATCGTTATTTTCTGCTACTTTCCGCTGTTTGATTGAATAAAGCTAGCCAAGTGCTATGCAGATTGTTTTGTTTTATATATTCTGGATCATACGATGTAATAAATGATGCACTTGCTATTCTGGTATATACTGTGTGTGCTAGCGAGTTCGATCCAGGGACTAGCACGGTAAGCACAGAGACTCAAATCCTTCGAGATTTTGGTCGTTACAGATGGTATCAGAGCAGTGTGTTGACTGTAGGACGTGACCCTAGAAAATGGATTATAAAAGCCATAGGAGTGAAAATTATTTATCAACTAGTTATACTTCTTACTGTTTATTAGTTAAGCCCCTCAAGTATGTTGCCAGTTAAGTAGGAACTAGTGCTGAGACCACCATTCATGCTTGTTTTATATTGCAACGCTATCGTGTTAGCGTATCTGATTATGCCCACTTTTGTGGTATGAAGATACTAGATTGTTGCTTGATTGGTAGTTTGTTTGTTAATTTATATCTTGTCGAAATTATTCGACTATATATATATATAATATTATCATATTATTGTTTGTTGTTTGTTGTTTGTGTGTTGGTGTTATTCGTTGTTGTGTTTGTTGGCTTGATCATATTATGCATATGGGTAGAATATATTTATATATACATAGTTTTTGGCCCTATTGTATCTATGACTCATCTATTCTTGCCAACAAAAACCCTTAGTATGCCTATTAGAGTGAGCTCCCCAGGAGCTGAGATGATAGCAGGTGTTGGTTGTCATCAGTTGACTTTGTCTATTGGGAAGCATGAGTTTCCTACGGATTTGATTATATTGAAGTCACAAGGTCTGGATATTATTTTGGGTATGGATTGGTTGCAGTTATATAAAGGTCGTATTGATTGTGCCAGTCGATCTATTACTCTCAGTGCACCAGGAGGGAAGAGGATCAAATATGTGTGTAAGTATAAGCGTAATCAGGTGCAGGTGAACTCTCTTAAGGGGGGTAGCCTGGAAGAGGTGCCAGTTGTGAGGGATTATCCAGATGTGTTTCCAGAGGAGTTGCCAGGTATGCCACCAGATAGAGATATTGAGTTTCTTATTGATTTAATACCAGGCACTGGACCTATTGCAAAGAGACCGTATAGAATGCCTCCTCAAGAGTTGGAGGAATTGAAGAAGCAGATAAGAGAATTGCAGGCACAAGGATTTATTCGCCCAAGTTCATCACCTTGGGGAGCTCCAGTTTTGTTTGTGGAGAAGAAGGATGGGACCTTGAGGATGTGTGTTGATTATCGTTCTCTGAATGAGGTAACCATTAAGAATAAGTATCCTTTGCCTATGATAAATGATCTATTTGACCAGTTGGAGGGAGCTACTGTGTTTTCTAAGATTGATCTCCGTTCTGGTTATCATCAATTGAAGATTCGCGAGCAAGATATTCCAAAGACTGCTTTCACCACGAGGTATGGGTTGTATGAATATACCGTTATGTCATTTGGACTGACTAACGCTCCTGCATACTTCATGAATATGATGAACAAGGTGTTTATGGAGTTCTTGGATAAATTTGTGGTTGTTTTCATTGATGATATATTGGTGTTCTCCAAGAATAAGCAAGAGCATGAGGTGCATCTGCGTTTGGAATTGGAGAAATTGAGGGAACATCAGTTGTATGCCAAGTTCAGCAAATGTGAGTTTTGGCTGGATGAGGTAGCTTTCCTTGGACATGTTGTGTCAGGTAATGGAGTTGCAGTTGATCCATCTAAGGTTGCTGCAGTTACAGAGTGGGAGACACCCACGACAGTTGGGGAGATTCACAGCTTTTTGGGCCTTGCAGGTTATTATAGGAGGTTTATTGAAAACTTTTCCAAGATTGCAAAGCCTATGACTGAATTGTTGAAGAAGGAGAAGAAGTTTGTTTGGACTGATGAATGTGAAGCCAGCTTTCAGGAATTGAAGCAGCGTTTGGTTACAGCACCAGTCTTAACACTGCCAGATATACATAAGGACTTCCAGGTATATTGTGATGCTTCTCGTCAAGGACTTGGGAGTGTTTTGATGCAGGAAGGTAAAGTTGTTTCATATGCTTCACGTCAGCTTAAGAATCATGAGCATAATTATCCTACACATGATTTGGAGTTAGCCTCAGTTGTGCATGCATTGAAAACTTGGAGGCCATACCTTATTGGTAATCGTTGTGATATATTTACTGATCATAAGAGCTTGAAGTATATTTTTACTCAGAAGGATTTGAACCTCAGGCAGAGGAGATGGTTGGAGCTTATTAAGGATTATGATTTGAATGTGCAGTATCATCCTGGTAAGGCTAATGTTGTTGCTGATGCATTGAGTCGTAGGAGCCATGCTAATGCAATTAATATTGATAATATGCCACCCGAGTTATGTGAACAGTTCAGGAATCTCAGGTTGGAGATGGTTCCTAAGGGATATTTAGCAACACTTGAGGTAAAGCCTACTTTGCTTGACAGGATCAGAGAAGCTCAAAAGGGTGATAAGGAGATTGCTGAGATAAAAGAGAACATGGTTAAAGGTAAGGCAGAAGGTTTCCATGAGGATGAACATGGGGCCATATGGTTTGAGAAGCGTATTTGTGTACCTCAGATGCAGATATCAGGAAGTTGATTCTTCAGGAGGCGCATGATTCACCTTATTCTATTCACCCAGGTAATACTAAGATGTATTTGGATTTGAGGGAAAGATTTTGGTGGCCTAGCCTGAAGAGGGAAATTGCTGGATATATTGCAACATGTGATGTGTGCCAGAGAGTTAAAGCAGAACATCAGAGACCAGCAGGTTTGTTACAGCCATTGCCTATACCTGATTGGAAGTGGGATGAGATTGGTATGGATTTCATTACAGGTCTACCCAGGACTCGGTCAGGTTATGATTCTATTTGGGTAGTTGTTGATCGTTTGACTAAAGTTGCTCACTTCATCCCGGTAAAGACTACTTATACCAGTGCTCAGCTAGCAAAGATTTATATGTCTAAAATTGTTTGTCTGCATGGAGTTCCAAGGAAGGTAGTGTCTGATAGAGGTACTCAGTTCACATCTAAATTTTGGCGTCAGTTGCATGAATCCTTGGGCACCAGGCTGGAGTTCAGTACAGCTTTCCATCCACAGACAGATGGGCAGACAGAGAGGGTAAATCAGATTTTGGAGGATATGTTGAGAGCTTGTGCTTTGGACTACGGGTCCAGTTGGGATGATAATTTACCTTATGCAGAGTTCTCATATAATAACAGTTACCAGGCTAGTCTGAAGATGGCACCATTTGAGGTATTGTATGGCAGAAAGTGCAGGACACCGTTAATGTGGGATGAGGTTGGAGAGCGTTAGTTCTTTGGGCCAGACTTGATCAGAGATGCTGAGGAGAAGGTCAAGTTGATTCGTGACAGGCTGAAGATAGCACAGTCCAGACAGAAGAGTTATGCAGATGCAAAACGTAAGGAGGTGACATATGAGGTAGGAGACCGTGCGTATCTTAGAGTTTCACCACTTCGTGGAATTAAGAGGTTTGGAATTAAGGGTAAGTTAGCACCACGTTTTGTGGGGCCTTACACGATCTTGGAGCGTAGAGGAGAGGTAGCTTATCAGTTGGAGTTGCCAGAATCCTTGTCAGGAGTTCACGATGTGTTTCATGTATCTCAGTTGAAGAAGTGTCATGCAGAGATGATGGATGTTCCATTGAGGGACACAGTGCCACTTGAGGCAATTCAGTTGGAGAGTGATTTGACATATGAGGAGAAGCCTGTTAAGATTCTGGAGACAGCAGAGAGAGTTACTCGCACCAAGACAATCAAGTTATGCAAGGTTCAGTGGGATCATCATACAGAGGAGGAAGCTACCTGGGAACGAGAGGAAGATCTCAAGCAGGATCACCCACATCTATTCTCTAGCCAACCCGAATCTCGAGGGCGAGATTCATCTTAAGGGGGGTAGGTTTGTAACATCCCAATTTTTCTAAATTAGGATGTTAATAGATCATTCATATGCATATCATAATTTTATTGCATTATTTGCTTTTTCAGAATATTCAAATCATTATGCAACAAAAGGCAATTTATTTGGAGTGGAGATAACATGACTTCTCCCCTATTTTAAAAATGTTCATAATGTGCAGAATATTATTTACAGTTCATGTGATATGTTCTGGTAATTTTTGCAATCTTAAAAATATTTTATTTGATTGTTTTATTGTTGTTTGAGTGTCCTATTGCATCAAAATGAATTTCTAAAATTGCATTAGGTGAGGAACTATTGTTCATGTAGTTTATATTAGTAGTAAATATTTTACAGTGTGTCTCTATATTTTTGTTTAGTTTTTATTGTGGTTATTTTATTTTAGTTATTTGTATTTCTGTAGTTTTGTGTTCTAAAAAAAACAGCCGGCCAGCCAGCTACCCAGCCAGCCAGCCGACGCCGCGGCCCACCTAACCCCGCACTGCGCGGCCCAGTCCCCCGCACCGCTGCGGCCCACCAAACCCCACCGCCCGCAGCCCGCTAAACCTAGCGAAGCGGTACGCCCGCACGCTCGCACCCGGCCCGCGCCCGATCCACCCCTCGCCCCAGCCACTGACAGCGGGCCCCGCACCCATCTTCCACCCCAAGCCGGACGCAGCCACGCCGCGCGCACGCCGAGGCCGAGCCGGTTTACCCCGCGTCCCTGGTCCACCTCGAGCGCTCCCGAGTTGCCGTGTGCAAGCAGAAGACCCAGGGCGACCCCGCATCCACTCCTCGTTCTTCCTCGTTGCCGCACGCTCGAGCGAGGGCGAAACGCATCTCGCCGCGGAGCTCCGCCGCCGCCGCCGTTCGCCAGTCGTTCCCGCCGCCGTAAGGACGCCTCGGACCACCCCGTTTACTCTCCTCGACCATCCGCTCATCTCTTCACTGTTTTGACGTCGTTTTGTCGCCTGAGACGCTGCTGAACACCGCCGCCACCGACGTCTGCCACCGCCGGAGCACGCCACGTTCACCCCGCCACCGCAGCCGCAGAGGAGGTCCTCGCCGTCGTCGAACACCACCACCGCCTCCGCCACTCAACGCCGCACCCGTCCACCCCCTCAACTTCGCCGGAGCATCGCCGGAGGAGCGCCACCGCCGACGCCCGAGACCGCCGCCGCCCTTCCTCTGTTCTGGTGAGCACGAACGCACAAGGAACTCCTTTGGCCAATCACAAACTGCCACGTGGCATACTGCTATAGGCGCAGCTACAGTGCCGCACAGGACCAGGCGATCTCTGTTGCTGTTTTTGTTTTTTCCAGTTTTTCACTCAAAACTTCAAATAGCTATAGCTTTTATTCTGTATACCCAAATTAGGTAATTCTTTATCCTATGATCTCACAAAAATCAGCACTTTATTAGAGTACCAAGTTTGCACATGTTTGCACTTTTCAAATTTGAATTCGTTTGAATTTGAAATAAACCTTCCGGAGGCCGTATCTCTCAAACCGTTTATCGGATTCGAGTGATTCTTTTTGCATTGTGACCGTAGTACAATTTAGGTGTTGTTATGCTGCTGTTGTTGTATTTTAAAATGGTTTTTCTTGCTGTTGGTTTTTATTTTGGTCCTATTCGTGTTTCGGTGATTGATTTGCTGAATTGTGTGAAACGTGTAGATTGTCCGGAGTGCGAGGCAAACTATTGTCAGGAGTGTGACTTTCTGAACCAGAACCAAGGCAAGTTACATGTTGATCATCCTTTACCTATTGTTTTCTATGCATGTAGTTATATCACACTATGAATTTATGCATGTATAGGAATACTATATTATTTTGCTATATGATGTTGAGCTATCTTCCCGTCTTTTGCAAATCGTGGTAGTTGTAGTTTGCTATGCTTTGTAGACGGGGGTGGTTCGTGTATACATTGAGATTATGTGAGGATTATAAATATAATCAAATTGAGTAGTAATTGAGGACTTAATTCACCTCTGGGCGGAATTGGTATTGAAGGGTGGTTTCAAGAACATCATGGTTTTTACCCTCTGAATGTAAGTGGACGGCCGCCCAGGTTCAAAAAGATCAGACAGACTTAGTGACTAGTATCTTCCATGTGCGGCCACTGGCTATATGGGCTCTGGCTTAGTTGATCAGTTGTGGAACCCTTACCCGAATGTGCCAGCGGATGTAGATATAATAGTTGGGATGGGCCTCCTGTTGGGACTAGGGGACTGCTTCTGAAAGACTTCGTCTCAATCTTCGGATTGGGTCCAGTGGGTAAAGCGTACAAAACTCTGCAGAGTATTAAAACTAATCATGATTAGCCGTGCCCCCGGTTATGGGTAAATTTGAGCCACTATGCCATTACAGTTGTTGGATGATCTTGACAGATGTGACACTTAATAATATTTGTGGGCAACTTAATAAAGGGTAGGTTGGAGTTGATTTTGCCAACTCAACCTTGTGTATTTAATTGTAGTAATAAGGAACTAAATAAAAATTTGACTATTAGGTATATAGTAGGATAAAATCAGCTTTATGCAAAAATAAACCCTCAAGCCTTCCTTTGTTGTACTATGCATATACATGTAGGTCTGCTATATTATTACTCCTGTGTAACTTGCCAATACATTCAAAATATTGATCTATATGGCTGCAACGTCTCATGTTGCAGGATATTCAGACGACGAGTAAGGTACCGTTAGGGTCGCGAGTCTGCACTCAGCATCGCCAGTGGGCCTTTTAAACTGCCTGCTGAATCCATGAGCAGGCAAGAGACAACCTGGCGAACTGAAACTTCTTAGTAGCCAGAGGAAAAGAAAGCAAAAGCAATTCCCGTAGTAGCGGCGAGCGAAATGGGAGCAGCCTAAACCGTGAAAACGGGGTTGTGGGAGAGCAATACAAGCGTTGTGCTGCTAGGCGAAGCGGTTGAGTGCCGCACCCTAGATGGCTAAAGTCCAGTAGCCGAAAGCATCACTAGCTTACGCTCTAACCCGAGTAGCATGGGGCACGTGGAATCCCGTGTGAATCAGCAAGGACCACCTTGCAAGGCTAAATACTCCTGGGTGACCGATAGCGAAGTAGTATTTTCCTAAATTAGGATGTTAATAGATCATTCATATGCATATCATAATTTTATTGCATTATTTGCTTTTTCAGAATATTCAAATCATTATGCAACAAAAGGCAATTTATTTGGAGTGGAGATAACATGACTTCTCCCCTATTTTAAAAATGTTCATAATGTGCAGAATATTATTTACAGTTCATGTGATATGTTCTGGTAATTTTTGCAATCTTAAAAATATTTTATTTGATTGTTTTATTGCTGTTTGAGTGTCCTATTGCATCAAAATGAATTTCTAAAATTGCATTAGGTGAGGAACTATTGTTCATGTAGTTTATATTAGTAGTAAATATTTTACAGTGTGTCTCTATATTTTTGTTTAGTTTTTATTGTGGTTATTTTATTTTAGTTATTTGTGTTTCTGTAGTTTTGTGTTCCAAAAAAAAACAGCCGGACAGCCAGCTACCCAGCCAGCCAGCCGACGCCGCGGCCCACCTAACCCCGCACTGCGCGGCCCAGTCCCCCGCACCGCTGCGGCCCACCAAACCCCACCGCCCGCAGCCCGCTAAACCTAGCGAAGCGGTACGCCCGCACGCTCGCACCCGACCCGCGCCCGATCGACCCCTCGCCCCAGCCACTGACCAGCGGGCCCCGCACCCATCTTCCACCCCGAGCCGGACGCAGCCGCGCCGCGCGCACGCCGAGGCCAAGCCGGTTTACCCCGCGACCCTGGTCCACCTCGAGCGCTCCCGAGTCGCCGTGTGCAAGCAGAAGACCCAGGGCGACCCCGCATCCACTCCTCGTTCTTCCTCGTTGCCGCACGCTCGAGCGAGGGCGAAACGCATCTCGCCGTGGAGCTCCGCCGCCGCCGCCGTTCGCCAGTCGTTCCCGCCGCCGTAAGGACGCCTCGGACCACCCCGTTTACTCTCCTCGACCATCCGCTCATCTCTTCACTGTTTTGACGTTGTTTTGTCGCCTGAGACACAGCCGAACACCGCCGCCACCGACGTCTGCCACCGCCGGAGCACGTCACGTTCACCCCGCCACCGCAGCTGCAGAGGAGGTCCTCGCCGTCGTCGAACACCACCACCGCCTCCGCCACTCAACACCGCACCCGTCCACCCCCTCAACTTCGCCGGAGCATCGCCGGAGGAGCGCCACCGCCAACGCCCGAGACCGCCGCCGCCCTTCCTCTGTTCTGGTGAGCACGAACGCACGGGGAACTCCTTTGGCCAATCACAAACTGCCACGTGGCATACTGCTATAGGCGCAGCTACAGTGCCGCACAGGACCAGGCGATTTCTGTTGCTGTTTTTGTTTTTTCCAGTTTTTCACTCAAAACTTCAAATAGCTATAGCTTTTATTCTGTATACCCAAATTAGGTAATTCTTTTTCCTATGATCTCACAAAAATCAGCACTTTATCAGAGTACCAAGTTTGCACATGTTTGCACTTTTCAAATTTGAATTCGTTTGAATTTGAAATAAACCTTCCGGAGGCCGTATCTCTCAAACCGTTTATCGGATTCGAGTGATTCTTTTTGCATTGTGACCGTAGTACAATTTAGGTGCTGTTATGCTGCTGTTGTTGTGTTTTAAAATGGTTTTTCTTGCTGTTGGTTTTTATTTTGGTCCTATTCGTGTTTCGGTGATTGATTTGCTGAATTGTGTGAAACGTGTAGATTGTCCGGAGTGCGAGGCAAACTATTGTCAGGAGTGTGACTTTCTGAACCAGAACCAAGGCAAGTTACATGTTGATCATCCTTTACCTATTGTTTTCTATGCATGTAGTTATATCACACTATGAATTTATGCATGTATAGGAATACTATATTATTTTGCAATATGATGTTGAGCTATCTTCTCGTCTTTTGCAAATCGTGGTAGTTGTAGTTTGCTATGCTTTGTAGACGGGGGTGGTTCGTGTATATATTGAGATTATGTGAGGATTATAAATATAATCAAATTGAGTAGTAATTGAGGACTTAATTCACCTCTGGGCGGAATTGGTATTGAAGGGTGGTTTCAAGAACATCATGGTTTTTACCCTCTGAATGTAAGTGGACGGCCGCCCAAGTTCAAAAAGATCAGACAGACTTAGTGACTAGTAGCTTCCATGTGCGGCCACTGGCTATATGGGCTCTGGCTTAGTTGATCAGTTGTGGAACCCTTACCCAGATGTGCCAGCAGATGTAGATATAATAGTTGGGATGGGCCTCCTGTTGGGACTAGGGGACTGCTTCTGAAAGACTTCGTCTCAATCTTCGGATTGGGTCCAGTGGGTAAAGCGTACAAAACTCTGCAGAGTATTAAAACTAATCATGATTAGCCGTGCCCCCGGTTATGGGTAAATTTGAGCCACTATGCCATTACAGTTGTTGGATGATCTTGACAGATGTGACACTTAATAATATTTGTGGGCAACTTAATAAAGGGTAGGTTGGAGTTGATTTTGCCAACTCAACCTTGTGTATTTAATTGTAGTAATAAGGAACTAAATAAAAATTTGACTATTAGGTAGTTATTAGGATAAAATCAGCTTTATGCAAAAATAAACCCTCAAGCCTTCCTTTGTTGTACTACGCATATACATGTAGGTCTGCTATATTATTACTCCTGTGTAACTTGCCAATACATTCAAAGTATTGACCTATATGGCTGCAACATCTCATGTTGCAGGATATTCAGACGACGAGTAAGGTACCGTTAGGGTCGCGAGTCTGCACTCAGCATCGCCAGTGGGCTATGATGGGACTCATCGTTATTTTCTGCTACTTTCCGTTGTTTGATTGAATAAAGCTAGCCAAGTGCTATGCAGATTGTTTTATTTTATATATTCTAGATCATACGATGTAATAAATGATGCACTTGCTATTCTGGTATATACTGTGTGTGCTAGCGATTTCGATCCAGGGACTAGCACGGTAAGCACAGAGACTCAAATCCTTCGAGATTTTGGTCGTTACAGTATTTGCATTTGGGCATTAAAATGCTATTAAATATTTTAAATGCTCAAATAATCATAAACTAAAATGTTTACTGTTGGATATATTCCAAACAGTAGTCATGATTAGTTTCATTATTTTTGGTAATGCCCTGACATTTTTAATAAAGCCCAGAAGTTACAGAAAAATAGAAAACAGAAAACAATTTAGAAAAGGGAGAGAGAGAGAGAGCCTACCTGGGCCACTTACCTGGCCTTCCAGCCCACCTGGTGGCCCACCTGCCGGCCCAGCCCAGCCACCGCTCCAATGAGCTGCTTGGCTTGGCCAGGCAGGCAAGCAGCTTCTCGACGGTGAGCACAGCATGCATGCCACGCAGCTGCCCGCCGCCTTGCCGCTCCCCTCGTCGAGCTGTCAACGTGGGACGAACCCTCTCTCTCTCCCTGACCTCGCAGACACTCGCCCTCCCCTCTGGCTCCTCTCCCTCGCCCTCCCCAACGTCGCCCGAAACGTCACCGTCTTTGCCGCTCGCCACAGCCGCGTCCAACGCCGTCCCCGCGCCCTCTCACCGTGTCCGGACTGTTCGTCGTCGTCGACTACGTCGACTAGCCAAGCCGCACGATGCCGGAGCCCCTGCATCATCCCCGCCACCATCGTCTTCAACCTCGGGCCGCCCCAGATCACCGTCGCCGTTCCGACCGCACCGGGCCTTCCCCGAGCACGCTGACCATCCCCGCGGCTTCTCTGTGAGCTGCTGAACCTCCCCGTGCATTCTGTTTCGCCCCTAGAATACCGTAAACGCCGCGTCTCTTGTGCCCGAACGCGCTGCCGCCTGACCACGTCGCCAGCGCTGCTCCGGTGACCATTTCGTCATGGGCTTGTGCCCGTCACACGCCACGCGCCGCGTAGAGGCTGTAGGTGCTAGCGCCACACCGCCTAGGCCACTGCAGCCACGCGCACGAGCTGGCCCGAGCTTCGGCCAACACACCCCGCCCGAAGACCTATTATTGTAGTATCTTGATTGAAGAAGTTGGCCACCTCCCCATAAGGACTTCGTAGGATTTACTCCCTAGTTGTGCCTTATAATTTTTGTGTTTCCGAAGTCCGACCTTTTACTTGATGTTCTGGGTACCAAACCATCTAAATGAATGGGTTACGCTAGCACATCAAGGAGAACATTAGAAGCGGAGTGCTAAATGTCTCTCGGTCGATCATCCAGATTTTGTCCCCTTGGCCTCGCTAAGGTGAAATCTAAGAAAGTGTTATCTTCCTTTGCATCTGCATCGTCCATCACTATTCATCATGGTAGTATGTTGTATTGTCAGCACCCTTGACACAGATGTTGGTAAAACCTTGATGATTATAGGAATGCTCAAGTTCTTGAGAGCACTCACAAGCACTAGGTGTTATCATCGACACTAATTGGGATTGCTCCTAGTTTTCTTCGGTTGTGTTATAACCACTCCAACAGTGGAATTATTTCCTACTGTTGAGTTCCTCCCCAGTTACTAGAATCATTTCCGGCATTTGCATTTTGCTCCTAGCTTGCATCACCATTGTGCCATTCCACCATGGGTTCCATCCATTTTCGATGATAACCAAAAATCATCCGTTGCGTTGTCTTCAACAAGGTAGTCCACATCATCCATTCTGGCCCAAGAATGCCATTCTTTCGGACTCCTTCAAATGATCGATTGTGATTTGCCTTAGGCTGGTATAAAGAGTTTCAATGATCTCTGAATCAAAGGTAATTATTTTTGCCACTTAAGGGGATATTCTACGAGTCACCTTCCCTGAAGTGTCTCGATATGGTATCATGGCAACTCAAATCTTCGCTACGTTGACAACCGTTCACCACCCTCTTAAGTGTGGGATTGTTGTCTACCTAGTGAACCTTCGACATCTGTTCCACTCCATCCCTTTGGATGAATGCTTCGTATCTCAGCTCGAGAGATGTTCTTACCTCTCACTCCATGAGTTGATCTTGAATACTCGATCTTCGAGGAGATCGTTTTCTGGAGAGTCTCCTTCTGTTGTTATCGTGTTGGATGAAGACCTCGCAAGCAAAGACGTCAAGATCGATTGAGTCAACAGATCAACACCCTCGAGAAGACAGTTGGATCATGAAGTTTGTGATACTTAGTGTCCCCTTTGTCTTCTTACCTCACGTCTTGAATCTCGGGACGAGATTCTTGTTTAGTGGGGTGAGCTGTCACAGCCCTAGCTTTAGCTTTGCTTGTGGGCTAGTCCTGGTTGTTGCATCATGTTTAAATTTTACTTCAACTTGAAATGGGGATTGACTAAACCCTAGCACCAAATGAATTCAACTAGGTTCAACTAAAATATTTTCAATGAGTCCAAATGGCTTTAAAAAATGTTCATCATTTCTGGAAATGCTGGAGACATAACCAGGGGTGTTGCACATTTTTTCCATGACTCATTTGGGTTCTCAATTAAATCTTATAGTATTTGCATTTGGGCATTAAAATGCTATTAAATATTTTAAATGGTCAAATAATCATAAACGAAAATGTTTACTGTTGGATATATTCCAAACAGTAGTCATGATTAGTTTCATTATTTTTGGTAATGCCCTGACATTTTTAATAAAGCCCAGAAGTTACAGAAAAATAGAAAACAGAAAACAATTTAGAAAAGAGAGAGAGAGAGAGAGCCTACCTGGGCCACTTACCTGGCCTTCCAGCCCACCTGGTGACCCACCTGCCGGCCCAGCCCAGCCACCGCTCCAGTGAGCTGCTTGGCTTGGCCAGGCAGGCAAGCAGCTTCTCGACGGTGAGCACAGCATGCGTGCAACGCAGCTGCCCGCCGCCTTGCCGCTCCCCTCGTCGAGCTGTCAACGTGGGATGAACCCTCTCTCTCTCCCTGACCTCGCAGACACTCGCCCTCCCCTCTGGCTCCTCTCCCTCGCCCTCCCCAATGTCGCCCGAAACGTCACCGTCTTCGCCGCTCGCCGCAGCCGCGTCCAACGCCGTCCCCGCGCCCTCTCACCGTGTCCGGACGGTTCGTCGTCGTCGACTACGTCGACTAGCCAAGCCGCACGACGCCGGAGCCCCTGCATCATCCCCGCCGCCATCGTCTTCAACCTCGGGCCGCCCCAGATCGCCGTCGCCGTTCCGACCGCACCGGGCCTTCCCCGAGCACGCTGACCATCCCCGCGGCTTCTCTGTGAGCTGTTGAACCTCCCCGTGCATTCTGTTTCGCCCCTAGAATACCGTAAACGCCGCGTCTCTTGTGCCCAAACGCGCTGCCGCCTGACCACGTCGCCGGCGCTGCTCCGGTGACCATTTGGTCATGGGCTTGTGCCCGTCACACGCCACGCGCCGCGTAGAGGCTGTAGGTGCTAGCGCCACACCGCCTAGGCCACTGCAGCCACGCGCACGAGCGTGCCCGAGCTTCGGCCTACACCAAACTCGTCGCCGACGATGCTCCGGCCACTTCCCGGCCAAGCCATCACCACGGCTGGATGCGGGCGAGCAATAGCTGCCCGTAGCTGCTCTCCGCGTAGCAAATGGAGCCCTGTGGGCAAATCCCGCAGCACGCCGCCGCGTCTGGCCTCGCCGGCGGCTAAACGCCGGCAGGCTTTGACCCGCTGACCGGCGGGTTTGACCGTTGACGTTGACTGGGTGGGCCCAAGTTGACTCCCCTAAGTCAACGACAAGCGGCCCCCTGCTAACTAACCAGATTAGTTTAACTAAAATTAGTTAGTTTAATTAATTGCTGACACACGGGACCCACTAGTCAGTTTGACCTGGACGTCCCCGTTGACCTCTGACGTCACCCTGACGAAGTGCTGACGAAATAAACCCTTTTCTTGATTTTAAATAAATCTAAATGATTTATTATTTTCAGAAAATGTCCTAAACTTCTAAAAATCATAGAAATTCAACCGTAACTCCAAATGAAATAAGTTATATATGAAAAATGATCAGAAAATCCAATCTATCCATCTGTACTGGTTTCATGCATGTTAGAACAACTTATGACTACTGTTTAGGACAAATGGTATGAATGGCATTTAAATAACCACATGTGGAGTTTGAATTTGAATCTTGGATTCAAACCAACTCCATTTAACCTACTGCTAGATGCATTAGCTCCAATCACAGCATATTACCATGTCATGAGCATGCATCATATTGTGCATTGCATTGATCGTGTTTCTTCCTTGTTTGCCGGTGTTTGTCCCCTCTCGATAAACGTGGTTCCGACGATGTGATCAATGACACCAATGAAGAGCTATACTATCTTCAAAAGTGCCAGGCAAGCAAAACCCCCTTGTTCATTCCGATACAATCCTACTCTCTCGCTCCTGCTCTCTTTTACTGCATTAGGACAACAACGATTCATATGCTACTTGCTGCGGTAGCTGAACCCCTTTATCCTCTGCATGACCTGTCATTGCCACAGTAAATAGATGGAACCCACTAGCATGAGTAGGAGTTGTTTGAGCCCTGATTTGCCTACTCATTCATGCTTGTTTTTCATGCTTGCTATTGCTTAGAGTTGTGTCAGGTCTGATTCATCCGGGATGAATCAGAGGTGTGTGAACATGTCCTACTGGGTGTGAGCTAAGTGTGTGAACACGATTTGGTAAAGGTATCGGTGAGAGGCCATGTAGGAGTACATGGTGGGTTGTCTCATTGAAGCCGTCCTCAGGAACTGAGTTATGTGTTTGTGATCCATGATTTAGCTACTACCATACATTGGGCCCTGAAATATGACCCCGCTCGACTTCTTAATTACCCTTGTCCTCTGTCCAGGAGTTGCAAGTAGTTTCTGGTGTTTGTAGCCTACTGAATGCCATTGACAGCGCTGACCGTGGGGTGGGCTGTGATGCGGTAGGTACGTGGCCGGGTACACCGGGCACCCGTTAGGTGTCTCGGAACCCTATTCACATCGTTTGGGGCCGTATGTGGAAACCTCGGCCGGACTCCCTGCGGATGGAACCTGAATAGGCGATAAACCTGGACTAGAGACTTGAGTGTTTAGGTAGGTCGTGGTCTACACCCATGTCGGCTTTCGCTTGAAGTCTGCCGAGCACATGTCGTGTGCAGACGCTAAGTGGTGGAAACATGTATGAAGAAGTACACCCCTGCAGGGTTAACATCATCTATTCGAATAGCCGTGTCCACGGTAAAGGACTTCTGGGTTGCCTATAACAGTTCATAGACAAGTGAAAGTGGATACTCTAAAATACGCAAGATAAGCGTGAGTGCTATGGATGGCGTTCTCGTAGGGAGACGGGAGCAGATCCATAGTGGTGTATTGATGTGGTGAATATGTGGACTCGTGTGCGCCACCTCAAAAGAGTTACTTGCAGTCGTAGTTTAGGATAGCCACCGAGTCAAAGCTGGCTTGCTGCAGTTAAACCCCACCATCCCCTCTGTTGATAATGATGCATATGTAGTTAGTTCTGATGTAAGTCTTGCTGGGTACATTTGTACTCACGTTTGCCTATTTTATGTTTTTTTGCAGAGAGACTTCTGTCTCACTAGTAGTTCCGCGTGGACTTCAACGTTTAGCTTGTTACCTCAGCTACGATCTTGTGCCCTCGGCAGGATCTAGTAGATAGTCAGACTTCTTAGCCTTTTTCATTTGTAGATGTCTGTACTCAGACATGTTAAGCTTCCGCTTGTACTTTGACTTGTATGCTCTGAATGCTGGGTCGAGAGACCCATGTTTATAATATCTCACTCCTCGGAGCCTATTGAATAAAATACTTGAGTTGTAGAGTCATGTTGTGATGCCATGTTGTGTTTGCACATATCGAGCATATTGTGTGTATGTTTTTGAAATGCTTGGTATGTGTGGGATCTGACTATCCAGTTGTTTGTTCTTAGTAGCCTCTCTTACAGGGAAATGTCTCCTAGTGCTTCCACTGAGCCATGGTAGCTTGCTACTGCTCCGGAACACTTAGGCTGGCCGGCATGTGTCCTTCTTCGTTCTTGTGTCTGTCCCTTCGGGGAAATGTCACGCGATGAATACCGGAGTCCTGTTAGCCCGCTACAGCCCGGTTTACCGGAGTCCTGCTAGCCCAGTGCTACAGCCCGGATTCACTTGCTGATGACTAACACGTTCGATGCTGGGTCATGGATGCCTGTCCCTGTAAGTCTGTGCCACTTTGGGTTTATGACTAGCCATGTCAGCCCGGGCTCCTTATCATATGGATGCTAGCGACACTATCATATACGTGTGCCAAAAGGCGCAAACGGTCCCGGGCAAAGGTAATGCGACACCCGTGGGAATACCGTGCGTGAGGCTGCAAAGTGATATAAGGTGTTACATGCTAGATCGATGTGGCATTGAGTCGGGGTCCTGACAGTGTGCACATTGATACAAATTATGCCAAATTACAAAGATCTCAAGCCAACGGAAGTCATTGGAAGAATTGTTGCTCATGAGATGTCACTCAAGGATAAGGAGGAACTTCACAACAAGTCAAGTGGTGCTTACAAAGACTCATGTGAATCCCCCACATCATCAAGTGAGAAACAAACCTTCAATGATGAATTGAGCTTAATGGTGAAGAACTTCAACAAGTTCTACAAGAGTAGAAGCAAAGAGAAAAGCTCCAAGTCAAGGTCCTACAATGACAAAAGATCTTCTAGTCGAGAGCGTAATTGCTATAATTGTGGAAGACCCGGACACTATTCCAATGAGTGTACGGCACCCTACAAAAGAAGAGAAGAATCACCTAAGAGGAAAAGTAGAAGAGAAGAATCACCACCAAGAGAGAGGAGGAGTAGAGATGATTGTTATGAATGAAGAACATCTCGGAGAAGCAAGGATTCTGAAAGGAAGGACAAGTCATCAAGGAGCTACACAAAATGAAGACATCAAGCTCATGTTGGTGAATGGGTATCCGGCTCTAACTCCGACAATCACTCTGAGAGAAGCTATCACTCCGACTCCGAATATACTCAAGATGAAGGTGTTGTCGGTCTAGCACTTGTGTCAACCAACTCCTACGACATATTTGATTCACCAAATGAAGGACTTGGAAGATGCTTCATGGCTAAAGGCCCAAAGGTAACACACCCCGAGTATGTTGATTTCAATAGTGATGAAGATGACTTGTTAGGTGATGATGATTTACTTGTTGATAACTCTAGTGATGAATACTATGATGAAACGTCAATTAATCATGCTAATCAAGATAAAACGAATGGCAATGATAAGGAGAATATTGAGCTTCTAACTAAAGAACTAAACACTCTTAAGTTAGCTCATGAAACTATCTTAGAAGATCATCGAGAACTTTTAAGGACTCATGAGAAGTTACGCTTTGAAAAGCTCAACCTTGAGCAAGAGCATGAGTTCTTAAAGGCAATCAATGATGATCTTCATAAGAAAATTTCTTCTTACATTGCCAAGCGTTTACTCTTATCTACTTACATGTCTCAAGTCAAGTCTAGTAACAAGAACAAGAAGGATTCTTCCTCTAGTAGTAACAATAATCATGCTAAATCCAATGTTGTTGCTTCTAGTAGTTCTCTTGATTCCACTAATGATTCTCTTAGCCAAGTTAAACTTGAGCAAGAAAATAGCTTATTGAAGGGAATTATAGAGAAAGGTGTTTACAAGAGCCTTGCCGGGAGTAAGCAATTTGAGGAAATTGTACGCAAGCAAGGAAGGCACCGGAAGAACCAAGGTGTTGGTTTTGAACGAAAGTTCAATGCCAATGGAGTTGAGTGGGAAGAAGATCAATACCCCAAGGTGAAGTTTGTTCCTCAACAAGAGAAGTATGATCCTACTTCCTTCAAAGGGACACAAGCCCAAGATGATCTTCCACCACAAGACCACAAGCAAAAAGGCAAGGACAAGCTTCAAGAGGAGATTGGTGCATTTAAAGAAGCTCCTAAGGCCTTGGTCAAGTGGATTCCCAAGACTATGTCAAGCTCTACTTCATCAAGTACAATTACAACTCCAAGGATTCCCATCAAGATGATGTGGGTCCCGAAGAAGAAGAACTAGAGAGTTCTTGAGGGTGACTCCGCCAACATATTTCACTCATATCATTTTGGCAATAACAAGTGCAATCAACTTCCACATCTTGCACTAGTTCAAGGAGTCACAAACCCTCTTGTTGGTAAGACAAGGGACAAGGTAACCTAATGCTCTCATAGACATCATCTTGTGTGTGCATCACTCTATGTCTATGGATATCCTTGTTTGTTCCTTGTGGGACTAACCCGTGTAGGTATTGAAAGTGCAACTCACTCCAAAGGATTGCTCCAAATGATCTACATCAACATTGAGCATCCACATCTTCAACACCTACATGAAGTCATCATCGACAAAACCCAAGGTTAGTTCATCCCTCTAAGGGGGGATCTCACATCTAGGGGGAGCTTTACTCTAAGAATTGAGTCAAAGCAACTCTAATGGTGTGAACACATCAATGCATTATGTAAAAGTGGTAACCCCACTTGAGCTTAGACGATGAGTATGACCTATGATCAAATGTTCTCATTTGACTCCTAAGTCAATATACTCATATATAGATGACCTAGTCATCGCCAATTGCTTGATAGATGCTAGAATTGGTTGTGCATGCTTTGCCACATATTTCATTTGCCATTTTATTGTGTGAGCATGTTGGTTGTATATTTTACTCATTCGATGACATCCACTTGTTGTTTTGATTGATTGGTTTCTTTTTCTTTTGCCAAGTGGATGGACAAGAATGCCTAAGAACCTTCTCTAGCTATCTATGCTTTTCTTGTCTCAAACTCTATTCATGCTACATCACAAAATTTGATCGTCAGATTCGAACCACTCTGTGTGAGGAGCACTCGTAGTCCCCGATTCGTCATAGACTTAAACTTCCAAAACTTCTTTGTGCGTTTCGGTCTGACCAATTCTTCCATTTCGGTCATACCGAGATCACTAATTCGATCTAGGTTTTCAATCTCGGTGCAACCGATTTGAACTTTTCGGTCACACCGAGTTGCTGTAACTGCTAGCAGTTATGCATCTCGGTGCCACCGAGTTGTTCCACTCGGTCACACCGACAGGGTCGGGCTATATATACCCACGGGCAAAACTTTGGAAATTTTCTCCGAACTCTTTCGCCCACGCTCAGCCCGCTCTGCCTCCAGGGTCTCCGGATCGTACTCTTCGTCACCAGCTGCCCCCTGCCACTGGTCTCCGCTGCCGTCAACGGGAATCATCTCCGCCGTTGCCGCCGTAGCAAGTTCATCACCGAACTAGGGTATGGACTCGATCACTGTGCTATCCCTATCTGATTCCTAGCACATTGTGTTCGCCATGAATCTTGCCACGATTGAAACTATCTTATCTAGTCAAAACACTCCGTAGATTAGGTTTGATTTGAAAATTTAGGGTTAGGTTTCCGCCGAAACCATCTCAGACCAACCGAGTTGTAGAACTCGGTACCACCGATTCGGCTAAGGCCATTGCACATGTAATTCTTGGTCTGACGGAGAATTGCAAACCGGTGTGACCGAGTTCAGGACTTTGTGAAACCCTAGCAGTCTCGGAGCCACCGAACTGTGACTCGGTCTGACCGAGTTTACTAGTTTAGGTTCCAAAAGCTACTTCGGTATCACCGAGTTTACAAATCGGTAGATCCGAAATGCTTTCTGTGGAAAACTGAAACTAAGTTTTTGCCTCATTATTTTGCAAAAACCTCTGTATTTGTGATGCTCATCCACTCTATCTCATCTATATCTATTCACAGGGTCTGCTGTCAGTGTTTGCAATATGTATGATCAGAGTGACAGTCAGAACAAGTCAGAGGAGCAGGTTCAAGTGAGTGAGGGCAGTAGTCCCTCTAGCAGCTATGATGATGGCAGCAGGAGCACCCCAAGCAACTTACCCAAAGCTGCCACCATGGCCAGAAAGAAGAGAACCTCAGAGTCTGAGGATGAAGACTATGTGGCTATTGAGGATGAGGCCACTTCCAAGAAGAAGGTGCTCAAGAAAGAATATGGCTCAGCTGCAGCCACTAAGCTTGGACAAAACAGGAAAATTCCAGCCAAAAGGACTCCTATGCTGAAGGTCAGAGGATCCACTAAAGAAACTGAGAAATCTGATCCCAAAGAGCCAGAAGTGACTGAGAAGAAGAGGAAGGAAAGGGTCAAGAAGACTATGGTCAGGGTTGTTGGAAAGCCTTCCATGATGGAAGAGGAAGAAGAAGAGGTTGTTGCAGCAGCACCTAAAGCTCAGAAGCTTATGGGTGATGCCATCAGGTCAGGGGCTGCTTCATCAAAGCCCAAAGAAGCACCCAAGGCTGCTTCCAAGCCCAAGACTGCACCTAAGAGGAATACCAGGAACATATCAGCTGCTGAGAAGAACAAGGCCCCAGTGCCTAAAGCTGTTGTTGAAGAGGAAGATGATGAAGAGCATGTCTTGAGAAAATTGAAGCCTAAAATTCCAGATCATAATGATGCCCATCCTGTAGCTGAGAACATGAAGCTGAGAAAGGATGCAGGACTCGAACAGTGAAGGTTGACTGATCCTTATGCAGTCAGGAGGAGAACTGTCGTGGACTACAGGTTCCATACAAAGGAACACCAGGTTTCTATGAGATAGTGCTGCTGGACAAGAAGCCAATAGTGTGTGACATGAGATGGGTGGACTGGAAGTACATCAAGGAGAATGAAGAACACTATCCTGGTGTGTATGACAGCTTCAGTGCTTGTGGAGTGGCAGACTTTGTTGGGCAGAAGCTCACAAAGTGGAATGATGAGCTAATAATGCAATTCTACTCCACAGCACACTTCTATCTAGATGGCAGGATAGTATGGATGTCTGAAGGTACTAGGTACCAATCATCAATTGAAGAATGGGCTAATCTAATCAATGCACCTAAGGAGAAAGAGAATGACTTGGATGTCTATGCAAAGAAGAAGATGGATCACAACACTATGGCACATATGTACAAGGAGATCCCAGATGTTGTTGTTGAAACACACAAGTTTGGATCAATACATTACCTTCTGTCAGGACTGCCAACCATCAACTGGATCCTCAAGCACACTCTCTTGCCCAAGTCAGGTGATCACAACATGATCAAAGGCCATGCAATAAATCTGCTACATTTATTTTATGTGCCACAAAAGTTCAAGGTCATGAGTCTTATAGTTGAAAATATCAAGAGGACAGCTGCTGACCAAAAGAGAAGTTGTGGGTATGCCCCCACAGATCCAAGAGCTGATTAACTCCAAGATGGGCACTGGCACATACTTGTTGCACAAGGATCACATGCCTATCTATCCAGATTTTGAGGACAACCAAGTGGTTATGGATGAAGATGAACCATCTTCTATGCGAGCACAAGCAAAGAAGGAGAAGGCAAGGACTGAGAAGGCTGCCAAGATGCCAACAATGGAAGAGGCATCTCAGTACTTCTTGAAGAGCAAACAGGATCAGCTTGGCTACTTGATTGCATCCACTCTGAGGATTGAGAAGGGACTGGCCACCCTGACTCAAAACCAGGAGAGCCTGGAGAGGATCATGGAGCAGAAGTTCTATGACTTGGATGTGAAGGTAACTGAGATCCAGTCTGTTGTTGAGCAATTTCAGGATGATATGCAGGAGAGGAAGGGCAACACAACCACTAAGGCATTTGCCAGAGTGCCTAGAGCTCAGAGTTCAGCTGCAGTGCCAGTGACAGACACGAGAGCCACTTCATCTGCACCAGCTACAGCCCCAGTGCAACCAGCTCCAGCACCTACTCCACCAGCTCCATCCACATCTACTGAAGTCTTCGTCCAAGGAGCCATCTCTACACCACCACCTAAAGATCAAGCTTGAGAGACGATTTAGTGCTATGCATTTTCTATGAACTTTTTGGTAACTTGTTGCCAAAGGGGGAAAAATGTATAGATCATAGGCTTCAAGAGAAAGCGTTGCTTTTTATTCTCTCTTGCTTTGGTGGTTGAACTTTATTTGCCTGATTGAGATACCTTATGTCTGTGTGATACTTGGATGATCATGTGTTTGATCATATGCTACATTAATGCTTGTTGGATGACATTATCCTTTTATCTCTATATTATCATTCACTTTGCTTGGTGATGAGTGCATGTATTCAATTGTTATCATTTTGAGCGCTCCACCAAGATGTATGTGACATGGAAGAGTAAACCATGAGCCTAACTCTTTGTGCATTTGCAGTACAAAGCAAATCTTAAACTATGCACAAATTTAGGGGGAGCTCTTGCTTATCACATACTTCTCAAAGCGACAATGTTTTTCACTCTTATTATCATTTGTTGAAGCTTTGATCTATATGTTGTCATCAATTACCAAAAAGGGGGAGATTGAAAGTGCAACTATCCCTAGGTGGTTTTGGTAATTCCTAACAACATATAGCTCATTGAGATAACATTATTCCAAGATAATTATTTCAGGAAAAGCTCAATGAATGGCATGGTATGGATGAGAAAAGTGGACCCCTCAATATGCTAAGGACAAAAGGATTGGCACAAGCTCAAATCTCAAGGCTCTACATTTTATATTTTAGTGATCCAAGATCACATTGAGTCTATAGGAAAATCCAATAATATCAAGGAGGGATGAGGTGTTGCTTAATGAGGTTCTTGCTTCATAGTGCTTAGTGATATGCTCCAAAACCCTCAACTACTTTCCCACATCCACATATGACCTAAGCCAAAAGTCAAACATGGCCCCACCAATTCTTTCTATCCGGCGCCACCGAGTTCAGATGTCATAGCCACTGCCACAAACCCTAGGCAAATCAGTCTCACCGATAGGGATCTCGGTCTCACCGAGATGGGATTGTAATCTCTCGGTTTCCCTTCGTAACGTTTCGGTACCACCGAGATGAGCGATCGGTCCCACCGAAATTGCAATGTAAACTCCCTGTTTCCTTTTCGTAACATTTCGGTCCCACCAAAATGAGCGAACCGGTCCCACCGAGTTTGCCTGACCAACTTTCTGGTTAGCTTATTACCAAAATTGGTCCCACCGAGTTTGTGTAATCGGTCTCACCGAGATTACATTATGCCCTAACCCTAATCATATCGGTCCTACCGAGTTGCATGTTGGTCCCATCGAAAATCCTAATGGTCACTAGATTTGCTGAATCGGTCTGACCAAGTTTATCAATTCAGTCCCACCGAGTTTGGCAAGTTGTGTGTAATGGTTAGATTTTGTGTGGAGGCTATATATACCCCTCCACCTCCTCTTCATTCGTGGAGAGAGCCATCAGAACGAACCTACACTTCCAACTTGCATTTTCTGAGAGAGAACCACCTACACTTGTGTTGAGGCCAAGATATTCCATTCCTATCATATGAATCTTGATCTCTAGCCTTCCCCAAGTTGCTTTACACTCAAATCTTCTTTCCACCAAATCCAAATCCTGTGAGAGAGAGTTGAGTGTTGGGGAGACTATCATTTGAAGCACAAGAGCAAGGAGTTCATCATCAACACAACATTTGTTACTTCTTGGAGAGTGGTCTCTCGGGAGCCTCCGACAAGATTGTGGAGTTGAACCAAGGAGTTTGTAAGGGCAAGGAGATCGCCTACTTCGTGAAGATCTACCGCTAGTGAGGCAAGTCCTTCGTGGGCGACGGCCATGGTGGGATAGACAAGGTTGCTTCTTCGTGGACCCTTCGTGGGTGGAGCCCTCCATGGACTCGCGCAACTGTTACCTTCGTGGGTTGAAGTCTCCATCAACGTGGATGTACGATAGCACCACCTATCGGAACCACGACAAAAACATTCATGTCTCCAATTGCGTTTAAATCCTCAAAACCCTTCCCTTTACATTCCTGCAAGTTGCATGCTTTACTTTCCGCTGCTCATATACTCTTTGCATGCTTGCTTGAATTGTGTTGAGATTGCTTGACTTGTGCTAAGATAGCTAAAATCTGCCAAAGACTAAAATTATGAAAAGGATAAGCTTTTATTTGGTCAAGTAGTCTAATCGCCCCCCCCCCCCGCTCTAGACATACTTTTGATCCTACAGAAGGCTATTTCGAACATCGGAAAGGTTCTGAGTGGTTCGGGTATTTATCGGAGTACCGGAGAGTTATGGGAATTTGCCGGGGAGTATACGGACCTTATTGGGCTTTACGGGAGAGAGAGAGAGAGGGCAGGCCCCCCCCAAGGCCTAGTCCGAATTGAACTAGGGGGAGGGGCAGTGCCCCTCCTTCCTTCTCTTCTCTCTTCCCTTTCCTTCTCTCCTACTCCTACTACTTGGCAGGGGGAATCCTACTCCCGGTGGGAGTAGGACTCCCCAAGGCGCGCCATAGTAGAGGGCCGCCCCCCCCCCTCCTCCACTCCTTTATATACGGGGAGGGGGGCACCCCATAGACACACAAGTTGATAATTGATCTTTTAGCCGTGTGCGGTGCCCCCCTCCACCATAATCCACCTCGGTCATATCGTAGCGGTGCTTAGGCGATGCCTTGCATCGGTAGCTTCATCAACACCTTCATCACACCGTCGTGCTGACGGAACTCTCCCGCGAAGCTCTACTGGATCATGAGTTCATGGGACGTCACCGAGCTGAACGTGTGCAGATCACTGAGGTGTCGTACGTTCGGTACTAGGATTGGTCGATCGTGAAGACGTGCGACTACATCAACCGCATTGTCATAACGCTTCCGCTTACGGTCTACGAGGATACGTGGACAACACTCTCCCCTCTCTATGCATCACCATGATCTTGCATGTGCGTGGGAATGTTTTTGAAATTACTACTTTCCCCAACACTAAGATGATGCTAATTGTCGGATATGTTTCGGCAAAACCCTTAAGGTTCAAACTCTGGGGTGCGCACGAAGATCTACTTCCTACCGATCCATGCCCCAACGCCTCGCCGCGAGTCTAAGCTACACGATGAACAACACGAGGGACACAAGGTTTATACTAGTTCGGGCCACCGTTGTGGTGTAATACCCTACTCTAGTGTGTGGTGGTGGATTTCCCCTGGGGCTGATGATGAACAGTACAGAGGAAGAACAGCCTCGCGAGGGGTGTTCTTGAGCTGTTGCGGTGTTCTACTTGGGATGGATTCGATCGTCCCTAGATGAGATGCCCTTCCTACGGTGGTGGCCATCTCTATTTATAGAGGACCTGGTCCTCTTCTCAAATATTGAGCAAGAAGGGAGCCAACAACGGCCATTTTGAAGGGGAACAGCTAGTACAAGCTATCCAGACTAAAGTTGGTCTTCGACTGCCAAAGGCACTGGCGATGACGCCGTCTTGGGCTCCACTGTGACCTCCGTCCTGCCGCTCTACTAGTCTTGGTCTCGTTGCAACAATATGGTAACCTTTGCTTGATGCCTTGGTACTCCGCGCCCGCGCTTGCCCACTTTGCACCAAAGAGGAAACGAGGACACTGCGCAGGCCGGCGCCCGGCTGGTCTCGATCATCATGGCTTGCGTCATGAGCACCTCGCGAGGTACCCCGGCCTTGATCTCTCCACCTCGTCGCGAGCCTGCCTAGTGAGGCCGCCCCTGAGGAAGCCTTGCATCGTCCGCCCCGCGAGGCCTGGCCCCTCGCGAGGGTCTTGAGCTTGGGTTGATGAAGACGGGCCGTACTGGGCCACCCCTTGAGCCACGCCGCGGGCCACAGGCAGGCAAGTCTGGGGACCCCCGTTCCCAGAACTCCGAAAGTAGCCCCCGGGCCCAAGGCACGCTCGGACTTGGCTTAGCAGCAAAGCCAAAGGGCAAGTGCGGAGCGCCGTGTGCCCCAACAGCCTGCGGCCTTGGTCGCCGCGTGGCGGTTGATTGGACGTGGGCGTCTCCGCTTCCCCATGCTACCTCGGCAACTGCCCGATTTGACGAGTCCCTGCAGCATGCAAAAAAAGTCATGATTACCTGCGATCGTGGAGGCCAACGGTTGGCCTCCTCTGGACTATAAGAACGGAGAGGCGCGGGCCCCCTCAATCCATCTCTTCTCGCTCTGCTCGCTTCTTCTTCCTTGCTCCTCCTCCATCTTGCCGCCAATGGCACCGATCCGCCAGTTCTCAGCTAAGGAGAAAGGAAAGGCCCCCCGGGAGGGGCCCGACCCGCTCCCGCCGAAGAAACGGCCTGTCCCCGGCCGCCGCGACGAGGTTGCGAGGCCAGGGGTGTCGAGGCCTTGGTACGAGCGGCCACCTCCTGGGTTTCCGCTACCACTGTACGCCCGGGTTGAGGGCCCTGGAGAAGAAGACCCCGAGCAGCGCCGCTCGCGCTATCGGCGACGACGACGAGTCATGGCGGTGTGCATTGCCGCTCCTGGAGCCCACGCCGCAGATTCCTCTCGCGAGCTCGTGCTCCACGCCTCCATGCCTCCAAGCTCCTGGATCCACTTTCCTTCTTTCTTCGCCTTCGAGATGCCGCCGTGGGGGCCTCTCGAGCTCTGGCTGCAGCACGCCGACTGCGGTACACCGGCGATCGGAGCGGAGGTGGAAGTCGTCGCTCCGGGCAAGGTCTACATGACCCGGGGCTGGGGCAAGATTGCCCAGGTCTACCGAACAGGAGGTGCCCTCGTGATTCATTTTGAATACAATGGCGCCTCCCTGATGCTCTTCAAGGTCTTCGATGCAGAAGGCCGCCGGCTGAAGTGCTGCCCCAGAGGAGGCAGCCAGGATGTCGATGTGGCAAGGGCTAGGCCTGTCACCCGCTTCCCCAGCGGCTCCTCCGGCAGCAGCGGCGATGCTTGGGAGCCCAACGACTCTCTCGAGCTCTTTGCGACTCCGGAGATGAGCGACGACAGCTACATGCCCCCGAGCTCGTGTCGTGCCCGGAGCAAGGCGGCCGCATTAGGCCGTCGCCATAGCTGATCTCGATGTGGTTGGCGCCGGTCCCCGTGGCCCACTGTTGATGATGGCGTCGGCCATGAGGGCGCGTGTAGTTAGGGCTCCTTAGGATTCACACCTTTTGTTCCCTGCGAAGAATTGAGAAAGTACCCCGCGGGCGCATGTAAGGTGTCTGCAATGTCTTTTGTTGTTATTATCCTGATTATGAAGTGGTGCGAATGCTTGTCCTGTCCCAGCTTAGTTCCCCCTTTCTAACCTCGGGACGACTTGGTGCTCTGCGCTGATAGGTCCCGGTCCCTAGGCAGGCTTCGGCCATCGCTGGTATGCCAGGTTGCGATGTCGTGGACAAGGCCAGGAGGTGAGCGGCCCGAGGTCCAGTAAGAGCCCCTGAGGCGCGATGCTCAGGAGGTCCCCTTTAGCGCTCAAGCAGCCGCCGAAAGGCGAGAAAGGAAGGCAATGTTGCCATCACAGGGCCGCATTGAGTTAGGGTTTGGCATCACATCGATTAGCTATTCTAGGAGCGAGACTTATCTCGTAAGCAGGGGGTAGATCCTCCGCGATGCGTCAGGCTTGCACGGCTGCAGCTGGGATGTTGCTGGGCTAGGCCTTCGTGAACTTCCCCTTCCTTCCCCGTACTCCCCTTCGTGCTCTATGTCCTCAGGTCCCGGCCCTCGAGCGAGCTCAGCCGCCACTGGTATGCCAGGTCGCGATGCCATGGACAAGGCCAGGGGGTGAGGGCTGGAGAGCCAGTAAAAGCTCCTGAGTCGCGATGCTCACGTGCCCCCCCCTTTAACGCGCGAGCGGATCACACGGGTAAGAGAAGGAGAGAGCTCGTGATGCCTCCCGCATTATTCCTTAGGTAGCCCATGTAAACCAACCACGAGAGAAGCAAGGGTTGCCATTACGATTGTCGGCCGGCCATTGGTTGCTCCGAGAGTGTTGTGTGGGCACTGAGGACCTGGTGAGGTGACGCTTGCGGGGCTGCCATAGGCCAGAGCTCGACCACTCAGATTTGTCGATGTTGCAGGGACGGACCCATGAACAAGCGTCGTGCTAGTGCGAGCGGCTCCAAAGGTAGGTGTCAATCGAGCAGGCGATTATCACAAGCGGGTTAAGCATGAAGAACAAATCAGCTTAGATAGATGCAGGAAAGATACATGCCACTCGGTCAGGCCCGAGCGGCTTGGGGATGATGCAGCCCGAGGGGCGCCCCCAGCAAAGTGAACTAAAGACATAAGCAAAAGAGATACATGCTGCAGGGACAGACCCACGCGGCCTGGGAATAATGCAGCCCTGAGGGCGCTCCCAGCTGAAATGAACTCGAAAGATGTCACCTGATGCCATTGTAGAGCGGGTGTTGAAGTAGCTGACGATGCGCGGTGAAGAAGCCGATCCTCACGAGCCGCCGGAGCCCTGAGCCTCGGGAGGCTCTGGGGGTCCAGGCGGTTCCTCAAGGACCATCTCCATCTCTGCCAGGACTGTGTGGTGTCTGGCCTCCTGAGCTGCCAGAATGCTCTGCAGAAGACGCTGGTGAGCAGCAGCCACGTTTGGCAGGCCGAAAGGCATGCGAACATAGTTGTGCAGCGGACCCTCGCAGCGTCCCACGTGCGAAGGCCAGAGGCGCTCCTAAGATGTGACTCGGCTGAGCCCTGGGTAGTCGATGCAGACGCGTAGCCCGCCATCCTCACTTGGATGGGGAGCTACGCCGGGCAGGTGGCGATCGCCGCGTATGACTCTTGATTCTTGAAGCTCCTGAGTGGCCTTGGTGATGAACTCCTAAGGGTTGGGCCCTCCTTGCCCCGTGCCTTCCTGAGGGAAACGTGTCGCATAGCACGCCTCCAAATGGTGCCCGAGCGCCTCCCTCGTGATCTTGGCAAAGTCTGAGGCCCTCCAGGAGAGAGCCCCCGAGCCTCGCCCAAGGAGGGCGCCGGGCGCGCCTTCCTATGCGACGGAGGGAGGCGCCCCTTGCATGGGCGCAGATCCTAAAGTGGCGCCTCCGGAGATGCCTGCCTCCTAAGGCCTTGAGCTGGGTGATGTCTTCTTCTTCTTAGGAACTGCCTCGGGAGGGTTCTCACTCTTGCTGTCTGGGTCCTCGACTGATGCAGCTTGGAAGGCACGCTCGAGAGAGCACACCGCATCCTTCTCTTCGCAGGGGACTATGATGATTCCGTCGCTTCCCGGCATCTTGACAACATTGTAACCATGGTGGGTCACCACCATGAACTTGGCCAGGGATGGATACCCGAGGATGGCATTGTATGGCAGGCGAATGTGGGCAACGTCGAAGTCGATGAGCTCGGTACGGTAGTTCTTGCGCTGTCCAAAAGTAACAGGGAGGCGAACCTGCCCTATCAGAGTGGTGGATCCGTCAGTGACTCCTGAGAAAGGCTTGGTTGACTGGAGTTGATCATAAGGCACTTCGAGGTTGTTGAACGTCTCGACGGTCAGAACGTTGAGCCCTGCGCCGCCATCGATGAGGGTCCTAGTAACTTGCACATTGCTGATGACTGGGGAACAGAGCATTGGGAGGACACCAGCAGTAGCCGCACACTTGAGCTGATCCGCTGAGCTGAATGTGATGGCGCACGTGGACCACCTGAGAGGGCGTGTAGCCTCGAGCTTGGGGAGGACTGCATTCACCTCGCGAGCAAACTACTTGAAGATGCGCTGAGAGGCTGGGGCCTGGGCGCCGCCCAAGATGCAAGCGATAGCAAGTGGCTCCTGGAAGCCCCCAGCCCCCTCGTCCTGGTGGTGGTCGTCATTCCTTCTTGGCGGTGGTGGCAGAGGAGGAAGGCCCGCGTTGCCCTGAGGGCGGTCCTCACAAGGCTGATCCCTCCAAGCCCCCTCGCGAGGCTGGTCCTGCCAGTGATCCTCGCGAGGTCGGTCACCCCACTCCTGGTGAGGGCCTCGGTCATCCCATCGTCCTCCACCTCTTCCTCCTCCTCGGCCGTAGCCCCGGTCGTTCCGCTCGGGGCGTCGACCGATGCGTCCTTCTCGAACGGCCATGAGCACCTGGCATTCGTTGGGGTTGTGGGTGTAGAGGTTGTGGTAGGCACAGAATTGGCTACCCTTGGACGACTCTGGCTGGTCCCTGTCGTGCTTTGTGTCTGGTTCTACTGCGAGCACAGCTGCTCCTTTGCGCTTCACATCCTTGGCCTTGGCTTTCTTCTCTTTTGGGTCAGCAGCTGGAAGCTCGAGGAGGGAAAGATGCCCCTCCTCACCTCTTGCGCACTTGGTCACCAGGTTGAACAGCTCCAGAGATGTGCAAAGATCCTCATGGATAGCCAGCTCCTCCTTCATCTTGACGTTGCGAACACCGTCAGAGAACGCTGAGATGATGGCCTCCTCAGTCACCTTGGGAATCTTGAGGCGAGCGCTATTGAAGCGCTGGATGTACTTCTGCACGGTTTCTCCAGGTTGCTGCTTGATGCGGCGTAGGTCACCCACGACTAGAGGACGGTTGCGAGTGCCCTGGAAGTTGGCGATGAAGCGGGTGTGCATCTTGTCCCAAGAGGAGATCGAGCCGAAAGGTAAGTTCAGGAGCCAGGTGCGGGCACCATCCTTGAGCACCATGGGAAACCAGTTCGCCATGACCTTTTCATCTCCGTTGGCCGCCTCGATGCCCGGCTCGTAGAGCTGTGATGTCTACTACACAACCTTCTTCTTGTAGACGTTGTTGGGCCTGCAAGTGCACAGGTTTGTAGGACCGTAGCAAATTTCCCTCAAGTGGATGACCTAAGGTTTATCAATCCATGGGAGGCGTAGGATGAAGATGGTCTCTCTCAAACAACCCTGCAACCAAATAACAAAGAGTCTCTTGTGTCCCCAACACACCCAATACAATGGTAAATTGTATAGGTGCACTAGTTTGGCGAAGATATGATGATACAAGTGCATTATGGATGGTAGATATAGGTTTTTGTAATCTGAAAATATAAAAACAGCAAGGTAACTAATGATACAAGTGAGCACAAACGGTATTGCAATGATAGGAAACAAGGCCTAAGGTTCATACTTTCACTAGTGCAAGTTCTCTCAACAATAATAACATAGATAGATCATATAACAATCCCTCAACATGCAACAAAGAGCCACTCCAAAGCCACAAATAGCGGAGAACAAACGAAGAGATTATGGTGGGTTACGAAACCACCTCAAAGTTATCCTTTCTGTTCTATCTATTCAAGAGCCCGTAGTAAAATAACATGAAGCTATTCTTTCCGTTCAATCTATCATAGAGTTCATACTAGAATAACACCTTAAGACACAAATCAACCAAAACCCTAATGTCACCTAGATACTCCATTGTCACCTCAAGTATCTGTGGGCATGATTATACGATATGCATCACACAATCTCAGATTCATCTATTCAACCAACACAAAGTACTTCAAAGAGTGCCCCAAAGTTTCTACCGGAGAGTCAAGACGAATACATGTGCCAACCCTTATGCATAAGTTCATGGGCGGAACCCGCAAATTGATCACCAAAACATACATCAAGTGGATCACATGATATCCCATTGTCACCACAGATAAACACGGCAATGATGGGTTATGTAGTAATTTCAAAAAAAACCTACGCACACGCAAGGATCATGGTGATGCATAGCAACAAGAGGGGAGAGTGTTGTCCATGTACCCTCGTAGACCGAAAGCGGAAGCGTTAGAACAACGTGGTTGATGTAGTCGTACGTCTTCACGATCCGACCGATCCAAGTACCGAACGTACGGCACCTCCGAGTTCAGCACACGTTCAGCTCGATGACGATCCCCGAACTCCGATCCAGCAAGGTGTCGGGGATGAGTTCCGTCAGCACGACAGCGTGGTGACGATGATGATGTTCTACCGACGTAGGGCTTCGCCTAAGCACCGCTACGATATGATCGAGGTGGAATATGGTGGAGGGGGGCACCGCACACGGCTAAGGAACGATCACAAAGTTCAACTTGTGTGTCATGGGGTGCCCCCTGCCCCCGTATATAAAGGAGGGAGGGGGAGGTGCGGCCGGCCCCTAGGGGTGCGCCTGGAGGAGTCCTACTCCCACCAGGAGTAGGACTCCCCCCCCTCTTGCCTTGTTGGAGAAGGAAGGGGGAAGGGGGAAAGAGGAAAGGGGGGCGCCGCCCCCCCCCCCTTCCTTGTCCTATTCGGACTAGGGGGAGGGGGCGCGCGGCCTGCCCTGGCCAGCCCTCCTCTTCTCCCTTAGGGCCCATGTAGGCCCAATAACCCCCGGGGGTTCCGGTAACCTCCCGGTACTCCGGTAAAATCCCGATTTCACCCGGGACACTTCCGATATCCAAATATAGGCTTCCAATATATCAATCTTTATGTCTCGACCATTTCAAGACTCCTCGTCATGTCCGTGATCACATCCGGGACTCCGAACAACCTTCGGTACATCAAAACTTATAAACTCATAATAAAACTGTCATCGTAACGTTAAGCGTGCGGACCCTACGGGTTCGAGAACTATGTAGACATGACCTAGAACTATTTCCGGTCAATAACCAATAGCGGAACCTGGATGCTCATATTGGCTCCTACATATTCTACGAAGATCTTTATTGGTCAAACCGCATAACAACATACATTATTCCCTTTGTCATCGGTATGTTACTTGCCCGAGATTCGATCGTCGGTATCCAGTACCTAGTTCAATCTCGTTACCGGCAAGTCTCTTTACTCGTTACGTAATGCATCATCCCATAGCTAACTCATTGGCCACATTGCTTGCAAGGCTTATAGTGATGTGCATTACCGAGAGGGCCCAGAGATACCTCTCCGACAATCGGAGTGACAAAACCTAATCTCGAAATACGCCAACTCAACATGTACCTTTCGAGACACCTGTAGTGCTCCTTTATAATCACCCAGTTACGTTGTGACGTTTGGTAGCACACAAAGTGTTCCTCCGGTAAACGGGAGTTGCATAATCTCATAGTTATAGGAACTTTGTATAAGTCATGAAGAAAGCAATAGTAACATACTAAACGATCAAGTGCTAAGCTAACGGAATGGGTCAAGTCAATCACATCATTCTTCTAATGATGTGATCCCGTTAATCAAATGACAACACATGTCTATGGTTAGGAAACACAACCATCTTTGATTAATGAGCTAGTCAAGTAGAGGCATACTAGTGACGTTAAGTTTGTCTATGTATTCACACATGTATTATGTTTCCGGTTAATACAATTCTAGCATGAATAATAAACATTTATCATGATATGAGGAAATAAATAATAACTTTATTATTGCCTCTAGGGCATATTTCCTTCAGTCTCCCACTTGCACTAGAGTCGGTAATCTAGATTACACAGTAATGATTCTAACACCCATGGAGTCTTGGTGCTGATCATGTTTTGCTCGTGGAAGAGGCTTAGTCAACGGGTCTGCAACATTCAGATTCGTATGTATCTTGCAAATCTCTATGTCTCCCACCTGGACTTGGTCCCGGATGGAATTGAAGCGTCTCTTGATGTGCTTGGTCCTCTTGTGAAATCTGGATTCCTTTGCCAAGGCAATTGCACCAGTATTGTCACAAAAGATCTTCATTGGTCCCGATGCACTAGGTATGACACCTAGATCGGAAATGAACTCCTTCATCCAGACTCCTTCATTTGTTGCTTCCGAAGCAGCTATGTACTCCGCTTCGCATGTAGATCCCGCCACGACGCTTTGTTTAGAACTGCACCAACTTACAGCTCCACCGTTTAATAAAAACACGTATCCGGTTTGCGATTTAGAATCGTCCGGATCAGTGTCAAAGCTTGCATCGACGTAACCATTTACGACTAGCTCTTTGTCACCTCCATAAACGAGAAACATATCCTTAGTCCTTTTCAGGTATTTCAGGATATTCTTGACCGCTGTCCAGTGATCCACTCCTGGATTACTTTGGTACCTACCTGCCAAGCTTATTGCTAAGCATACGTCAGGTCTGGTACACAGCATTGCATACATGATAGAGCCTATGGCTGAAGCATAGGGAACATCTTTCATTTTCTCTCTATCTTCTGCTGTGGTCGGGCATTGAGTCTGACTCAACTTCACACCTTGTAATACAGGCAAGAACCCTTTCTTTGCCTGATCCATTTTGAACTTTTTCAAAACTTTATCAAGGTATGTGCTTTGTGAAAGTCCAATTAAGCGTCTTGATCTATCTCTATAGATCTTGATGCCCAATATGTAAGTAGCTTCACTGAGGTCTTTCATTAAATACTTTTATTCAAGTATCCCTTTATGCTATCCAGAAATTCTATATCATTTCCAATTAACAATATGTCATCTACATATAATATCAGAAATGCTACAGAGCTCCCACTCACTTTCTTGTAAATACAGGCTTCTCCAAAAGTCTGTATAAAACCATATGCTTTGATCACACTATCAAAACATTTATTCCAACTCCGAGATGCTTGCACCAGTCCATAAATGGAACGCTAGAGCTTGCACACTTTGTTAGCACCTTTTGGATTGACAAAACCTTCCGGTTGCATCATATACAACTCTTCTTCCAGAAATCCATTCAGGAATGCAGTTTTGACATCCATTTGCCAAATTTCATAATCATAAAATGCGGCAATTGCTAACATGATTCGGACAGACTTAAGCATCGCTACGGGTGAGAAAGTCTCATCGTAGTCAACCCCTTGAACTTGTCGAAAACCTTTCGCAACAAGTCGAGCTTTGTAGACAGTTACATTACCATCAGCGTCAGTCTTCTTCTTGAAGATCCATTTATTCTCGATGGCTTGCCGATCATCGGGCAAGTCAACCAAAGTCCATACTTTGTTCTCATACATGGATCCCATCTCAGATTTCATGGCCTCAAGCCATTTCGTGGAATCTGGGCTCATCATCGCTTCCTCATAGTTCGTAGGTTCGCCATGGTCAAGTAACATGACTTCCAGAATAGGATTACCATACCACTCTGGTGCGGATCTTACTCTGGTAGACCTACGAGGTTCAGTAGTAACTTGATCTGAAGTTTCATGATCAATATCATTAGCTTCCTCACTGATTGGTGTAGTTGTCACAGGAACCGGTTCTTGTGATGAACTACTTTCCAACAAGGGAGCAGGTACAGTTACCTCATCAAGTTCTACTTTCCTCCCACTCACTTCTTTCGAGAGAAACTCCTTCTCTAGAAAGGATCCAAATTTAGCAACGAAAATCTTGCCTCAGATCTGTGATAGAAGGTGTACCCAATAGTCTCTTTTGGGTATCCTATGAAGACACATTTCTCCGATTTGGGTTCGAGCTTATCTGGTTGAAGTTTCTTCACATAAGCATCGCAGCCCCAAACTTTAAGAAACGACAACTTTGGTTTCTTGCCAAACCATAGTTCATAAGGCGTCGTCTCAACGGATTTTGATGGTGCCCTATTTAACGTGAATGCGGCCGTCTCTAAAGCATAACCCCAAAACGATAGCGGTAAATCAGTAAGAGACATCATAGATCGCACCATATCTAGTAAAGTACGATTACGACGTTCGACACACCATTTCGTTGTGGTGTTCCGGGTGGCGTGAGTTGCGAAACTATTCCGCATTGTTTCAAATGTAAACCAAACTCGTAACTCAAATATTCTCCTCCACGATCAGATCGTAGAAATTTTATTTTCTTGTTACGATGATTTTCCACTTCACTCTGAAATTCTTTGAACTTTTCAAATGTTTCAGACTTGTGTTTCATCAAGTAGATATACCCATATCTGCTCAAATCATCTGTGAAGGTGAGAAAATAACGATACCCGCCGCGAGCTTCAATATTCATTGGACCACATACATCAGTATGTATGATTTCCAATAAATCAGTTGCTCGCTCCATAGTTCCGGAGAACGGCGTTTTAGTCATCTTGCCCATGAGGCACGGTTCGCAAGTACCAAGTGATTCATAATCAAGTGATTCCAGAAGTCCATCAGTATGGAGTTTCTTCATGCGCTTTACACCGATATGACCTAAACGGCAGTGCCACAAATAAGTTGCACTATCATTATCAACTCTGCATCTTTTGGCTTCAACATTATGAATATGTGTATCACTACTATCGAGATTCAATAAAAATAGACCACTCTTCAAGGGTGCATGACCATAAAAGATATTACTCATATAAATAGAACAACCATTATTCTCTGATTTAAATGAATAACCGCCTCGCATCAAACAAGATCTAGATATAATGTTCATGCTTAACGCTGGCACCAAATAACAATTATTTAGGTCTAAAACTAATCCCGATGGTAGATGTAGAGGTAGCGTGCCGACCGCGATCACATCGACTTTGGAACCATTTCCCACGCGCATCGTCACCTCGTCCTTAGCCAATCTTTGCTTAATCCGTAGTCCCTGTTTCGAGTTGCAAATATTAGCAACAGAACCGGAATCAAATACACAGGTGCTACTGCGAAAATTAGTAAGGTACACATCAATAACATGTATATCACATATACCTTTGTTCACTTTGCCATCCTTCTTATCCGCCAAATACTTGGGGCAGTTCCGCTTCCAGTGTCCAGTCTGCTTGCAGTAGAAGCACTCAGTCTCAGGCTTAGGTCCAGACTTGGGTTTCTTCTCTTGAGCAGCAACTTGTTTGCTGTTCTTCTTGAAGTTCCCCTTCTTCTTCCCTTTGCCCTTTTTCTTGAAACTGGTGGTCTTATTGACCATCAACACTTGATGCTCCTTCTTGATTTCTACCTCCGCAGCCTTTAGCATTGCGAAGAGCTCGGGAATAGTCTTGTCCATCCCTTGCATATTATAGTTCATCAAGAAGCTCTTGTAGCTTGGTGGCAGTGATTGAAGAATTCTGTCAATGACACTATCATCAGGAAGATTAACTCCCAGTTGAATCAAGTGATTATTATACCCAGACATTTTGAGTATGTGTTCACTGACAGAACTATTCTCCTCCATCTTACAGCTATAGAACTTATTGGAGACTTCATATCTCTCAATCCGGGCATTTGCTTGAAATATTAACTTCAACTCCTGGAACATCTCATATGCTCCATGACGTTCAAAACATCGTTGAAGACCCGGTTCCAAGCCGTAAAGCATGGCACACTGAACTATCGAGTAGTCATCAGCTTTGCTCTGCCAGACGTTCTTAACGTCGTCAGTTGCATCTGCAGCAGGCCTGGCACCCAGCGGTGCTTCCAGGACGTAATTCTTCTGTGCAGCAATGAGGATAATCCTCAGGTTACGGACCCAGTCCGTGTAATTGCTACCATCATCTTTCAACTTAGCTTTCTCAAGGAACGCATTAAAATTCAACGGAACAACAGCACGAGCCATCTATCTACAACAAACATAGACAAGCAAAATACTATCAGGTACTAAGTTCATGATAAATTTAAGTTCAATTAATCATATTACTTAAGAACTCCCACTTAGACAGACATCTCTCTAGTCATCTAAGTGATCACGTGATCCAAATCAACTAAACCATGTCCGATCATCACGTGAGATGGAGTAGTTTCAATGGTGAACATCACTATGTTGATCATATCTACTATATGATTCACGTTCGACCTTTCGGTCTCCGTGTTCCGAGGCCATATCTGTATATGCTAGGCTCGTCAAGTTTAACCTGAGTATTCCGCGTGTGCAACTGTTTTGCACCCGTTGTATTTGAACGTAGAGCCTATCACACCCGATCATCACGTGGTGTCTCAGCACGAAGAACTTTCGCAATGGTGCATACTCAGGGAGAACACTTCTTGATAATTTAGTGAGAGATCATCTTAAAATGCTACCGTCAACCAAAGCAAGATAAGATGCATAAAGGATAAACATCACATGCAATCAATATAAGTGATATGATATGGCCATCATCATCTTGTGCTTGTGATCTCCATCTCCGAAGAACCGTCGTGATCACCATCGTCACCGGCGCGACACCTTGATCTCCATCGTAGCATCGTTGTCGTTACGCCATCTATTGCTTCTACGACTATCGCTACCGCTTAGTGATAAATTAAAGCAATTACAAGGCGTTTGCGTTTCATACAATAAAGCGACAACCATATGGCTCCTGCCAGTTGCCGATAACTTCAGTTACAAAACATGATCATCTCATACAATAAAATATAGCATCACGTCTTGACCATATCACATCGCAACATGCCCTGCAAAAACAAGTTAGACGTCCTCTACTTTGTTGTTGCAAATTTTACGTGACGGGCTTAGCAAGAACCGTTCTTACCTACGCATCAAAACCATCAAGTTAGTGCTGTTTTAACCTTCGCAAGGACCGGACGTAGCCACACTCGGTTCAACTAAAGTGAGAGAGACAGACACCCTCCAGTCACCTTTAAGCACGAATGCTCGTAACGGTGAAACCAGTCTCGCGTAAGCATACGCGTAATGTCGGTCCGGGCCGCTTCATCTCACAGTACCGCTGAACCAAAGTATGACATGCTGGTAAGTAGTATGACTTATATCGCCCACAACTCACTTGTGTTCTACTCGTGCATATGACATCTACGCATAAAACCTGGCTCGAATGCCACTGATGAGTTATGTAGTAATTTCAAAAAAATTCCTACGCACACGCAAGAATCATGGTGATGCATAGCAACGAGAGGTGAGAGTGTTGTCCACATACCATCGTAGACCGAAACTGGAAGCGTTAGAACAACGCAGTTGATGTAGTCGTACGTCTTCACGATCCGACCGATCCAAGTACCGAATGTACGGCACCTCCGAGGTCAGCACACGTTCAGCTCGATGACGATCCCCGGACTCCGATCCAGCAGGGTGTGGGGGATGAGTTCCTTCGGCACGATGGTGTGGTGACGATGATGATGTTCTAGCGACGCAGGGCTTCGCCTAAGCACCGCTATGATATGACCGAGGTGGAATATGGTGGAGGGGGCACCGCACACGGCTAAGGAACGATCATGAAGATCAACTTGTGTGTCATGGGGTGCCCCCTGCCCCCGTATATAAAGGAGGGAGGGGGAACGTGCGGCCAGCCCCTAGGGGTGCACCTGGAGGAGTCCTACTCCCACCGGGAGTAGGACTCCCCCCTCTTGCCTTGTTGGAGAAGGAAGGGGGAAGGGGGAAAGTGGAAAGGGGGCGCCCCCCCCCCCCACCTTCCTTGTCCTATTCGGACTGGGGGGGAGGGGCGCGCGGTCTGCCCTGGCCGGCCCTCCTCTTCTCCCTTAGGGCCCATGTAGGCCCAATAACCCCCGGGGGGTTCCGGTAACCTCCCGGTACTCCGGTAAAATCCCGATTTCACCCGGAACACTTCTGATATCCAAATATAGGCTTCCAATATATCAATCTTTATGTCTAGACCATTTCGAGACTCCTCGTCATGTCCGTGATCACATCCGGGACTCCGAACAACCTTCGGTACATCAAAACTTATAAACTCATAATAAAACTGTCATCGTAATGTTAAGCGTGCGGACCCTACGGGTTTGAGAACTATGTAGACATGACCTAGAACTGTTTCTGGTCAATAACCAATAGCGGAACCTGGATGCTCATATTGGCTCCTACATATTCTACGAAGATCTTTATCGGTCAAACCGCATAACAACATACGTTGTTCCCTTTGTCATCGGTATGTTACTTGCCCGAGATTCGATCGTCGGTATCCAATACCTAGTTCAATCTCGTTACCGGCAAGTCTCTTTACTTGTTACGTAATGCATCATTCCATAAGCAACTCATTGGCCACATTGCTTGCAAGGCTTATAGTGATGTGCATTACCGAGAGGGCCCAGAGATACCTCTCCGACAATCGGAGTGACAAAACCTAATATGAAAATACGCCAACTCAACATGTACCTTTGGAGACACCTGTAGAGCTCCTTTATAATCACCCAGTTACGTTGTGACGTTTGGTAGAACACAAAGTGTTCCTCCAGTAAACGGAGTTGCATAATCTCATAGTTATAGGAACTTTGTATAAGTCATGAAGAAAGCAATAGCAACATACTAAACGATCAAGTGCTAAGCTAACGGAATGGGTCAAGTCAATCACATCATTCTTCTAATGATGTGATCCCGTTAATCAAATGACAACACATGTCTATGGTTAGGAAACACAACCATCTTTGATTAATGAGCTAGTCAAGTAGAGGCATACTAGTGATGTTAAGTTGGTCTATGTATTCACACATGTATTATGTTTCCGATTAATACAATTCTAGCATGAATAATAAACATTTATCATGATATGAGGAAATAAATAATAACTGCCTCTAGGGCATATTTCCTTCAGGCAAGACATACATCAAGTGTTCTCAAATCCTTAAAGACTCAATCCGATAAGATAACTTCAAGAGGAAAACTCAATTCATCACAAGAGAGTAGAGGGGCAGAAACATCATAAGATCCAACTATAATAGCAAAGCTCGCGATACATCAGATCGTGCCATAGAGAGAACACGAGAGAGAGAGAGAGAGAGAGATCAAACACATAGCTACTGGTACATACCCTTAGCCCCGAGGGTGAACTACTCCCTCCTCATCATGGAGAGCGCCGGGATGATGAAGATGGCCACCGGTGAGGTATCCCCCCTCCGGCAGGGTGCTGGAACGGGCTCCCGATAGGTTTTTGGTGGCTACAGAGGCTTGCGGCGGCAGGACTCCCGATCTATCTTGTTCTTCGAAGGTTTTACGGTATGTGTATTTATATAGGCGAAAGAAGTCAGTCGGGGGAGCCTTGAGGCGCCCACGAGACAGGGAGGCACGCCCAGGGGTGGTGGGCGCACCCCATCATCGTGGCCTCCTTGAAGCTTCCTTGCCTCCAACTCCAAGTCTCCTGGATCACGTTCATTCCAAAAATCACGCTCCCGAAGGTTTCATTCCATTTGGACTCTATTTCATATTCCTTTTCTTCGAAACACTGAAATAGGCAATAAAACAACAATATGGGCTGGGCCTCCGGTTAATAGGTTAGTCCCAAAAGTAATATAAAAGTGTATAATAAAGCCCGTAATCATTCAAAACAGATGATAAAATAGCATGAATGCTTCATAAATTATAGATACGTTGGAGACGTATCAAGCTGCAGGAACTCCGCGGGGTCAGCAGTGCCGTCGTAGCGAGGAGGCATATTTGGCTTGAACTTGCCCGACCAAGCGACACTGCGTAGCTCGGTGGTGAAGGCGCGGCAGCCGGCAGTGGCCATCGGAGCCCTATGCAGACGCGGGGCTTGCTCTTGGAGATTCCCGCGCGCCGCCGCCGGGGCAGCGCGGGGTCTTGACATGCTAGCGCAGGGATGCGGTCTTGGCGTGCTGGAGCGGGGAGCACGCGAGTGCCTTCTTTAGGCCGAGGAATCTCTTGGCAGCTCCTTTCTTGTCGCGCGGGCGCTGGACGTGGTGGGTCTCGTCCAGGGGCCGCGCGCCTTGGAGCCAGGGCACCTTCTTGGGGAGGAGGTGGCGGAGGCACCTCCTGAGCTGCATCGCCCATGCAGGATGGAGGTTGAGGCAGCGAGAGGGACGACACAGGAGAGCCCCCTGCTGCGTTGACGATCTCGGTGATGCGAGCGAGCCACTCCTCGTAGAGATCGTCGACGGGGCGGTAGTGCAGGAGCTCACGTGCCAGGAGCAGCGCGGCCTGCGTGTCCGTGGGAGCACGACGAGCGTGAGACGACGAACCAGCTGGATTTAGTGACGGAGTGGCGGTGCGGCCTTCTCGCCGCACCGAGGGTTGAAGCAACGACGCTTGCTGCTCGTTCCCCACCTGGCCGGTGGCGGCGTTGGGGGAAAGCAACGGAGAATGACGAGGAGGCCCACCAACGGAGCCGTCTGGGCGACGCGGGCGGTGAGGGCAGCCCGACGCTCGACGCGAGCTCGGCGAGCGTCTGCCATGGATACGACGAACGATGGAACGCGGAACAGCGGAAGAAAGATTCTGGCGCACCCCTACCTGGCGCGCCAAATGTCGGATATCAGGTTCCGGCAAAACCCTTAAGGTTCGAACTCTGGGATGCGCACAAAGATCTACTTCCTACCGATCCACGCCCCAACGCCTCGCCGCGAGTCTAAGCTACACGATGAACAACACAAGGGACACAAGGTTTATACTAGTTTGGGCCACCGTTGTGGTGTAATACCCTACTCTAGTGTGTGGTGGTGGATTGCCCCTGGGGCTGATGATGAACAGTACAGAGGAAGAACAGCCTCGCGAGGGGTGTTCTTGAGCTGTTGCGGTATTCTACTTGGGATGATTCGATCGTCCCTAGATGAGATGCCCTTCCTACGGTGGTGTCTATCTCTATTTATAGAGGCCCTCGTCCTCTTCCCAAATATTGAGCAGGAAGAGAGCCAACAACGGCCATTTTGAAGGGGAACAACTAGTACAAGCTATCCTGACTAAAGTTGGTCTTCGACTGCCAAAGGCACTAGCGATGACGTCGTCTTGGGCTCCACCGTGACCTCCATCCTGCCGCTCTGCTGGTCTTGGTCTCATTGCACTGATATGGTAACATTTGCTTGCCTCCTTTGCACCGAAGAGGAAACGAGGACACTGCGCCTACCTAATCAGGGTAGCGCGCGCCCATAACCTTCCCTAGTTGGAGGCACCGGCGAGAGGCATGACAATAGTCTGCTAGGGACTTCCCCATACATAAGGCAAATGTGGTTGCACTCGTCAGGTCGATATGGTGGCACCATGACTCTGCCAACAATTGTTCAAGTTCAATTAACTCCGGTTAAACTTGAATGAAATAAGCTGAGTCATATGAAAATAACATGATGCAACTACAATGCATGAACATGATATCAATATAAGCATGGCTGTGCAACATCACTTCTTAACATATCAACAACAATAAATCATATATCTGACTTAGCATGGCATACTGACTAGCATGAACATCACAAGTACATGACTCAGAAACATAGCATGACCACTAGCATCAACAATAAAAATCATGCAAGAACATATCAACAATGCTACCATGCAAGCATTTAACCAACAGGATGCAACAGAACATACATAACAACAACACTTGGAACAGACGAAAGTCATGCAGTGAAGGCCATCGCCAACATCAACATGTACTACTAGCAAGCATTTAAACATATAATGATGCTAGCCGACCCTCCTCCACGGAGCTCCCCCAAATTGGCGCATTCGTGGCCGTCGGATGAGCTTTGACTTCTGCTGCTGGACGTTGGATCGGTTGACCACGTGGTAAAAAGTGTTACTTCTCCTTTTGCTTTCACGTTTGGCTGACTTGTGGCCCTTTTGCTCGTGTGATTTCTCTCGTCGCTTGTGGGTTTTTTGAATTGTGGTGAAAGTCAACCAATGCGCTGGGTGCGCGTGGTCGTGTATGAGCAGTCGCCTGTCCCGTGGCTGACGCCAGCGTGGGTACCGCGCGACGTGCGAGAGACAGCACCCTGCGCGTGAGGTCTTTCGAGCGGCCAATCCTTGTGCGACTCACTCACGACTCACGCATTGTACCCACTAGATGATACCCCGCGCGTTGCTGCGGGAATCGGTTGCAATATATTTGAAATTTAGCTAGAGGAAACAGGAATATTGGATTAATAATATGAGAACTAAAACTAAAAATTACATACAATTTATCCGAATATTTCACAGTTATACAATATTTAATGAATATAAGTATTATTTTCCGTGCATTGTTGCATGTAGAGGTTTTAAACATCCATGGTTGTATGTTAAGGTGGCATGGTTACATGTTAAGAGAAAAATAGATCTTCCAAACAATATATACTTTTGAACAAAATGGCTATATCACACGATTATTTAACAAATAATCGATAAAAAGTTGATCAATCGATAGGATGTAATAGACAAAGGGAGATATTAATGTACATAATATTAATGATTCGGTATGGAACAGGAACTGTACGGAAGAGTACTAATGAAAGTTCTACTCACAAATGGACATGATCACTCTATAGATAACAAATCCTAAATTTAAGTATTTTTTTTTTACTAATTTTAGGTAGAAACCATGTGTAGTTTAGAAGCTTGCATGCGTGGTTGACGATGTAGCATGGGAAGTCGTCATTGAAAGTGTCTTCTAGAAATAACATAGGACATTGCGTCTTCTACATGGAGCTGCATATGAGAAATTAAGTCTATAAGATCAATCCTCTATAATAAGAGAAAAGAATGTGGAAAATAGGACCGAGGAACATGAATAAAGAAAGTGAGATTTTCTATTTTTCTGTTGTCAAAAGTTATATAATGCATTACCTATTACAGTCCTAATTACATATGAATTATAGAGTATAATTAAATATGAGAAGAAAATCATTGTTGGTGTGTGAGCTAATTTGATAGAATCCATGGTTTCATTTCCAATTTATCATATCACCCTGAGCTAGCATACACCAAATTATCCGAACAGTACCCATGCGTAGTATAAGTACGAAGAACAACTGTCCAAAGCCATTCTCACAAAAACAGCCTGCCCCATGCTCCTCTGACCTTGGCCCTGCTCTATTGATCATCAGAAAACAGCATTGGAAATCTTGGAAAATAGATGAGGAGCCACCCACCGCTTCACCACAATCCCTACAGCCCCCCCCCCCCCCACCTACAGGCAGATAGGGACTACTGTACATAGTACTCCTACTCCCCCACATACCTGGCACTGGCAGCACCTGCAGGCCTCGCCGGAGCTCGCGCGACAACCACAGGGATACAATCACATGGCTTTATTTCTGTACAGGGCACCCTCCTCCACCGAGATGTGCCACCAGGAGACACCCTAGTCGCTAGTCGCTAGAACAACTTTACACGATACTCTCCACCATCACATTGCTGCCATCATCTCCCCCAACTCCGGCTGCCGAAACAGCCGGTGGAACCGAGGGAGACCGACAGGTTTGGCCGCCCAAAGCGCCTATCTCAAGTCGCCTTATTTTCTGCAAGATTTAATGTAGAGACGGAGAGGGTTCGAGAGCACTCGCAAACATAGCAGCGATAATGAAAAGAGATCCAACGCTTTCATTTTGGGGACGGCTTTGATAGACGTATATATATCCTAATCGGGAGACAATCAGAAGATGAGTTGTGCCATGGATGGACTCTTGATTTCCCCGTACTTGTGCTATGAAGCCATGAGATTCAAAGGGACTGTTTGGTCGCTAGATCGTAACTACACGAAGCAAGCGACTCAGGCAGGGGGGAGGGTGTAACGTCCCGGATTCGATGCGCCAGGTGTTCGCCAGTTATTCGCCGTCATTGCCATGTCATGTGCTTGCGTGTTGCATTTTGCCATGTCATCTTCTGCATTTCATATCATGTCATCATGTGCATTTCATTTTGCATACATGTTCATCTCATGCATCCGATCATTTTCCCCGTTGTTCGTTTTGCAATCCGGCACTCCTATGTCCTCCGGCGTCCCCCTTTTGCCTCTTTTCATGTGCGGGTGTTAAACTTTCTCGGAATGGACCGAGTCTTTCCAAGCGGCCTTGGTATAACACCGGTAGACCGCCTGTCAAGTTTCGTGCCATTTGGAGGTCGTTTGATAAACCAACGGTTAACCAGGTAACCGTAAAGCCCTCTTTGTGTTGCAGCCCAACACCCTTCTAAAGTGGCCCAAAACCCAGCAAACCCCCCTCCATGCTCTCGGCCGTTCGATCACAATCGCGTGGCCGAAAATCGCTCCTCATTTGGATTCTCCTAGCTCCCTCTACCTATATATATGTGTCCCTCCCGGATTTTTCGCGCAATCCAACCCTAGCCCCGCTCCTCTCCGCGCCGCCGGACACGTCCGCGCGCCGCCGGACGAAACCCGCCGCCGCCCCGCAGCCAGTGGCCGCCCGCCACGTGGCCTCGCGGCCTCCCTCCGCCGCCGGCCCGCTGCGGCCCATCGCGGGCCCTCCCCGGCCCGGGTCGCCGCGCCGCCTCCCGCGGGCGCCCGTGCCCAGCGCCGCCTCCCCGAGCGGCTCGCCGCGCGCGCCGCCCGCCGGCCGCCTTCTCTGCCGCGCCGCCCGCGCGCCGTCCTCGCCCCAGCGCCGCCCCCGCAGGTGCTCCGCCGCCGCCCATCGCCAGATCCGGCCGCGGGAGCCCGAGCCCGGCCGGATCCGCCGCCCCCGCCGGCGACAACCTCGCCGGAGACCACGTCGCCGCCGCCCGGGTCCCCCTCTACATCGACCCGGCCCGATCCGCCCCGTCCCCGGCGTCTTCCTCTGCCCCGGCCATCCTCGGGATGCGTGCCCCGAAACCCTAGATTCGTTTTCGGGAGGTAAATTTCCACCAAGTCCCTGATAATTTTGCATTATCATAGCATGTTCATCGCATCCTATCTCTGCATCCGTAGCTTCGTTTCGTGCGTGTAATATGTCAAATTATTCGTCTCAACGAGTACTTCATTCCATTCCATTGCATCATGTTCATTTGAGGTCATCTTAATCCTGAAATGCTGTTGGAAGAGTGCATGTTGCTGTTAATCTGCTGAAACTGTTATAACATGCACTTTTGTCATTTTTTGCCATGTTTGATGTGTGCATCCTATGAGGTTGAGCTCTACATGTGTTTTGATCTATGCCATGCCATCTTTCGAGGGGTGCCATCCATGTATTTTTTTGACTTGTGTAGTGAGTGCATCAAGCTTGTTAAGTAGGGTACTTATTGTTGCTGTTTTCCTGACAGATTGTGTTATATTTTGTTGCTATGTAAACCTGCTTCTACAAGTCATTGTGTGCATAATCTGGAGATGATCACTAAATATGTTTTGATCTACATGTCTTGCTCTATCCACTCATGCCCCTGGTTTCATTTATAGACTACTGTAGCTTGTTGTAATCTTGCTCTCAAAGTTGCTAAATAATGTTGTTGTCAACCTGTTAACATGAAGTTCAGTTTTGGCCATGTGCTTTTCTAGTGATACATGCACCCTATGAACTTGTTCTTGCCATGCTTAGCTTCATCAACATGTCTTCTTACTGTTGGTTTCCTTGCCATGCCATGTATTGCTCTGTGGTGAGTGGTTCAAGCTCACCAACATGCCTACTTATTGTTGTTCCTGCCATGTATGAATCTGTTATATAACTTGCCATGTTTACATGGGTGCCATCTTAACTTCTGTGCCTTTTTGGCTCATGGTCAGTAAGGGACTCTGGTTCTATGCATTTAGTAGTATCATGCCATGCCTTTGTTTGCCATGATAAGTTCCTGTAACATGTTGTTTGATAGCTCTAAACATTGCAACCTAATGTTATTTCTGCTAAAGTCTGAAACTGTTATTATTTGCAATCTTCCCATGTCCTTTTGAGCATGTTCTAGTCTTTTCTGGAGATAGCTCAGTGTTCATGTTTTGTTGTACTTTACCTGTACTTCATTCTCATGCCTTTTGTTCTTATGTTGGGGTGCTGTAGCATGTTTGTTTGATGCTTGCAATATGCCTAGTTGCTGTTATGGACAGATTGTTGTTATGACTTGTATAGAGTGTATGTGTTAAACCGTTGCTCCGTTTTGAGTGTGCTATATATGAAACTTGCTTGTTTTTGCATGTAGTTTCATATTATCTTGTTGCATCCTTGTTTTGAGGTGTTTGCTTGATGTTTGTATGCATTTTGCATCAAAGTCATGTTTAACTTGTTTTGCTCATATCTTCTAGCCCGTAGCTCCGAATCTAATGAACTTTATATGTAACTTGACTAGAATTTCGTGTAGATCATCTTGATGCATCTTAACTTGCTGTTTAAAAACTTGAACATCAGGTTTATTCAGATCTGGACCAATTTCGAAATTTGCATAAGAGGACTTACCGGAATTATTATATGTTGTTTCCGGCCTCATTTAAACTTGCTTTGATGTGTTGTTCTTGTTTGCATCATCTCTTGCCTATGAGTAGCTTCATGTAGCCTTGTCATGCATCATGCTTGTTGTGCATCATGCCTTGTTCATGTGTGGAGTGTTTACCATGTTGTGTGCTTCTTTTCGATAGTTCCTGTTTTGTTGCGATCGTGAGGATTCGTTCGTCTACGTGTGGTTCGTCTTCGTGGCTTCATCTTCTTCATGGACTCGTTCTTCTTCCTAGCGGGATTTCAAGCAAGATGGTCGCTACCCTGGATCTCACTACTATCATTGTTATGCTAGTTGCTTCGTTCTATCGCTATGCTGCGTTACCTATCATTTGCTCTTCAAGCCTCCCAAATTGCCATGAACCTCTAACCTTTGACACCCTTCCTAGCCAACCGTCGTTTGGCTATGTTACCGCTTTGCTCAGCCCCTCTTATAGCGTTGCTAGTTGCAGGTGAAGTTGAAGATTCCTCCATGGTGGACAGGGTTATGTTGGGATATCACAATATCTCTTATATTATTAATGCATCTATATATTTGGTAAAGGGTGGAAGGCTCGGCCTTATGCTTGGTGTTTTGTTCCACTCTTGCCGCCCTAGTTTCCGTCATACCGGTGTTATGTTCCCGGATTTTGCGTTCCAAACGCGGTCGGGTGATTTATGGGACCCCCCTGACAGTTCGCTTTGAATAAAACTTGTCCAGCAAGGCCCAACCTTGGTTTTACCATTTGCCTCACCACCACCTACCTTTTCCCTTGGGAGTAATTAACCCAAGGGTCATCTTTATTTTAGCCCCCCCGGGCCAATGCTTGTCTAAGTGTTGGTCCGAACTAGAGTCCTTTGCAGCGCCCCCTCAGGGAAGCTTGAGGTCTGGTTTTAGTTGTACGGAGTGCTCATCCGGTGTTGCCCTGAGAACGAGATATGTGCAGCTCCTATCGGGATTGTCGGCACATCGGGCGGTCTTGCTGGTCTTGTTTTACCATTGTCGAAATGTCTTGTAAACCGGGATTTCGAGACTGATCGGGTCTTCCTGGGAGAAGGTATATCCTTCGTTCATCACGAGAGCTTATCATGGGCTAAGTTGGGACACCCCTGTAGGGTATAAATCTTTCGAGAGCCGTGCCCGCGGTTATGTGGCAGATGGGAATTTGTTAATGTTCGGTTGTAGATACTTTACACCAGATCCGAATTAAAACGCATCAACCGAGTGTGTAGCCGTGATGGTCTCTTTTCGGCGGAGTCCGGGAAGTGAACATGGTTTCTATGTTATGATTGACGTAAGTAGGAGCTCAGGATCACCTCTTGATCATTACTAGTTGACGACCATTCCTTTGTTTCTCTTCTTGCTCTCGTTTACGTATGTTAGCCACCATATCATGCTTAGTCGCTGCTGCAACCTCACCACCTTACCCCTTCCTTTCCCATTAAGCTTTGCTAGTCTTGATACCCATGGTAATGCGATTGCTGAGTCCTCGTGGCTCACAGATTACTACTACAACAGTTGCAGGTACAGGTTTTGCGATGATCTTGACGCGAGAGCGATTTGCTTGTTTTGGAGTTCTTATTCTGCTTCTTCGATCAGGGGATAGGTTCCAGGTCGGCAGCCTGGGCTAGCAGGGTGGATGTCGTTTGAGCTTCTGTTTATGATTCATCCGTAGTCGGATATTGTTCTTGTATGTTGTATTGTTGTATTCGTGTGGCATTGTATTGCCTCTTGTATGTATCCCCATCTATTATGTAATGTTGATGTAATGATATCCACCTTGCAAAAGCGTTCCAATATGCGGGTCTATCCTCGGTGGGACCTTCGAGTTCCTTTTGGATAGGGTCGCATATTGGGCATGAAAAGTTGGTATCAGAGCCTCGACCGACCCTAGGAGCCCCCTTGATTGATCGTGTAGTTTGGCCGTTGTTGGGTCTAGAAGAAAACTGATTTCTGAGTCTAGTTATATCGGAGAGTAGGAATTCTTTTTACTCCTCAGCCCCTTCGTCGCTCTGGTGAGGAATCTTGACGTAGGTGTTTTGAATTACTCCTCTTTCCATTCAAAAAATTTTCTTTAGGTTCATGCAGTTGTTTTTTTCGATCGTTGGTTCTCAGCTCTTTTATCCGGTGCATCTCTCGTCAAGTTGACTCGAGCCTCTTCATCTTTGAGTTCAATCCTTAGTTGTTTTATTTTCCCACCCGCCCTCCCTTTTTTTTCTCCTCGGAACCGGAGTCCGTAATCGAGTATCCATCCTACTTGTGCGAAGTCTTTGCTTTCTTTCCTTAATGATTTCAACCGGTGTTTTCTCTTCAAGATATTCGTTGGTTTCCCCTTCCAGTTGCCTGTGTTTTTTCCCGCCCTCCCACCCTCTTCTTCCCGGAGTCTGAGTCTGTTTCGAGCATCTATTTCATTCGTGCAGAGCCTCTTCAGTCTTTCATCAATTGTTTGAACCGGTGAATTCTCGTCTCAGTGAACATTCTTCATCCCTTTTTCTTCTCCGGTGGACTCAATTCAAGTTTTTCGGGTTGATCACATTCTTTTCCGTGGTTAAAGTGTTCTCCTTGATCGTTCGCCTCTCGCCAGTTAATCCTTCTGGAGTGTTCAAGACATCTCAGAAGATTCGTCTGTGTTCGAATTAATTCGAGGTTGTCACCTCATTCAAATATTTCAATTGTTCTGGTGCATCATCTATCTGTTCAACACCCCTTTCCAGTGTTTTTCTTTTAGTGGGTCCTAACCCACAAGTCTTTTTCTAGGATCTTACCTGACTCTTCTGATTCCCCCGGAGTTATTTCTCATTTCTTTTCAAGTTTGACGTAAGAATGGATCCCATCAGTCACATGCCTTCTCCAAGATCTCGTTCAAATTCTTTTCATTGTTGGCTCAACCTCCTCGTTTTTTTTCATTCTCCCGGAGTATATCAGTAATTTTGGTGGTGTTTCTCGTCGTCATTTGAAGAACGAAGAAGAAGATTTCTCTTAAATCTTGTCCGTTCTTCCGGAGATTCGTGGTGCTAGCTCGGTGTTATCCTATCTAATTGTTTCCAGTCGTGCAATTCTTTTCATCCATCCGAAGTGTTTCAGGAGTTGCTTTTCTGTTCCGATTATCCGGAGGCCTCCATTTCAGAAGATTTCCTCGTCCCATGTTTTCAGCTTCGTTCTCTCAATTATTCTATATCTGTGCCCTTTCGTTCGCCTCAATATTCTTCCGGTGCTTCGCTCAAGTGTTCTTTAGCAGCTCATGATCTCTTTGTTCTTTTGCATCTAAATCCCCTATATAATATTAATTCATTCAATCTTTTCAATCCTACCGGTGATTCATGAAGACCTTCTCAAGTTTGTGATATGTCACTTCTCAATCCTTTTCAAGAAGAATAAGTAGTATGCAAAATCCATTGCTTGTCATCAATTTAATTTGATGAAGGATAAGCATACAATAAATCTTATTCTTATTTCATCCAAGTGAGTAATCCCTTCCTTCGGAGTTTGTTCTTGATGAATAAATTCTCAGTTCCAAGTGTTTTCATCTTTTCCTTTCTGGAGTTCAAATTTCCTCGGTCATTTCGCCGGAACCTCCATCTAAATCATCGCAAGGCTGATCTTATTCTTTCATCCTTCAATTTTATCTCGTCATCCTTTTTGTTACTGGAGTTCTTCATGGTGGTTCTTCATGATTTAGTTCATTCTTCAAGTGTTCATCAAGATTCTTGTTCAAGGAGGTCTAGTATCTTTTCTTCTCGCTTCTCGAGGTGCAATTAATTATCCGTATTCATTTGAAGTGGAGTTTTGCATTTCTTCGTTCTTCTCAGCTATCCAATCATTTTCGTTTGTGGTCGGTTATCACCTCGTAATTTTGAGATGTTTTCCATAAGTCCACAACAAGCTTATTCTTTCGTTGTTGATTTTCTCAACGACTCCATTCTAACCTTACTTCTAAAGATGCTTTCAATTTCATTCGTGGCACAAGTTGTCATATCCTTATCCATTCTTTTCATTCAACTCTTTCAATTCTTTCCGGAGGTCTTGTGTCATGTCTTCATCAAGTATCATTCCATCCTCTCAAGTTCGTTCTAATCCTCCCATTTTCAACCGGAGTGTTGCCTAAATTCTTTCAGTCTTATCCGTTTCTTTTCTTATTCTAACCACTCCGGTTAGAACAAGTCATTTCATAGTCTATCTGATTCCGTGAGCTTTCGATTCTCGCCCTTCTTGTCGTTCCTCTCTTCTTCTCGAGTGCTCTCGATTCTTTGCTTCTTTCTCTTGAGTTCTTGTTTCACCTCATCCCTTTTCCCTTCTGTCTCGGTCCTAAGATCTCGGGACGAGATCTCTTGTTAGTGGAGGAGTGTTGTAACGCCCCGGATTCGATGCGCCAGGTGTTCGCTAGTTATTCGCCGTCATTGCCATGTCATGTGCTTGCGTGTTGCATTTTGCCATGTCATCTTCTGCATTTCATATCATGTCATCATGTGCATTTCATTTTGCATACATGTTCATCTCATGCATCCGAGCATTTTCCCCGTTGTCCGTTTTGCAATCCGGCACTCCTATGTCCTCCGGCGTCCCCCTTTTGCCTCTTTTCATGTGCGGGTGTTAAACTTTCTCGGAATGGACCGAGTCTTGCCAAGCGGCCTTGGTATAACACCGGTAGACCGCCTGTCAAGTTTTGTGCCATTTGGAGGTCGTTTGATACTCCAACGGTTAACCGGGTAACCGTAAAGCCCTCTTTGTGTTGCAGCCCAACACCCTTCTAAAGTGGCCCAAAACCCAGCAAACCCCCCTCCATGCTCTCGGTCGTTCGATCACGATCGCGTGGCCGAAAACCGCTCCTCATTTGGACTCTCCTAGCTCCCTCTACCTATATATATGTGTCCCTCCCGGATTTTTCGCGCAGTCCAACCCTAGCCCCGCTCCTCTCCGCGCCGCCGGACACGTCCGCACGCCGCCGGACGAAACCCGCCGCCGCCCCGCAGCCAGTGGCCGCCCGCCACGTGGCCTCGCGCCCTCCCTCCGCCGCCGGCCCGCCGCGGGCCCTCCCCGGCCCGGGTCGCCGCGCCGCCTCCCGCGGGCGCCCGTGCCCAGCGCCGCCTCCCTGAGCGGCTCGCCGCGCGCGCCGCCCGCCGGCCGCCTTCTCTGTCACGCCGCCCGCGCGCCGCCCTCACCCCAGCGCCGCCCCCGCAGGTGCTCCGCCGCCGCCCATCGCCAGATCCGGCCGCGGGAGCCCGAGCCCGGCCGGATCCGCCGCCCCCGCCGGCGACAACCTCGCCGGAGACCACGTCGCCGCCGCCCGGGTCCCCCTCTGCATCGACCCGGCCCGATCCGCCCCGTCCCCGGCGTCTTCCTCTGCCCCGGCCATCCTCGAGATGTGTGCCCCGAAACCCTAGATTCGTTTTCGGGAGGTAAATTTCCACTGTCCCTGATAATTTTGCATTATCATAGCATGTTCATCGCATCATATCTCTCCATCCGTAGCTCCGTTTCGTGCGTGTAATATGTCAAATTGTTGGTCTCAACGAGTAATTCATTCCATTCCATTGCATCATGTTCATTTGAGGTCATCTTGATGCCCGAAATGCTGTTGGAAGAGTGCATGTTGCTGTTAATCTGCTTAAACTGTTATAACATGCACTTTTGTCTTTTTTGCCATGTTTGATGTTGTTGACACCAGATTTTGGCATGGTCAAAAAGTAATTAAGAAGGTCTCAAATGGAAAAATGATCAAAGCGAGAAAGTTTCATATCGTCAAAAGGAGAAATTTTGATATTTGGGTCATAGCCATCCGATCTCATCCCCAAGGCCGAAGTTGTATTCGAAATATTGAGATTTTGTGTTTAGAACAGTATTCAGCTGATTACGCCCCCAAGATGGCCTCTGATGGAAAAAGTTACAACTGCAAGGTTCTTCGTCTCGTCGAATCGGACGATTTTGATATAAGAATCGTCCCCATCCGAGTTCGTATGCAAAAGTTATAGCCAAAACTGTGCGCTGCAGCACTGTATGGCCGGATCATCCGGACCGGGGTCCAGATCATCCGGCCGAGGGCCGAAAAATTGACCAAAACAACGGAAGCTAAAAGTTGAAGCCGGATGATCTGGATCAACTCCCGGATGATCCGGGTAAAGGCCGGACAATCCGGGCAATCGTCCGGATGTCCGGACACGTTTTTCTGCTGCAGACTTTAGAAAATGGCCCGAAACACCCTCAAAATGGCCTCGGATGAAAAAGTGTTCAACATGAAAGTTGTGCGTATCGTCGAGTCGGTGGATTTGGATATAAAAAACGTCCAAATCCGTGGTAGTATAAGGATTCTAGAGCCAAAACAGTGAGCTGCTGTCAAAAAACTGGGCTAGGCCGGATCATCCTGGCCTTGAGCCGGACATCCGGGCCGGGGGTCGTGAATAGTCCGTGTTTTATTAGGTTTTGATGATTTGGACGGCTAGGCAAGTCCTTTTCTTGTACGGGAAGTCCATCCACCTCTTATATAGACAAGAGGTGACGGCCGATCGAACAACAACACACAATCGAACAAATCTATCTAAACTTTTTACCTTTACTTTTCCTTCTCCCTTGTTCTTCTTCTTCCTCGTTCTTCGTTCGTTCTTCTTCATTGCAGGGCGGCGAACCTCGAGGCCCTAGGGGCGGTCAGGCTGACCTAGGGCAGCCCATAGCCGTCGCGCGCCCTGATGGGGTCCCTCCCGGGCGTGTGGGGTTTCGGGTCTACAAAAGCGCCCGCCGGATTGTCTTGCGTACCGCGCTTCCGGCGGGTCTCCTTCGACGTGAGCTGCGGTGCATCACCCCCGGTGTCGACGGTACACGGTGACGTGTTCGTGTGCGAACACACTTTTTGGCGACTCCGCTGGGGACGAAGCTTTGAACGGTCTCCGGCCCGTTCTTGCTACGAAGAGATCGTCATCTAGGGTTTGCAATCTACAAAGGTAACATGAATACCCAATTCACTTATGTAGATGCAAATAATGCATATGTTGTTGCTAGATCGTCTAATGAGCATATTGTATCGGCTAGCCCTAGTTTTATCAATCATGCATCTAATTATGTGCAACAGCCGATTCAGAATAATCTTCATGCTTCAACTTCATATAATTTTAGCAACATGCAACATATGTATCCCAACTCCCATGCATCGGCAACCCCACAAATCTATATGCCGATGAACAACATGATGAGTTCGGTTAATCATGTTGAGACACCCCATGTAGGAACTTCCAATAGTATGCAACAAAGTGTTTCAACTTTTTATTCATCGGCAAATAACTTGCAGTATGTTAATCCAAACGTGCCGGTGGATAGGGGAATTGGCCATGCTACTACTAGTTATTCGGCCAATTACCCTCAAACATCATATGCTACACCTCATGCTACGAATTTTTCGGCACCATACGCAATTGTAGATATTCGTGATTCGGCTCCGCACCTTCATGCTCATGGCCGAATAAGTGAGAATTCTACCAGAGCGCATGTGTCTTTACCTAGTAACGTAGCATATCATGTTGCCCCTGCACAATTACAGAATTTCGGCAACACACCATTGCCGAAAGCGTCTCAAAGTATTGGGGGGCAATCCGATGAAGATTGGGCTGAAATTGGTCGAAAAAAGCTTAAAGATAGACTAGCTGCAATGTTTGCTGAATTTAGACAAGAACAAGCAACCTTGCGAATCAAAGAAAGAAAGAGTGGTGATTCGGATAACAAAGTTAATTCGGTTATTAAAAAAGCCGAATCAAATAGTATGTGTACCGAATCTATCAAAGAAAAAGAGGATGCCAAGGCATTGGAGAGTCATTCAAAAGTGGAACAAAGTATTATTCAAGTGATACAACCATCATGCTCTCCCAACGTAATTGAAGAGGTATGTCTAGCAAGTGACTTGCCTATCTTCCGATTTGGTCGCAACTTTATTGTCGATGCTTCTATAAGAAAAATTCTCATAAGTAATTTTGAAAGACCAATGAAGAAGGGTAATTTACTTGTTAGCAACAAAATTGTTATAGACTATATCGGTCAACCCATTGCACCATTTATAAAGACCGATAATGACTTATTGTTGTGGCCAAAGCTTTCCCCGTTGCTTTATCTAAAGTTCATATCTAGTTGGGTAGCTTTGCTTATTTCTTACTTGGCTTGCACTTTGTCTCAATTGAGACATGTGTGTTCTAAATATTTTCGTATCAGAAGTTTAAAGCCAAGGTTAATTTCTTTTGAGAAATCCGATGCTAATATAATATCTTATCCAAAGACACCGGAGATAGAGTGGAAAACACAATGTATAGCCGAATGGGAAGATTCCAAATCTGAACCATTCGTTTGCTTATCTTCAAAGCCGTTCACACAGCAAGATCGGCTAGAAAGCAAGAAGTTTACCTTCAATTCAAGCATGTGTGACCAAATATTTGATTTATTGCTGAAAAATAATTACATAAGAATTCTTGATCACCATGTCAAGCCATCAATTCAAGGACGAATGTATTGTAGGTTGCATCATTCGTTCAAACATAATTTTGAGGATTGCAATATGTTTCGTCAAATAGTTAAATCGGCCATTGATAAAGGACGATTGAAATTTGTTGAGACACCAAGAGATGACCAGTCTATTCCGATTGGTCTCGATGGCAGAAAGTTTTTGCATCGGCTGCTTCAAGCCGATCCATTTAAAGAGGAGGTAAAAACTGCAGGTGATGGGGTCAAGCTTTCAAGTAAAAAAGTTGTTGAAGAGCATAATGAACATAATTTTGAGGGCGAGAATTCCATCGAAGCTACAATGGAGACGCCAAGGACTAGGGGGCAACAAGCAAATCCAATGATTGGTGCAAGCACAACCAAAGGAAACAAAGGCCGAAATAAGCGCAAGTGTAAGAGATCAAAAATCACCTTTGCTGAACTATTGGATAAATATCAAAAGAAGAGTGAAGAGAAGAATACTTATCGGCCAAATCATGCAAAGAAACCAAGATCACCCCCAAGGCGCAAATATGAGGATCGGTATTGGCAAAGTGCGAATTTTAATGCAACATATTCATATCCTTATTTTGGGCCGCCAATGCCAATGCCGTGGATGCCTCCCTATGCTCATATAGATCCATATCCATCATGGGACAGGTATGATACGAGGGCACACTCTCCATCTTATTTTAGACCATCTAACCAATATTATGCAGCTCCGAGAAGATCAGCATTTGAACAATCACATGCTAAAGACCGTTTCGATCATAAGGAATCGGTCCAGTGCTCAAGGAATAGAAATGAGGTGGTCAAGCAAGTTTACCGCGTTAAAAGAGATGGTCGTAAGAGTGCTACTTCAGATTTGATCTCAAAAGAAAAAGAGCCAACTAAAATGTTGACATTGGCTACTAAAGGCAATGAGATGAAGCAATCAATTGTTGAGAGTCAATCAAGTGCCAAATCTGAAGGGAGGAAGTTGAGAGTGCCCAAGATAAAACAAGAATTGCCATTACTTCAAAGAAAATCGCAGCCGGGTTGCCCACTCGGCTTACCATATTGGCAAAAGAAGAAAGTACAAAAGCTTAGTGCACAAGAACTTGAAAAGATGAACATGGCATGGGTTCCCAAAGGAAGTACTAAAAACAAGAATAATATGCAAGATTCCATTGCAATAAGTGCGACAAAGGTGAAGAAAGAGAAGAGTGCAAGCTTCGAACAACCAAGTCGAGGGTTTGCACATCAGAATCTTCGGTTCAAACAACATCCATATTCTTCAACTATGTCATTAATGCATATGCCATGGAATTCATCCTCAGATATGATTGGTTACCCTCCGTGGAATTATTTTGACCCATGGATGCAATATAATTTCTTACATCATGAAAGGGTATTACCAAATCATTATATGTTCGATTAGCTTCATTTTTGTTGCTAATCTAAATGGCCGATATATACTTATCGTCCAAAGCACGTACAAAACGGCCGATAGAGTGTTGACATCGTGCTTAGAACAAACTTCGTGCAAGTTATTTTTCGGCACACAAGTTTTACCGAAAAACAGGGGGGCATGTGTTGACACCAGATTTTGGCATGGTCAAAAAGTAATTAAGAAGATCTCAAATGGAAAAATGATCAAAGCGAGAAAGTTTCATATCGTCAAAAGGAGAAATTTTGATATTTGGGTCATAGCCATCCGATCTCATCCCTAAGGCCGAAGTTGTATTCGAAATATTGAGATTTTGTGTTCAGAACAGTATTCAGCTGATTACGCCCCCAAGATGGCCTCTGATGGAAAAAGTTACAACTGCAAAGTTCTTCGTCTCATCGAAACGGACGATTTTGATATAAGAATCGTCCCCATCCGAGTTCGTATGCAAAAGTTATAGCCAAAACTGTGCGCTGCAGCACTGTATTGCCGGATCATCCGGACCGGGGTCCAGATCATCCGGCCGAGGGCCGAAAAATTGACCAAAACAACAGAAGCTAAAAGTTGAAGCCGGATGATCTGGATCAACTCCCGGATGATCCGGGTAAAGGCCGGACAATCCGGGCAATTGTCCGGATGTCCGGACACGTTTTTTTGCTGCAGACTTTAGAAAACGGCCCGAAACACCTTCAAAATGGCCTCGGATGAAAAAGTGTTAAACATGAAAGTTGTGCGCCTCGTCGAGACGGTTGATTTGGATATAAAAACGTCCAAATCCGTGGTCGTATCAGGATTCTAGAGCCAAAACAGTGAGCCGCTGTCAAAAAACTGGGCTAGGCCGGATCATCCGGGCCTTGAGCCGGACATCCGGGCCGGGGGTCGTGAATAGTCCGTGTTTTATTAGGTTTTGATGATTTGGACGGCTAGGCAAGTCCTTTTCTTGTACGGGAAGTCCATCCACCTCTTATATAGACAAGAGGTGACGGCCAATTGAACAACAACACACAATCGAACAAATCTATCTAAACTTTTTACCTTTACTTTTCCATCTCCCTTGTTCTTCTTCTTCCTCGTTCTTCGTTCGTTCTTCTTCATTACAGGGCGGCGAACCTCGAGGCCCTAGGGGCGATCAGGTCGACCTAGGGCAGCCCATAGCCGCCGCTCGCCCTGACGGGGTCCCTTCCGGGCGTGTGGGGTTTCGGGTCTACAAAAGAGCCCGCCGGATTGTCTTGCGTACCGCGCTTCCGGACGGGTCTCCTTCGACGTGAGCTGCGGTGCATCACCCTCGGCGTTGGAGGTACACGGTGACGTGTTCGTGTGCGAACAGATGTGTGCATCCTATGAGGTTGAGCTCTACATGTGTTTTGATCTATGCCATGCCATCTTTCCAGGGGTGCCATCCATGTATTTTTATGACTTGTGTAGTGAGTGCATCAAGCTTGTTAAGTAGGGTACTTGTTGTTGTTGTTTTCCTGACAGATTCTGTTATATTTTGTTGCTATGTAAACCTGCTTCTACAAGTCATTGTGTGCATAATCTGGAGATGATCACTAAATGTGTTTTGATCTACATGTCTTGCTCTATCCATTCAGGCTCCTGGTTTCATTTATAGACTACTGTAGCTTGTTGTAATCTTGCTCTCAAAGTTGCTAAATAATATTGCTGTCAACCTGTTAACATGAAGTTTAGTTTTGGCCATGTGCTTTTCTAGTGATACAAGCACCCTATGAACTTGTTCTTGCCATGCTTAGCTTCATCAACATGTCTTATTACTGTTGGTTGCCTTGCCATGCCATGTATTGCTCTGTGGTGAGTGGTTCAAGCTCACCAACATGCCTACTTATTGTTGTTCCTGCCATGTATGAATCTGTTATATAACTTGCCATGTTTACATGGGTGCCATCTTAACTTCTGTGCATTTTTGGCTCATGGTCAGTAAGGGACTCTTGTTCTATGCATTTAGCAGTATCATGCCATGCCTTTGTTTGCCATGATAAGTTCCTGTAACATGTTGTTTGATAGCTTTAAACATTGCAACCTGATATTATTTCTGCTAAAGTCTGAAACTGTTATTATTTGCAATCTTCCCATGTCCTTTTGAGCATGTTCTAGTCTTTTCTGGAGATAGCTCAGTGTTCATGTTTTGTTGTGCTTTACCTGTACTTCATTCTCATGCCTTTCGTTCTTATGTTGGGGTGCTGTAGCATGTTGTTTTGATGCTTGCAATATGCCTAGTTGCTGTTATGGACAGATTGTTGTTATGACTTGTATAAAGTGTATGTGTTAAGCCGTTGCTCCGTTTTGAGTGTGCTATATATGAAACTTGCTTGTTTTTGCATGTAGTTTCATATTATCTTGTTGCATCCTTATTTTGAGGTGTTTGCTTGATGTTTGTATGCATTTTGTATCAATGCCATGTTTAACTTGTTTTGCTCATATCTTCTAGCCCGTAGCTCCGAATCTAATGAACTTTATATGTAACTTGACTAGAATTTCGTGTAGATCATCTTGGTGCATCTTAACTTGCTGTTTAACAACTTGAACATAAGGTTTATTCAGATCTGGACCAATTTCGAAATTTGCATATGAGGACTTACCGGAATTGTTATATATTGTTTCCGGCCTCATTTAAACTTGCTTTGATGTGTTGTTCTTGTTTGCATCATCTCTTGCCTATGAGTAGCTTCATGTAGCCTTGTCATGCATCATGCCTTGTTCATGTGTGGAGTGTTTACCATGTTGTGTGCTTCTTTTCGATAGTTCCTGTTTCGTTGCGATCGTGAGGATTCGTTCGTCTACGTGTGGTTCGTCTTCGTGGCTTCATCTTCTTCATGGACTCGTTCTTCTTCCTAGCGGGATTTCAGGCAAGATGACTGCTACCCTGGATCTCACTACTATCATTGCTATGCTAGTTGCTTCGTTCTATCGCTATGCTGCGTTACCTATCATTTGCTCTTCAAGCCTCCCAAATTGCCATGAACCTCTAACCTTTGACACCCTTCCTAGCCAACCGTCGTTTGGCTATGTTACCGCTTTGCTCAGCCCCTCTTATAGCGTTGCTAGTTGCAGGTGAAGTTGAAGATTCCTCCATGGTGGACAGGGTTATGTTGGGATATCACAATATCTCTTATATTATTAATGCATCTATATATTTGGTAAAGGGTGGAAGGCTCGGCCTTATGCCTGATGTTTTGTTCCACTCTTGCCGCCCTAGTTTCCGTCATACCGGTGTTATGTTCCCGGATTTTGCGTTCCAAACGCGGTCGGGTGATTTATGGGACCCCCCCGACAGTTCACTTTGAATAAAACTTGTCCAGTAAGGCCCAACCTTGGTTTTACCATTTGCCTCACCACCACCTACCTTTTCCCTTGGGAGTAATTAACCCAAGGGTCATCTTTATTTTAGCCCCCCCGGGCCAATGCTTGTCTAAGTGTTGGTCCGAACTAGAGTCCTTTGCAGCGCCCCCTCAGGGAAGCTTGAGGTCTGGTTTTAGTTGTACGGAGTGCTCATCCGGTGTTGCCCTGAGAACGAGATATGTGCAGCTCCTATCGGGATTGTCGGCGCATCGGGCAGTCTTGCTGGTCTTGTTTTACCATTGTCGAAATGTCTTGTAAACCGGGATTCCGAGACTGATCGGGTCTTCCTGGGAGAAGGTATATCCTTCGTTGATCGCGAGAGCTTATCATGGGCTAAGTTGGGACACCCCTGCAGGGTATAAATCTTTCGAGAGCCGTGCCCGCTATTATGTGGCAAATGGGAATTTGTTAATGCCCGGTTGTAGATAACTTGACACCAGATCTGAATTAAAACGCATCAACCGAGTGTGTAGCCGTGATGGTCTCTTTTCGGCGGAGTCCGGGAAGTGAACATGGTTTCTGTGTTATGATTGACGTAAGGAGGAGCTCAGGATCACCTCTTGATCATTACTAGTTGACGACCGTTCCTTTGTTTCTCTTCTCGCTCTCGTTTGCGTATGTTAGCCACCATATCATGCTTAGTCGCTGCTGCAACCTCACCACCTTACCCCTTCCTTTGCCATTAAGCTTTACTAGTCTTGATACCCATGGTAATGGGATTGCTGAGTCCTCGTGGCTCACAGATTACTACAACAACAGTTGCAGGTACAGGTTTTGCGATGATCTTGACGCGAGAGCGATTTGCTTGTTTTGGAGTTCTTCTTCTGCTTCTTCGATCGGGGGATAGGTTCCAGGTCGGCAACCTGGGCTAGCAGGGTGGATGTTGTTTGAGCTTCTGTTTATAATTCATCTGTAGTCGGATGTTGTTCTTGTATGTTGTATTGTTGTATTCATGTGGCATTGTATTGCCTCTTGTATATATCTCCATCTATTATGTAATGTTGATGTAATGATATCCACCTTGCAAAAGCGTTCCAATATGCGGGTGTATCCTTGGTGGGACCTTCGAGTTCCTTTTGGATAGGGTCGCATATTGGGTGTGACAGAGGGGATGGGACGGGATTGGAACCGACGGGGACTGCCGCTTTGACTACATGGCTACATGCTTATGGGAGGACGAAACGGCTAGGAATTAAAGCGATAGTAAACAACAGACCACTAACATTCATTGTGATCATAGTAGTGCGCTCTAGTTATGTAGTATGTATTTTCGCGGGACTGATAATGTGGACATGCAAGGCGTTATGCATGTGCACAATTGCTTATTTAACTGGACCGGTGACGTGGAGCTTGCATGTTGAAACACCATTAACGTGGCATCATGCTGATGTGGACAATACGCATGTAGAGAGAATTGCTATAGTGAGGAGCAACTTCTTAAGGGCATCTCCAGCCGCGGGAATCAATGCAAAGGCTGCCGGACTGCCGCCCTGCCGTGCCGCTCAGCCTCCATTGATGCTCACGGGCAGCGCAGTGAAGACGCCGCCGACGCGCGTTCGCCCGCATGCCGCCCACCGGCACCCCCGCTCCGTCTATAAAAAGGCGCCCCTCCCCGCCGGTGAGCACCACACCCTCCTCCTCTCCCTGCCGCGAAATCCTTCTTCCCACAGACGAGCTCTCCACTACTGCCTTCCATTGCCGACGAGCGAAATGGCCGAAAGATACCCAAGCGACGGCACAGCGGTGAACGGCTTCGGCCGCCGACACCTCCAGGAGCAGGAGGCGCGCCTTCTGTACGAGGTAGAGTACCCGGCGTCGCCCGACATGCGCGTGCCGAGGGTGTGGAGGTTGAGCGCCGGCGGCGTCCCGGTGCCGCCCGTCCTCGAAGGAGCCGCACGGCGGGCAGAGATCGCCTGCATACGCTCGTCGCTGACGGAGGAGCAGTGGAACGAGCCGAGGTACGCGCCCGACAGCGAAACGCTATGGACGCTGTACTTTCAGGCCCGCCGCGAAGAGCAGATCGCCTCCACCAACGGCTCATCCCCCGCGACCGCCTCAACTCCGAAGGACGGCGCGAGTGGTGGGGCGTCCCCGGCCGCACACTCGATGCCGTTCTCGACCACATCGAGACCGGCAATGTGCCGCGGCTGGAGTACCCGGCGCGCCCCTCCTTCTTTCGCCGCCGCGGTAGTTCCTGGATACCGCGGCGAATGGAGCTGGGGTCGTCCTCCTCGTCGGGCTCCGGCTCTCCGGCCGTCCACCCCGTCAAGCCCGAGCCGGAGGAGACACCGCTCAGGCATCGCGCGCGGAGCGACACCCTCGTCATCAACGAGTCGTCGCCTGCGACAGCACCGACGAGGCGCTCCCTTCGCCTTGTTCGATCGAAGCCTGAGCCGGACACGACCCCCGTGAAGCCGGAGCACGCCGGCATGGTGGCACCCGACGACGAGTCCGCCCTCAAATGGGCGAGGGAGGACTACGTCCGCGAGCAGGTGCGCCAACAGCGTCGGGCTTACCTGGAGACCCAGGCCCGCAGCCGCGCCGAGGAGCGTCGCCGCGCCGAGGAGGCGGCGTTATCGTCATCGACAGCGACGAGGAGGTCGAGGTCGGGCCGTCATGCGTTGTCGGTGACCCGGGCAAGGGGTGCACCAGGGACGCCGCGGGCGAGGCGCGACGACGACGGCGGCGGCGGCGGCTGTGACTACATCCGCTTCTACAGGCTTCTCGGTATGTAGAAAGCGGCGGTCGCGCCGGTGGCGGCACTAGCTAGGCATTTTAATAAGTTCGTTTTTAAGTTAGTTCACGCATGTTTTACGCTTTTGTACAAATTTGGACGAAAAATGGTAGAGTTCATGCAAAAGTCGCCCAGTTTGAAAAAAAACAAGGCGAACTTCGCCGAACCCGCGGTGACCGTGGGCGTGCGACTGGGAATGAACCGAACCCCAGGGGCCGAACTAGCGCCGGCTCGTCCCCATGCTGCTATTTTTCGGTGCCGAGAGGGAGGGTGAACGGCTGGAGATGCTCTAAGAATGGTAGATACTAGGGGTTGGGGCGCCACCTTGTGGCGCCTCCTCCTCAAAGGAAGTTGGGGCGGTGCCAAGTTGGCAGTCGCTCATTCCAGTTGCTTTTTTGCAATCTTGATAAAAACATGAAAATGGCATGTTACAAGAAGCCGCACTATAAATTTTGGAAGAGTTAAATAAATGACACTCAAATACAATGAGATTAGGACATCTTCGTCGAGCTTCGGTCGTTCATTGCAATTTATAAAAGAAAAAACAGGACACTGATCATAACAAAAACTAAAAACCAAAGAAAAAACAGGACACCGATCAAGGTTGACGACGCCCGCGCCCGAGCCGCCAGCCTCGTCGTTGTTGGCGGCCAACGCCAAACCCGCGGAGCACAACAATACAACAATACATAGTCATTCAAATAACCGCAAAATGAGATAAACTGAGGGTACCTATGTGATTTCCCGGAATTGATCCCTAGAAATATCCAATTGAATTGCTTGGGGAGCTTTATGCTACACCACCATAGTGAGATCTGTCGATTTGCCCATGTGGACGCTGGATGTAGAGGGAAACCATGCCTGCTCAAGTCCCATTCCAAAGGATGCATTGGACTGTAAAAAGAACACATATGAGAATGAAATGCACCGTCATTGCGTTTCTTTCGACAAACTTTGCAAAAGTTGCATCAAGCCACCTATTTTAAGTTTTTAACATGCCACTTTTTGTAACCAAACTCAAATAACACTGCTGTTCAAATATGAGAAAAGTTATAGATTAATGATAAAAAAAGTTTGTTTTCTTGAAAAGTGTATCAAACTTCTAGGAGAAGGCTATACAATATTTTACTAAACTCAATACTTTCAGGCCGTTTTTTTAAATCAATGCATCCCTCATCGAGTCATATTTTCTAGTACCCCCTACAAATTCTTTAAAGAATAGTACAACATGACATAGTAATGCAATGCCTAGAGTTAAACCTATCAACTTTGGCATGTACATACTTGAATTTGTACCATTGTTCCTGCCATCTTCTGTTACATAGTTATAACTGAATTACTATGCAATCATTGTTACTGAAACAATACATAAGAACATGCAGTCTGCATGTCAAGTTTTCTCTAAGAATAAATTTAGGTACACGTCACAATAAAACCAGAGTAGTGATTGTTCAACAGAAAACTGGTAGTTCACTTTGTTTCCTATATCCAGTTGCCTCTAGTAAGATTTTTACTGCAAGCAAAAAAACATGGAACAAATCTGAATTAGATTCATAATTAAAATCTGCAGATTTGGAAATAAAAAAACAGGGACCATTATAACAGAACATGGAAACTAAGTAGTTCTTATTCGAACAACTTAGATTGGTGATTGTGTACTGAGAGGGCGAATGGTGAGTCCATACAAGCCAATCTCCTTACCGTTCGTTGAGTTTTCTAAGATTGGCGATTGTATTTGCGGCATACCATTTGATGTATGGTATGACAGCATGATGATCTACCTTGTTCTGGATAAGTGGGTCTCTTCACTTTATATTTTGGTGGTACCGTTCGGCTTCTCAATGAGTGACACATCTTCACTGTGAGTATTCAGTTGTGGGCATGCAACACATCTTCACTGTGAATCTGGAGAGAGCAAATCATCCAGTAAGGATTTTGAATATGGATGTCTAGTTTGTCTATCAAAGAGTGACACACAAGCCCAGAACAAATCGCCACAAGTATCAATGTGTTGATTATCATCCATCAATATTTTCCATACGCTTATCTAATTACGACATGCACATTCCAAAACTCCATTTTCGAGGGAAATACCATCTGATGTAAAGAATGCATACCTCGACCTGATGCAGCTAATAACTTGTTGTCTTACATATAAATAACCCATAAGATACTCTAGAATGCACCATAAGATGGATAATATACGGTACCTGACTGTCTGTTTTCCATGGGAACCATCCTAGAGCCTCGTCCTGCTGCCAGGGCCTAAAATAAATGGATAAGAGCAAACAGTAGGACATAAATTTTCATGTGTGCAACATTTGCAGCATTTAGGTGTCTAAATATTGATTAATCATTAACCACTAAATTAAATGGACGATTATAAGTTCACGACATGCAAAAGGAAAACTCGCCATGTCCAATAAAAAAGTCTGTAGACAATTTCTTGAGATACTGGTAGTCCAAAGCGTAGTGAGCGGCAGTAATGGAAATAAGATGCAAATTCAGTAGGATATCCACGACAGAGAGCCTATAGCTAAGAGAATACAATTAATAACACATTGTTCCAATGGTGGCGAATGCAGGATATAGAAAAGAACAACAATTTTCCTTTCACTGACTTTCTCATACTTCTGTTTCTTGTTCCTAGCTGCCATGGAAATGAGTGGCCTTACCAGCTCCATCCATGAATATCTCTCTGTTCATTGCAAGGACTATGGTAACACTGAGGATGCTGATGTTAGTCAGGATTGCTCTCAGGTTAATCATAATAGAAAATTTACAGCTAGGAGCAATTCCCAAACGGCTGCAACTGCCATACCAGCACCTAAAAGTTCTAGGACTTCTCTTTGCATGGAAGATGAACCGTGCAAAATAAATGCTACTGCAAAAGAAAACTTTGAAGGCTCGGAATCAGTAACATATGTATTAGTTTTTGATGAGGTTTCTTCCATCCATGGTAGCTGGTCAGTAGCACCTATCCATCAAAAAAGGGCTGATAATCCAACAGTCAGAGAGGAAGTTCAATAGCAAATAACCATGCGACATTTCTGAAAAAAATTGTGAGGAAACAAAGAACGCCTAATTTTTTTAGGAATTATCCTTCAGAGTTGGCATATATAACTGAATGGCTCTGCAGTAAGTAATTTATTTTCTTTTATTTTGTATACTAACTTATCATTAATTACTATCGAATACCCAACCCTTAGATGTACCTGCATGACAGTCATGATTCAAGCCAGCTTCCTGGCACTTCAAAAGCCAGTGCAACATGTGTCATCTGCAGGCAAAGAAATGAGTAAAACTTCGAACATAATGGAATCTCAAAACTCAAAATGGAATACTCGATTAAAAAGTACTATATTACATCTGATTCTGCCTTGTGTGTGAAATCATCACTAGTATGGGTAGACTTTGGTGTTTCCATAGGGGACCCCTTGTGCCAATCAGACAACATCTAACAAGTGTTGATAATCAACACCTGACGCTGCTAGAAGCCTAGAACCAAAGGGTCAGTAGTGAAGTTTTCCTGTTATAGAAATAACAATTCTTCACATTTTTTTAATAAAACATATTCATTAATTGTAGAGATATGAAAACAACCCTATGGTGAGAACAGCATAGCATGAAACTGTTCCTCCTACAAACAATCATGAACCACAGTTTGTACATAAAGCTGTAAAATTAGAACAATCCATTACAATTTAACAACTCGAGTTGTTGCTGGCACTGGATCAGCCACATACAAACCAATGCTAGTATATTATGTGGTTAAATAGAATTACTTCTGCATTTTAGCGCTGACCAACAGAATATTAGAATGTCAAATTGTCAATATCTAGAATCTGTCGCAACTATATCCATGGAAAACTGAAAGTATAGAAAGAAAAAACGACCAAAGTGTGCAAGGATGCTCCACGGTTACCAGCGTGCTGATATCATGGAAACTGAGAAAGTGACAGTAAAATGGCAGCACAACTGCCAGAATATTATGTACAGCCTAAATGGTACAGCACTGAGGGCATGGTTTACTGAAAGAAACTTGCATCGATTATAAATCTAACCTGTGATTTTCTATAAGGTAGCCGGCAGCACCTTACTCAGGTTGGCTTTGCCGCCCTCGGCCTTGCCCCCGGCCGCTTCCTCGCCGCCGCGGCGGTGCCCCTCCTTGCCGACCAGAGTTAGATCCGTCGATCTGGCAGTGTGAACACTGGATGTAGATAAAAACCATGCCTGCTCTTGTTTCTTGCTCCCACGACACCACACAGCAGAGGAAGGGTTGGAGCCATATGTTGTCGGGAGACGAAGAAGGCCGGTGGGGAGCGAGCAACGCCGATCCGCCACCCTCACTGGCATCCACTCCCGCCCCCACGCCGGTGAGATCCCTCGTTGCAGGGAGGTGGCACTGGAGCCGTCGCCCAAATCCGCCCCATCTTCTTGCTCAGCATCAATACGGAGAAGAGGAAGAGTGGTGTCCCGTGGAGCTTCTTGAGCTAGAGGGAAAGACAAGCGGGGAGAGGAGGAGGCGGCTGTGGCCGGAGACGTGTGGGGGAGAGGAAGACGCGTGCGACCCAATGCGGAGCTGCCTTCGTTAGGAAGGAAACGACCCAATCCCAATCGCTGCGTTTATTGCTTTTTTTTTTCTCTTTCTCCTCGCCAGTAACAGCGCCGCAGCCCGCAGGGACGACGTGGCATACGCGAGAGGCCGCCCTTGATGCACACGTTAATGCGTTTTTTTTTTTTTGAACTTCACGTTAATGCGTTTTAATGCGTTTAATGTCGCCACCACATCGAACCCTATCCCCTTTCCACCAAATCCCGCAGCCACCGCGAGCCCGCAGCTGCCCTCCTTCAGTCCTCCATCCTCTCACGCCCCCTCCCGCACAGCCCCCTCCATGCTTCCTCCTCATCACCGTAGCCGCCGCATTCCTCCCTCTTCCTCTTCCTCATCACCACAGCCGCTCTAGTCGTGGCGAATCTGACGCCTGCAGGCAGACGCAACAGGAGTTCGTGGAGCGGCGGATGCAGACGGGGTCGTTGACGGAGCTGCAGGAGCAAGGAGCTCGAGTTGGTCATGGCTTGCCTTTGCATCTTCTTTCTCCCCCTTCCCTCACCCACGCCTCCCCTTTTTCTCATGGGTGAGGTCTTCGGCTGCAGGTGCGCCATGAGGAGTGGAAGGCCGAGTTCGTGCGACGACCAGAGCAACAGGAGCAAGGAGCCTCCTCTCTCTCCCTCTCAGTGGTTGAGGACTTCCTCAAGAAGAAAGAAGAAGGCCAAATAGAAGAAGAATTTGGCTCAAAGGTCTTGCGGAGGTGCCTCTGACCGTCTCTACTTTCATATTACTTTCTCCACCATGCACACTGGAATTAGATAATATATGTTTTTTCTAAACATGGCGTGTACAGATCTGAGGTTTTTATTTGCAGGTTGTGATTCTATATATTATGGTGTAGTCTGATATTTTAAGATATTCACAAAAGGAGTGTTTAATATGTCCACATTTATATAACTATGTAGTCAGGCATATTTCATCTCTTTTCTTGATCGAATGAAGCAGGTCTTGATAACTTTATCAGCTCCTTACATTTGTTCGTGTAACTTTGGCTAGGCAATGGAAAACTTAATGTGGCTGGAGTTCTACGCGCATTAAATCTAATTATCCTTATATTTCAACTCCAATGTCTCGGCCTTTAGAGGCTATTCTGGCCTCACAGGGTGAAGGCATGTTTGTACAGGCAATGAAAATAGGGTACTCATTTTTTTCTTGCTGGTTTGGGGTTTTGACAGTAGAATGTGGTTCCGGAAAGATATATGTGTGGTTTCTTTTATGTGCCTTATAGAAGATACATTATATTAGCATGTTATTTATCTTGCTGATTTGGGGATTTTGACAGTAGAATGTGGTTCAGGAAAAGATATATGTGTGGTTTCTTTTATGTGCCTTATAGAAGATACATTACATTAGCATGTTGTGATAAGATATGTTTATATGTATAATGTGGATCCTTGATAAGTAGACTAGCATGATCTCATGGCAATCTTTATAGTAGACCATGCTCTCTGTTAATATGGTCTCTTCTAAATTAAGTATATTTAACAAAGCTTTCAGTTTGTGTTAATACCACATTCTCTTACAAATTTACATTACAGTATGTCCTAGAAAAGGCACCCGATCACTTTATGCCTTGCGTACATGTTTTGGTAGAAACAATGCGTCAAAGTCTTCTACAAACTTTTTGGATTTGACAGCCGTACCATATCAGGTCAACAGTCCGGTGAAAAATCAATGGGGTATGGTGGCGGCTAGGGGCAGAGTCGGGCATGAGTCACCGGAGTCAAACCATAGACAAAGCAGATAGGGTCGGTTACATATTGATAATAGCATATTTTCTGGGCAACACGCTTTTTTTCTTCTACTTGTTGTTTATTAGTAGGCAGCAAATGGCTTTTAAAAGAAAAAGGTGGTGGACAGGTGGCGTTCATGGCCACCTTGCAATCCTACATTCTCAGGACTTAGTGTTTAAATTTGGTAGTTTTGCACTATCATTTTCATTTCTTCTGTAAGTTTTTTACCTTGTGTACTAATGCATGTTTTGTGCTTTTTTCAGAGTGCATAATGTCCCCTCAGGTTTGAATTGCTCTGAAGTTATCATGGCATTTCCTTATAGGGCTTGTTCACATTTATTCATGGAAGGTGAACTACCTGTTTCAAGATTGTAACCCACCTAAAAAATCCCTTCTGCCTTCCTGTTTTTGTTTGTGTATGTCGCTCTGTAAAGATTGGTCAGCCTGACCATGAAAGGGTGCTTCAGATTAGAAAAGAATGGTTTTTCTTTGTGTAATTTTCAGGACAAAGGAGGCTGTGGAGGAACTCATAAATGCCGTGCTAAATTATTAATTAGCCGTATTCTTGATTTTTCATTTTTTAAAGATAATTGAGTAACAAGTCATGTAGAGTTACTACCGTATTAGTATATTTCTAACTGCATGATCGAAACTGTACATTCTGAAAGTATAGGCTGTTATAGCATGGACACGGACTTGGTGCTCTCGGGTACCCGCGCACCCTATATGCGGAAATTTTTTTTAGTAATTCAGAAAAAGTTCAAAAAATTCCAAATCTTTTTTGCGATCAAACATGATCAAGTATTGTACTCGTATAAAAAATTTGGACAAGAAATTATTCATGTTGACTTCACAGCAAAAAAGACAAGTTTATGACAAGTTTATGACGACAATATAGCGTGTATAGTACTTGTATATAGCGTTTTTTGCTGAATCTTCGACCCAGGATGCAATGAAAGTCATTCTCTGTCGAATCTTTTTATACGACTACAATAGTTGATCATGTTTAACACCAAAAAAAATTGGATTTTTTGAAATTTTTTGAATTACTAATTTTTTTTGCATATAGGGTGCGCTGGTACCCAGGTTCTCCTTCATATTTTCCGTTATAGCATTACTTTGTAAATAAATCACATGTTAACTTGCTGGTTCAGTTTAAAGCTGCAGGCAGAGGCTTGCGGTAGGGGAAAAAAGAATTGTGCAGATGAAAACCAAAGCGTTTATTTGTGATTGTATAATCTGAACTACACTTTTATGAAAGTATGTTAGGCTCCTGCTCTTGGGAGATTAAGAGTTGTTGTGGTTTTGCTTGGTCCAGTGGCCCGAAGGGAGCTCACGTGCTATGGTTAGTTCACATGCTAAAAAACCAATCTCTGCGAAAATAGCATGCTCATTTTAGTTATATTGATTAATAGCATCTCTATGTTATTAGATACTCCCTCCGTTCTTTTTCAACTGCTTAGATCATATTTGATTCCAATGCTTGCTTTCATATCATTGGTTTGTCCAAAGTTTATGTTCAGAGATTATGCTTCAAAGATATGTTCAGATATCCTACAAAAAAATTGAGATGATCGCCCAATTCTAGCTTATCTGCTTTACCTAATATGTAAATTTTTGATTTTTATTTATTTAGATCACCTGAGTTCTAGGCAGTGAGTACTAGAAAGCATTATCACGTTTCAGTGCATTTTCGTACTTTGTGAAGCATTTCAGTTTTATGGATACGGGCATTCAGTTGAGAACTAAGAACAATTTTGTTTGAGTTTGTCAGATGATAATTTTTAGAGTTAATTACACAAAACCACAACTTCAGGGTAACTTATAACATTTTACCACAACTTTTGAGTTTTTCAACAAAAAACTACAACTTCAGGTCAACTTATAACACTTTACCACAACTTTTGAGTTTTTATAACACAAAACCACAACTTCTGAACTAATTTCAACATTGAGCCCAAATCTATCATTCAACTTCTTTTAACAGATAATCTGATTGATTGGGCCCACATGTTAGGACCTAAGCAGGAAAATGGTGGCATGTGCGCATCTCCTATGTGGCCTACCATTTCCTCCTCTTGCCATCCCGTACCGGCGGTATGAACTCCACCGACGTATTGGGTGTTGTTGGGGTGGTCAAAATTCTGCCACATGACGATCACTCCGAGCGTCCTCAATGGTGAGGTTCCTAGTGCCGCAAAGCCGCGCCCGCATGTCACTGTCGTTGGCGACGGAGTTCCAAATGATCTCGATGTCGTAATCAGTGAGGCGTGCTTGTAGTGGTCGTGAAGCACGAGGTGGCAGCCCTGATTGTGCACAACGTGGCAGCACGGATGTGCTGGCAGCGCCCGTCCGGACTATGGCATGGTCGAGCGGGGCGCACGAACTAGACAAAGAGGTCCTGGGGAGGACGAGTGCATCTCTACGACTGTGGAGCACAAGGCAGCAACCTTGTCTTTGCACAACGCGATATAGTGCATGTGCTAGCTGCGGCTGTCCTGACGACAACATGGTTGGACGGAGTGCGCCAGACGAAGAAGGTGAAGGCAGTGGATTTTTTTTCTTTTTAGGGGTAGATGCCGTAGAAGCTGCAGGTGAACGCGTCGTCGAGGAGACGACGATGTTGTATGCAAACTGCTATGTTACACAAATCCAGTTAGCGCCACGTAGGAGGGAACTTGTCGCGTAGAGAATGACATGTGGGCCCAATCATTCAGATTGGCTGTTAAAAGAAGTTGACCAATAGATTTGGGCTCAATGTTAAGAATTAGTCCAGCAGTTGTGTTTTTGTGTTAGAAACTCAAAAGTTGTGGTACAGTGTTATAATTTGCCGCGAAGTTGTGGTTTTGTGTTAAGAAACTCAAATGTTGTGGTAAATTGTTACAAGTTATCTGAAGTTTTGTGTAGTTAACTCTAATTTTTATCAGTTATAGTTACAATTACTAGAAGTAGCAAAGGTCTGGGTTAATTTAGAGCTTGAGTTGGCAGCTATGCTTTTTTGCATTCCAGATTATGCAAAGAGATTGCCATGTTTTCTTTTATTTCGGTTTAGTTCATTCCCTTATATATCCAGTTGTTTTCCGCAGAACAAATATAAATGTTCATGTTGTAATGGATGGATATGTTGATCGCATCGTCATGTCATGTAAATTACATGCAGAACAAATCTATATTTTTGTTGGAGAAAAATTCACTACAGGTCCTCATACTTATCGTGTTGGCCGCATTTCTTCTCGTACTTGCAAATACCCAAAATACAGTCCTACAACTTGTCGTCTCAGGTGGTCGTCTACGGTTCAAAATACCATTTCCTCTACGTATCTGCTGACCTGGCTGTTGACTGGCGCGTCCACGCGGACTTTGACCGCCAGCTTGACTGCCACATCGTCTTACCTGCCTGATTACGCCAGGAACCAAGGTTTGTTTTGCAAAATCGCCACAAATAAAAGAGCTCCTGTCCACAACCGCTCCCTCTCGCCGCCGATCCCCTTCCTCCACCACCACCACCAGCGGCACCGGCACGGCAGCCTCCGCCTCCTCCTCCACGGCCACGGCTTCCTCGGGACCCCGCACCACAATAACGACGACCACCGCCTCCTCCTCAACCTCCCCGATGTCCTGGGTGTGCGCGGCGATGGCCATGTCACAACCGCCGGAGGAGAGCAGCACGGCGAACTGCCCCCGTCGGTGGCTTCGAGCAGGAAAGTGGAGTTGGGGCTGCTGCTGCTGAAGAGGAGGCACAAGAAGCCGCCGCGGTCGACGTCGGCGCCCACCTGTGGTGTGCGGCGGACGAGGAGGGCGAGTGGCCGGACATGGCGTGGGTGGCCTCGGCCTGCAGGAGCTCTCCGTCGCCGCGGCGACAGCGTGAACTGCATCATCAGCTCGTCGGCAGCCTCCATGACCCATCCGCACACCGCCCCATGACCCGTGACTTGAGCTGGGCGGCATCCTGGAGTGGCCGGGCTCCACTGTAGATTGAACTCCGATACTATTCAGTACCACTTGTCTGAAATTTGCACCTTTTCTTGTTCTTGCAGCAGGAATTAATTCTGTACTACTATTTGGGTCTAGACTACAGCGCACACACTCGTTTGGAGTATTATCTACTGACTACTGTCATAATCCCTGTCACGGTGAGTGCTGACTGATGATGAACAACCGAACAATCAATTGCACACGTTTGCTAGTATTACTCTAGTTTGTGTTTCTTATGTCAGGCTTTCATGTGAAAATGTGTGTGTTCTACGTTGAGATATATAAACTTGACAAATCAACAACAGTCTTAATTAACCATGTCCAAGATTGCTTGCATTGCATTAGTACATCCTTCCTACTAGTAATCAGATTCAGTCCAAGGCATATATCCTAGTAGTGCAGAAGCTCCAATGCAAGACTGAAATGAACATGCTTCAGTTTCAGTTGCTCTGTAGCTCGCTCTCGCTGCTACATTTGCTCTGTAGCTTGCAAGACAGAGATGGAGCCCATGCAAGATTGAAATGCATCCAGTTACAAGTATTGCTCTGTAGCTCCCTGGTATGTACTCGTGCACCACCGCCCCGACCGCGTCGCTGGACTCCTTCCGCACCATGTCCAGGCGCGTGCCCAGCACCGCCATGACCTCCGCCCGGTTGACGACTTCTGTGCCCGCCGACGCGTGTGGCCGCTGCTTAGCATAGTCTTGGCGAGGCGCAGCCGGCTGCTCCCAGGGAAAGGGCCCGATCGAGGGCCACAAGGTCGCCGTCGCCGCTCGCCGTCCACGTGGTCGCCGGCCACTCCTCGCCATGTTCGCTTCTCCTCGGACTCCACCTCGCTCTCATGAGCCTCCGCACCGAAGGAATCAAGCCAAGCCGTGCTGCCCCCGAATCACTGGCGTATGAAGTATGCGCACGCCCGCGCGGACGCCGCGCACGGCCACGTCTCGCCGTCCGCGGTCCTGCTCGTCCCCCTCCTCCGCCGCGCCACGCACGCCATGTCTGGCCACTCGCACTTCTCCTCCACCGCGCACCGCAGCCCCACCTCCACCAGCCCGCTGGCAGCCGTGACCCCGCAGCGCGCCTGCAACCTGCAGGCGGTGTTCAACAAGATCCTGAACATGGCGGTGGCGGGCGTGCTGGCCAAGGACCAGATGGTGCGGCGCGTGTTTGTGCCGAGCGACATGGAGTTCGACGGACGGCGAGGCGTAGGTGTCGGAGTTGCGGCCGCGAGATGCAGGCGCGCAGCCTCCGTTGGGTGCTAAGACGAGCAGGGAGGCCGACGATGGTGTGCCCCAGGTGCGCCGCAGAGGATCCCCATCGAGACGACGCGAATTGAGGCGATGACCGGCGGCTAGCTGCTGGCTGTTGCTGCTCCCGTGGCTAGCTTACTACTCCTGTCTGCCCCACGAGAGGGGTGCGACCGCGAGGTGCGGTGCGGTGCGATGGGTGTGGAGAGGTTGCGTCCGACCATGTGGTGTCGTGTGGTCGATCCGACCAGGTGGGTGTGTAGAGATGCGACCAGGTGAGGCGCGGTCCGACCATGCGGGGCGACAAACGTAAATTCGTCGTTTTTGCAATAAAACCCCTTGTATTCTCCCGCCCAGGCGTCTTCTGATGAGCTGGCGGTCAAAACCCGCGTGGACTCTCTAGTCAACAGCCAAGTCAGCAGATACATAGAGGAAATGGTATTTTGGACCGTAGACGACCACCTGAGACAAGTTGTAGGACTGTATTTTGGGTATTTGCAAGTACGAGGAGAAATGCGGCCAACGCGACAAGTATGAGGACCTGTAGTGAATTTTTCTCTTTTTGTTGGGACTAAAAGTGAAAACGATATTTGGGACCAAAACTTTTCAAATAGCTCTGAATATGAATTGGGACCTTGTGCAGTTTGGGGTGGAGCTGCATGGAGTGAGATGCGGACAACAATAGGGCGAAGAAGCATGCGATCGAGGAGTGCAAGCAGCGGCGCTCCTTTGCAATGGGTTGTGGCTGCAGGGGAGGGGAGGCAGCCAACGACGGGGAGAATGAGCAGGTCGTTGAGGAGTGCAAGCAGCAGGGTAAGATGCGTATTTTTTCAGACGATCTTGATTGTTTTGCAACATATATTGCATTTCTAGGGATAATCGTTCTTCTTATTTATTATTTCCCATGTTCGCTGAAGATTAATTTAGGCCCATACAGTTTCCGTTGAATGGAAGTCTGAAACTGAAGATAGGGCATATTGTTTTAGTTCTGAGTGGTTGGGGATATTGTGGATTGATTTCCCTAGAGCAGTCAGACCTCCAAGATAGGTGAGCCTGATTTCTTCTGCAACTCTTCCACCACAGTACATGAAAAGGAATATGTTCTACCTATCAGCACCATTTCTTGAGGAGGATTGTTGCTTCCCCTTTATATTGTCACACTTTGGTGTCCTTGAGTTCAGAATAGATTCACCTTTGCTCTAATTTTCTTTATATATTCCCAGGTGCTAAATTCCTAGGTGTCAAGGGCATTGTTGTGGCGCGATCCTTGTCTACTACGATCGCTCGGCATGGCGTCCATAGCCCCTTTTGCTGCATTCTTTGTTTTTCGGAAAATATGTTCTTGCTTGAGGGTGAATATGTTCATGATTCATAATCATTGTATTTGATTCATAAGAAATAGTGAGATGCTTTGTTATGAGTTATGATATAGGGTTTGTAAAATTTGCATGCAATTTATTGATGGTTAGGATTCGAGCTCAATTTCAATAACTTTAGAGCCTTTTTTTTATCCTCTCGAATTTTCTCATCTATTACAGTGAATTACTGCAGATCCATTTTACATCTACAGTCCAAGGAGGCAAAGTCTTGTGGCTTAATATCATTTAAAACCTGTCTTTCATTAATATGGTCATTCCTTTGTCTTAATCTTACCATGGTTAACTCCCTGGCTACAACATTATTGAGAGTGGATGCAAGATTTGTTGTGTTTCCCAATGCGTCGTTCTGTACAATTCTTAGCATCAACGTTGATGCCTATACGACAGGCTATACACCTTTGTAATGTAATCTTGTGCATGTGAATGGCACCGGCAGTGGTTTAAAACATAAGCTGGTGCATCTTCTGCTTGCTTGTTGCTCTTTTTCAACTAGGCATGGTCTCTAATAGATTAGATATCCATTAAAACTTGTATATGTGGTCTGCCTCCTTTTGCCTCCATCAACATATGTGTGTTGCACTACAGAAAACTGCTAATTTGCCGTCTGTGAGTGGCTTTGCCGTCAGCTTTTCATCGGGGTAGACGGCAATAAAAGTTTCGCCATCAACTGATGACGGCAAAGTATGCTTGACGGCAAATCTCTGCTTTGCCATATGTCCGCGCGGTGGCGGACGACAAATCTACCGGAAGAAAGACGACAAAGAAAACAAGATGGCAAACTGGCTCTTCGCCGTCCGTTGTTTTGCTGGCTGACGGTAAAGGGTGGACTCGTGTCCAGTTTGACGGTCGGTAATCTAATTTTGTCATCTGTTTTTGTCATCTGCTGACGGCAAAGTCAGTAGCTTTGCTGTCCGTGTTCAACCCTGCTAACGGCGAATTAATAGAAAAAAAACCTGGCACCCAGCCTTGCTTTGACGTCTCCTTTTTATCCCAGTGACGGCAAATTAATGAAATGTAAAAAAAAGAAAACCCCCCAACACCCGACCGCATCACTGTCTCGACCCCCGCTAGGTTATCTGCCGCCACCACCCGTCCCCGGCTCCGCCGCCCGTCCCTCCCTCCACCGCGCCGCCGCAGCTGGTCCCCGCCTCCACCGCACTGCCGCAGGTGGCCCTGCCTCCACCCCGCCGCCGTCGGGGCCCTTGTCCACTGCGCCCCCCACCAGTCCTCCTCCAATGGCGCGACCGCCACCGGGCAGTCCTCCCCTGCCCTAGCACCACGGCTGCAGTTGGCAGCACCGCCGCCGGCTCCCGTCTACGCATCCGCAGCCGCTGGTCACCACTGAAGCCGGGCACCATCTCCCCCTCTGTCCTCAACCCCCTCTGCCCCACGCCACGGTGAGCACCGCTCCTATTCTGGCATTCTATTTAATTTTCCCAAACTAGATTAAAAAACCATGTGAGCCATTGATCTAATAATTTTAATGGTTAATACAATAGTTCATCTGAATCTTTTCCTGTTACCGAACAAGTCCCAACACAACATACTGTCACAAACTCAAAACATGGTATGCACTCATTCAGTACTTCAAAGGTGAAGAATTTGCTTCAGAACAGGGAGGAGTACCTGAGATGGGTGAGTAGTAAGAAAGAATCCGACTGTCTGTGCGAACTCATTCCCATGCCTACAGATATGGCAGATAGTGGAGGAAGGATCAGTATGAGACATCATATCGCACGGCATAATGGCAGCTCCCGTCACCGAACAACGTTAATCATTAAAACATGTGGAAAATGCGAGTAAAGTGAACAAATTGTGCACACGAACTTTGACAATCTAACACAGTGGGCAGCCGTTTTCAGGATGCCCCAGAAACAGGTCAAGGAATTAAACAGAAGAGGAAGAATTGCAAGGCAGCATGATGTTGGTGATCTAGCATGTATACTCCATAAAGCAAGTTTGGATAATATGGTTGTTCTACAAGGCAAAATTTCATTTTTGATTGATGCTCGTTAGGAAATTAAATGCTCAGTTTCTTGCTTATTTTCTTTAGGTTAGGTTTTGTTGAACTGCAAGATGATGTTGACGATGTTTTTATTAGATTGTTCTGCGAGTGCTTATGTTGGTTGTGCCGGTGCTTTTCATGTGCAGGGATTTTCTCTTCACCTCCAGGAGCACTATCCGTCCCGTTGCCATTGCCATCGTCATTCGACTACCGCCTCTACGGTCTAGGGGTGAGCTTGACTGTCATCTCCTCCCCCTCCCCTATTTGATTTGTTCCGGTCGTCATGCTGATGCTACTAGATTTTATTTTCATGTCAAGTCTCGTAGCCTAGGCGCATCCCGTTCGAAAGGGTGGCATCTATAAATATGCATGTCTTTGCATATTTATAACCGTCGTCCTTTCGAATTGTCCACGTTATCCATGGACAGCCCGAGTACGCGTAGATTGGGTTTCGTTTTCCATGCTCTACTTCGGCCCTCGGCAAAATTTCATCTGCGCCACCTTGTTGTTCTCCGGGTGCACATTCTCTCGGCTTGTTGTCGAGACGTGTATTTGGAGAACAGCGGGGAGGTGCTGCCAAAATTTTGCCTCGGACCGGAGTAGAGCACGGGAAACGAACCCAATCTACACGTACTCGAGTGGGATTAGGAACCATCTTTACCTATTAGCGATAGGATTCAATCCATGAATGCATGTTTCCCTTTTGTATGGTAAAAAATTAAAGCCATGGCGTAAATAATATAACAATGGTAATTAGTTGTGTATCTAGTCTTAATTACAATATACATATCTTGATGAATATGAATTTGGTGCCCCTACTGTCATATGCAAGTACCAATATGGATGATCGTGAGTGGATGTACACTGGCCACCCTAGTCAGGCTGGCATGACCACTGAATGGGTGACGAAGACCAATGAATTTGTAGAGGCAACATTTGCTAGAGGCCAAAGAAAAAGTTGGTGCCCCTGCTTGAAGTGTGACAACGACAGAGAACAGGCGAAGAAGACGATGTGTAGGCACCTGCAGAAGCATGGGTTTAAGCGTGGGTATACCCGGTGGACCCTTCATGGCGAGCCTGAACGTAGCAGAGAGGAGGTGGTGCGTCGGCGAACCGACAACAATGGTACCGAGATCGTTGACATTGTAGCTGACTTCAACGATGCACGTGAAGAGGGATCAGAGGAAGAACCAGAGGAGTCTGCGAGGGCCTTCTTAGAAATGTTGAATTCCTCAGAACAACCTCTTCACGACCACACAAACCAATGTTAGCTGGATGCCATTGCACAAGCAATGGCTATAAAGACCCAGTTCAACATGAGCAAAGATTTCTTTAATTCGATGGTGACATCTTGGGGTCGCTCTCTCCCCGAAGGTCAGAAACTGGCTAAAAGCTGGTATTATGCGAAGAAAATCCTTCGTGCACTTAAGATGCCCTATGAGCAGATACATGCTTGTCCAAATGGATGTGTCTTATTTACGAAAGAGTATGCCGATGACAATTATTGCGCCAAGTGCAAAGCCTCTAGGTATGTCGAGAGAGACCTCAGTGATGGTACGAAGAAACAGAGCAAAGTCCCCGCAAATGTTCTTTGATATTTTCCAATCTTGCCAAGAATTCAACGTCTTTATTGAACGAAGATACAGCCAAACAGATGACATGGCACAAATATGGGATAAGACGCAACAAAGATGATCATGGGAGACCGATGTTGATACATCTGTCTTGTGCCCAAGCATGGAAGAGTTTCGATCGAATACATCATGAGAAAGTAAAAGAGGCAAAGAATGCACGAGTTGCCATCGGAATCGATGGGTTCAATCCGTTTGGTATGGTGTCAAAGACATACAGTTGTTGGCCCGTGTTTGTTGTTGCCCTCAACCTCCCCCCCTGGCGCCCTAATGCAACGCAAGCACATGTTCCTGTCGTTGATAATTCCAGGGCCCAAGTATCCGGGGAAGAATATAAGTGTGTACATGCAACCACTGATAGATGAGTTGAAAGAAGCTTGGGTGAATGGGATACGGACATACGACGCTGCTATCAAAAAGAACTTCACAATGCATGTTTGGTACCAGTACTCACTTCATGACTTACCGGCACATTCACTTTTCATGGGGTGGTATGTGCATGGGAGGTTCCCATGCCCAAGGTGCAAGGCAAGCATGCAGTGCCGTTGGTTGCAGCATGGTCGCAAGTATTCTTGCTTCGATTTTCATAGACAACATTTGCGTCGTGACCATCCATTCAGACAAGACAAGAAGAACTTCATGAAAGGTGAAGTAGTTGAACACTCGGCACCACCTGAGATGACGGGTGAACAAATTCGTGATCAAATAAATGCTCTCCAGCCTGATCCCAAACGTCCAGGGTATTTCTTGGGATATAACGAAGAACACGCGTGGACTCACAAGCCATGCTTATGGGATCTCCCCTACTTCCACCAACTCGAGTTTCCACATAATATTGATGTAATGCACACTGAAAAGAATATCGCCGAGGCCATTTTTGGCACGTTGTTCAACATTGCTGAGAAGACGAAGTATAATACTAAGTCTAGACTTGATGTAATGAAGCTATGTGATAGACCCGAACAAAACTTGCAACAACCCGAGGGAAAGAAAAACTGGAGGACGCCAAAGGCGAGGTTTGTTCTTACTAGGGAACAAAAGGAGATACTCATGTGGTTCAAAACTTTGTTGTCCCCTGATGGGTTTGCAACGAACCTTATGAGGGCAGTGAAACTTGATAAATTGAAGTTCAACGGGATGAAGAGTCATGATTGGCACATATGGCTTGAGTGGTTAATGTCGGTGATGATTCGAGGCTATATCCTTGAGGATGATTGGGAAGTATTGGCAGAGCTTACCTATTTCTTCCGTGTTCTTTGTGCTAAAGAAGTATCTCCTACTGTGATAGATGAGATGGAAGAACGGGCCCCCGAGTTGCTCTGCAAGCTAGAGAAGATCTTTCCACCAGGATTCTTTAACCCGATGGAACATATGATTTTACACCTCCCTTCCAAGGCAAGAATGGGTGGCCCTATGCAGAATTGTTGGTGCTATGGACTTGAGAGAATGCATAAGACTCTTCGAGCTAAATGTAGAAATAAATGTAGAATTGAAGCCTCCATAGCCGAGGCATTCTTGGCGGAGGATATTACAAACTTCACGACATCATGCTATGCGGGCAATATTCCAAGCTTGCATAATGCAAAGTCTCGATACAATACTGGCGACCCTAAACATGAATCCAAGGGGGAGTGTTGGGAGCGGATCGTGGACTATTGGTGTTCCAAAGAGTATAGGGCGAAAAACAAAGATTATAGAAATCGACGAGCCGCAATGCTGGATCCACCACATCATCAAGGCAACTTGAACATTATGGAGTTCGGTGAACGTTGGGTATATCTTACTTCCCATATCGATTTGTTCTTCATAAGCTTTTTCTTGTCATACATGTTGCCAATCCTTGTGATGAAATCTTAATCATGTTGCTTTGGTTGCAGGCATCTCACCATAATGCTCCATTGGCCAACCTTTTCGTCTCGTATGCTTTGGCCCATAAGGCACCATACAAAACAGCCACGCCTTACGATGAGAATGACACAACGTCCGCGTACTCCAGCAAGACCGCCTAAGATCGGATGGAGAAATTTAAAGGGACGACAAAAGAGTTGAAAGGGCCCGAGTATGATGTGACAACAGAGCCTCTTGACCACGCGTTGGTCATGATCTCTGGAGAAGGCAAGAAACATGGCAAGGAAGCAATTGCAGGAGGCATGTTCCCTAGCTCCTCCCGTAGCTCTCTCCCTGAATACAAAGCTCGGTTAGGTATCTCAAAATCTTCTACATATAAACGCTCGACTCCAGCTATGGTTGAGATGGAGGTATTCTATACAAGTCCTTATATATATGTTTGTTTCTTACTTACTGTTGGATTGAAGATGCGATTGCCATGCCATATTTTGCAAGCCCGACTGGCGGAGGAGAGGCGAGTGGCGGCGGAGGAGAGGGCAGAGGAGAGGTGACTGGCTGATGAGAGGACGCAGCAGGTGGTGCAGCAGGCGGTGTTGGCACAAACTAGTCAATGCTTTGCAATGTTTGGGGTTAGTTCCTTAATTTCCAAACACATACATGAATTCTTCTACTACCAGTACTTAATCTTCACTCAAACATAATTTGCAGGCTTATTGTACCCAGAATGGTATGCCCGCTATGCAGATGCCTCAATCAGGCCATGGATCTAATACTGATGGATCTTCACATGCACGAGGCCCAAGCGACAACAACCTTGGTGGTTCTCCGAATGTTTGAGATCGAGTATGGTTAGTGCGTACATATCTCATTTACGTAGGTCTCAAATTTGTCAACGTAGAAACAAGTAGCTATCTGGATTCTTGAAGATCAAACTTATAAGTAGAGACAAGTAGAGACCATTTGAACCGTTTCAAACTAGAAACCATTTGAACAATTTCAACCATGATCTTAATTAACTATATGCATTCTTGAAGCTATTTATTTTCATGATTTAGAGACTACTTGAAGATATTCATGATTTAGAGACAAGTAGCTACTTATTTTCATGATTTAGAGACCATTTGAAGATCTCCATGATTTAGAAACTTGTAAGTAGAGACCGTTTGAACCATTTAAAGATCAGACTTATAAGTAGAGACAAGTATATACCATTTGAAACCATGATCAATTTATTCTCATGATTTAGAGACCACTTGAAGCTATTTATTTTCATGATTTAGAGAGCACTCGAAGATATTTATGATTTAGAGTGTTGATTTGAACCAATGTTATAAGTTGACACAAGTAGCTATTTATTTTCATGATTTAGAGACCATTCTTGAAGATCTTCATGATCTAGTGTTAAATTAGCATGTTCAAAATTGGATAAGTGTTCAAGAAACTCCATATGTACTAGAAGCTATTTATTTTGGAAACTCACTATGGAATATGGATCACTATTTATTTTGTTGTGTCGAAGTACTTTCTTTTGTCTATTTGGCATATTGATGATTTCAAGCACGTTATTTGTTCTTGTGCCAAAATGTGACAGACACCATTCAATCTTGTAGGTTGCCACCTGGATGCTCTTTGGACTACGACATGGACATGAAGGTATTTGTTGTAGTGCCAAATCTTACGTAGTGATGCCATCTTTGGTCATTGTGTATTATAAGTATGGGACTATATGCTGTGGAACTATATGCTATGGAACTTTGTTTTGGGACTATATGCTATGGAACTTTGTCATGGGACTATATGCTATGGAACTTTGTTCATTGTTGCTTATATTTGCTATGGAACTATGCTTTCCTGTTATGGTTCTGTGCTATGTGCTGTGAGGATCTTTGGTATGGATCAAGGCAATTACTATATTTTGTATTAAACTGTTTAATTTCTGATTATCAAAAAAAAACTTTGCCGTCTAGGGACAGACGGCAAACCTGCCACATGTCGCTAGACAGCAAAATTCTAGTGGCAGCACATGCTAGCGACAAAGTGTGCATCTTTGCCCACTGGGCCACGAACCCCAGACGGCTAAGTCCTACCATTTTGCCCACTGGACCAAGCACAACAGACGGCAAAGTATGCGTCTTTCCTGTCTGCCTGTACTGACAGTTGACGACAAAGATAATAGACTTTGCCGTCTGGCTGGATGGCCGGTAGATGGCAAAACACTTAACGCCGTCCGTCAGTCCGTCCGTTTCGTCTGTTGCAATATTTTGCCGTATGATTTTACCGGCTGACGGCAAAAGGAATAGACTGACGACAAAGTCTTTGCCGTCATCCAGAGAAAATAGCAGACGACAAAGTATTCTTTGCCGTCTGACTTTGCCGTCTAGTTCCTGACGGCAAACTCCTGGATTTACGTCTTTGCCAGGCAAACTCCTGGATTTACGTCTTTGCCATATGTTATCCACAGACGGCAAACTAGCAGTTTCATGTAGTGTTGTTCTTATTATCTTTACATGCTTATTTGGAAGCCCCCATCGTCTAATACAAATATACATGCCGCCCAGGATTCAGATTTTAATGTAAGATTATAAAGAAGAAGAGATAACATATTGTACTGGGTTAATAGCATTTAATAGCATACCATTTTTTTGTTAGTGCATGATCTGAACGATGGCTTTATGAAATATACATGCTGCCCAAAAGTTATGTATGAAAAAAATTGATGCACATATGTAACAATATAATTGGGTTTATCAGAACTAATTAATGTTTGTTTTATGAGAAATAAACATTTGCACTTCTTCTTCAGTTAGTTGGGTTGTTAGATTGCTGCTTCTCTCTCTGTTGGTTTATGATCTTTTGGGTGCAGAATGGTAACAAATTGCTGCATCATCATGGCTAAGGTGTCCATACCCCTAAGTAAGCATGTTATACAAATATGTTTTTTTTCAAACTTAGATTTCTCAGTGTGATAAACATATTTTCAATATAGCTTGATTTAACACATGGGCTTTCTATTACGAATATCGAATACGTCCTTGCAAAATGAAACTATTTTCATTGACAACATGGATTTAGCGGGTCTCTGCGCCATTTGGCGCAACGGGTCAACTAGTAAACATATGAAAGGAATACTAGCAACTAGTACATGATAACCAGGTGCATAACAACATAGCACGAGAGTGAACATGAAACTCTAAGCATTACCGAAACAACGATAACCATATTTTCAACAGGCAAACATTTACTAAATATTCAAGTTGAAACCATGTCCACTGCATGACTATCATGCAAGTGGGTATTGTGGCTTGCCTGGGGATGAAGAAGGCACCGGGGAGAAGTGCGGTGAAGCCACGGAAACGAAATGCCGGAAACAGTTCTCTCCCGGAGGGGTTGTTTACGAGCAATTCTAACGGGGCTAACCCCGTTAAGAGGCTTTGCCATCTGCCAGCAGATGGCAAAGCCACAGGCTCTTTGCCATCAGCCAGCAGATGGCAAAGCCACAGGCTCTTTGCCATCAGCCAGCAGATGGCAAAGCCACAGGCTCTTTGCCATCAGCCAGCAGACGGCAAAGAAGCCTTTACCGGCAGGGTTTCGGACGACAGGTTTGCCATCTGCTGGCAGATGGCAAAGCCTTTGCCATCCGCCGACCATGCCTTTGCCATCTGCCATGGCAGATGGCAAACTGCCAGATTCCAGTAGTGCAAGGGCAAAATGGTCATTTCTAGTATGTCAAACCATATTGAAAATTATCTAAACAGAACGGGCTCGACGAGACGAAGACGTGAGCTTTGGTTTCACATCGATCGAAGCTACGGTTGAAAAGTTGTGAGGAGTTGAAGTTCAGGGACTTTTTTGCAAAAATAATATTCACAGCCGGGTCCCTGAGTGGATAAGAAAGAAACGGATTTTTAGTAAATATGCTTTCGAGCAGAGAAAGCGTACTTTAGGCAAAAGAAGAATGAAAGAGGCTTTCAGAAGAAGAAAACGTATCAACATGAAATACGTTTTCACTTAAATGAAAACGCCCTCAGGTAAAAGTGTCTCCACTTACGTTGAGCTGGCAGGGGGGTCAAGGCACGTGAGGCTAACTGGCGGGGTCCGTGCGCAGGGGGGTTTCGACTTGGCGCGTCTCCTTCCTCCCGCTCATGTGCGCCCATGAGTAGAGGAGGAACAGGGGAGGGAAGGGGAGCGGCGGCCTGGCCGGCTCCGGCCGTCCCCGGCCAAGGAGAGGCCACCGGCGGGTGCGGCCCGACGCGGCGCCTCCATCCCCGTGATCAGCCAGCGCCGAGGCGGCCGAGGGCGACGGCAAGAGGCGGCGACACAAGGAGGACAGAGGAAGGAAGAGGCGGATGGTCGGCGAGGGAACGGGCGACTCCGGCGTGCTCTGGCCGATCTGAGGACACCGGCGGGACCACGAACCATGTTGCGTCCGTTCAGACGGCTAGTAGGCGCTGGGGAGGAGTGGAACGGAGGGGACGGGCGGGGCCATGGGAGGCAGACGCGGAACGGGTGGAGGTGGTACTCGGTGAAGCAGAGCGCTCCGGCGAGGGATGATGGGGTGGGGCGACTCGTGAGGAGGAGGAGAAGCTCTTGGACAACTTGGGATGAGGAGAGGAGGCTCGGGCTCGCTGGAACCAAGGAGGAACCGCGGCGGCCTAGGCGAACTCCGGCGAAAAGAGGAGGGGGCGAGGTCTTCGGGGGCAAATGAGGCGGGGGAGGGACTTGTGAGCTGCGGAGGGACTCGGGTCACACTTATATAGCCGAGGGGAGGTCTCTGGATCACCAGAAGCAAGCTCAACTAGTGCACTAATGGTGGACAAAGGCTGGGCATGGCACGGGCATGGAGCTAGCGGCTCATTTATGGCGAACCAAGAGGGGGCCCGAGCACGGGGTGATGAAGGCGATCACGGGGAAGCTCCAGGACATGGTTTCACGTCGAGACGAGGAGGGAGACGATGGGAACAGTGGCAAGAAGACTCCAGAGCATGCAATTTTCATGACATCGCGTGATCACCATGCGCACTGGAGCAAACTGCGGGTTTTGGTCAAGCCGACCATGTCTAGCGGATTGACCCTAGTGCCCTTAGTCTAAGTGAGGAAATAAATCGATCCAGGGGAAAAGAAGTGATTCACACCTAGCTCCAAAACATTGCAACAACAAGGTGTTTGTAACTTGTTGTGGCTCACACATGTGAAGTTAGACTTTGTTCTTTGGCAGAGTGTGATCAAGCACTAAGGTAATCCTTATTACCAAAAACCAGCTTAATCGGAGGAGTTTAGAGGCGGGTTGCTGTAGAAAGTGCCATAATGGCCAGATTTAGATATTTGGATGATGCACTCACATACATGATTGTATTGAGCTGAATTTGAGCATGGCACAATGATTTGAAGATATGAAGATGATCAAAAAGGTTTCTGGCCATTTGGATGAATGGATTGATGGATTGATCCACAACTTGGTGGAGGGAGTTTATATGAAAAAATAGAATGTCCTGGTAAAATGGCAGCTTAAATGAAGCAATATAAAATATAGTTGCTTCACAAACTGAAAATTTGGACAAAATCAAATAATTGAAGATGAGCTCACATGGTGGCATGACATGAGCTCAACTTTGGTGGAGGACTATGATATGATGATATTGAGGACCATGAAAAATTCCAACTCATTTGGATATGCCTAGCTTGTACCTCCACAAAGTTTCTTTTTGGAAAGAAACTTTGGAAAATCATAATTAAATAATTACTAGGAAAATGAGGTTGAATTTTGGCATGTGAAAATGATATGGACATGAAAAGATGTGCAAGAAGTTTGAGGTCAATTGGGCAAAGGAAAATAGCACTTGCTTCACAATGTGCCATTTAGGGCAGAATAGGAAATGAATTATTTGAGGACTGTTTTTGAACATCTCAATGAAATGTTTTGCCACATTTGATGAAGATATGACCCAAACAATTTATGAGAATTATTTGGGATTTTTTGGAGTGATAGAAATATAGGTTGCTTCACAACCTAGGGCAAATTGAGTTATTCCTTTAATATAAAAGGAATATTAAGAATATTAGGATTTGGTCCAAGGTGGAAATGGAAAGGTCTAGGGAAGGATTTGGGTATGAAAAGCCACTCTGGAAAGAAAGTAGAGGTCATCTTCTTCAGTTTCCAGACCACACAACCATTGAAAAAGAAAACTCAGGCAAAAACCTCAGAAAATCAAAAGAAAAAGAAAGGGCCAAAAATTAGGTTGTTACAAAGATGGTGTCTCAATGTTGTCTTTCTTCAAGACTTGTCGATTCTTGTATCACCCACTGGTTTTCCTTCACTTGCATATCCGGTGAAGAAGTCGGATGCGTACCGTGAATTCTTCCTTGTGCGCGGGACTTGCATGAACTTGGCAGCATACTCACTGTATGAAGAAATATTGGATTTTTTTGAGGCATACCTTTGTTCCGACTGATTCTTATTTCTGACTTAACTATTGCAGATCTGACTCTTGGGAAACAATATCATATGCTGACAGCTCGTTGTTTATTTTCTTGTACTAGTGTTGTACTGAAGAAGATTGGGCAGCTTGTGTTGGAAGCGATCGGGGTATCGTGCTGAGGAAGACTGGGTGGCTTGTGCTCGAAGCTTTCAGCGAATAGCTTGCTGAGGAAGGCTGGGCAGCGTACCTTATAAGATTCCCCCCTTAAAGGCTTGCTGGGGAAGACTCGGTACCTTATGCCAGAAGCTTTTGCAATACCTTATTGAAGAAGACTGAATATCTTGCACAGGAAAATCATTCATACCTTACTGATGCAGACTGGGGAGCGTGTCGTGTACGCTTCACTGATAAATTATGGAGAAGGACTGAGCTGTTTTTCTTTGTGAACTAAATAATATATATATTCTTGTCATTCCGGCTGCTGATTACTTGTATGAAAAGAAATGTCTGACTATTCTTGCTGAATTCATTGCATATTTGGACTGACTTCTGGGTGTCGCATGCTTCAAAACTGACTTGTGGCAGAACCAATTATCGGGTACAGACCATACCTTTGACCTGGTATGCATGTTGGACTTGGATCCAGTTTTGTTCTCCTACTAGTTTAATCATTGCCGCAATAAAGGTGTATCTTTGTCGGGTACTTGTTACTGAAAGTCTGAGCAGAATATTCTTGTATTCAGACCGGTTGTCTGCAATACAATGCTATTAGCTGAAAATCTCATTGCCTTTAATTGAGCTCCTTGGTGTATATCTTTACTTCTCACGACTTTATTTGATCCAATGTCGGTTGATGAGCAATTTCCATAAGGGGGTAACACCGAAGATTCAAAACAAAGAAACACGAGAAAACGAGCGATTGCAATAAAGCACGCAGCAAACAAGCTACAAAACTGCTCCACACAGGCACACACAAGCATAATACTAGAGCAAATGCACATGCACTACACGAAGGACTACACCCTGCGCTTGAGAAAACGCTTAGGAGCTGACAAAGAAGCTAAGGGAGTAGCGAGTGGAACTCCTGACTCCGAAACTCCGGATGGATGAGGCGGAGGAGTTGGAGAAGCTGGTGGAGATTGAGGTAGGGTGGCACCAAACAATCTCCTGGCTCGAATGGCATCTCGGACTAACTCGGAAATAAGAAGACACTTGGTCGTCATGTAACGGGACATGGCGAGGATAGCCGGGTCATCTTGGGGATTGACAGACGAGAACTTGATCCGCTTAGGATTCTCGATGATGGTGGGATAGTATTGATAAGCACAGTTCTCTTGCACCATGCTCTCTTGATGACGAAGACCGGTGATTCCTGCCATTGCGACAAGCTGAACGACATGCTCAGGAGTAGCACCATAACCACCATAGAAACTGTAGGTGCGCTTACCAACAGGAATTGGGGATGATAGATGAACATGAGCAACATACTCCAGGATTCTTCCCCCAACAGAAAACTGGAATACTTGATAATGGGGTGGATCTCAAGGGGATAAATGCTAAGCCACATGTCGCCAAGGAGGGCGGCAAAGCTGAGGGGTGCAGGAGTGGGATTGAACGCAATAGGAAAAACACCGGGAGCTCTGGAGAGGGCGCTGAACTCATGGAAGCCGACGACCATCTACGCACGAAACCGGGGTTAGGGGTAACCGAAATAAGACTATATGTAGCAAACAAATGCAACAACCAAATGCAGCAAGCAAGGGAAACAACCGGACCCTATACTACTATTTTCTAACGTTCCAGCGGACTAGGACACTCTACAGCCAGACCTGCTCTGATACCAAGCCCTGTGGCACCCTGGCATAGAGAAACCGGAATGCCTCATATTCCAGCCCAGAGATTGAGGTGAAATCTTCTAGAATACGAAACTGCTTAGCATAGAACAAACCAGCTCTCTATTACAACACTAATACTAATACAAGGTCTCTGATATTACAATGAATAACAACGACATAGTGACACTACGCCAACCACAGTTGCTTTATGTAGGCAGCATAACAACTTGAGGCAGCGGAACCTCTACTGGCAGCGGAACAACGAACGACAAAGATGGACTCCAATCCACAGGGACTTTGCCTGGAACGTTTATCCTAGCTCATGAACACAGGAACCACACCAAACAAGCAAGCAAACCGGGAACGACCTGCAAACTGGCATGACATGCCATGTCAGTACATTGAATGTACTTTCAAGCTCACGATAACCAAAAGAAGTCAAGACAAACAACAACATGACATTAACAGGTTAAAGCAATCATGAGCATGATACGTGGCATGCACAAACTGAACATGATACGGTTAGCACAAGCATAGCATGAGCATATGAAGATGATGATACTACATGCAACAGGTTAACATTATCATGTACCAACTTACTATTGTCTGGAGGTTACCACATAACCATCTCAGGCATCAACTTACCAACATCGGTATCCATGATACCTCCGTGATCATCTCGCGATCACATAAAGATCAATCAACTTTGGTATCCATGATACCTTTGTGATCTTCTCTCGATCACAACCAACCACTTTCTCATCATCGAACCGGGGTTGTTATTAAACAAGTTATTATTATAGTTGGCTCATAGTGTGACCGACTATGAACTGGGCTCATATCTGCGGGCGCGACTATCAATAGATTTAAACACACACACTTTGCAGAGGTTAGTACATTGTACAAGCACCACAGAACCCATGGCCTCGCACTCCCATTCGGGTGGACCAACGGCGTTCCAACAAAACCGATGTATTGCCATCACACTCTCCCAGCCGCTCCGACAAACTCCCCTTTGGGCTAAGTCCTGGGTGGCCCCGATGTCAACCCGTAACACTACAAAAAATACACTTCCGTGATGATACGTGTTTTTCACAGTAGGTCACGTTTTCTTTCATGCATGTACATCCATGACGATTTTATGACAGAATCAAGATAGTCATACTTGTGCTGTCGTAGAAGTGTTCCATGACATTACCAAAATTATCATCTCGGAAGTGTCCACTTCCATGATGATAAATCACGTGTCATGGAAGTGCTTTCGTCAAGGGTGACCTACATGTGTCATCCATCGTAACGGGTCACTGTTAAGCTATCAGGTCCAGTTTGGATACAATAACCCGCTATCAGCCACGACCAATGGGGATTTTCCACGTGTAAATTTCTCATTGGCCGGAGGAACCACGTGTTCGCTCACCGTTGGGACAGATGTCATCCACTAATTGGACCGAAGGTGCCTATGATACGTCGACACATGACACGGCCCAACAGAGGCCCATCCGGTAAAAAGGCCGGCCAGTTTGACTTGGTCAAAAGGTAGCGGGATGGCCCACAGAAAGCATATTAATGGCCTACTCGCATATAGCCCATTTACAACCCGCTAATCACGGCCCATTACGGCCTACCAGAATTTAGCCCAGTAGCGTCATCTAGGCCATCCAATATTATTCCAGCCCATTGTAACTTCCGGCCCATGTATGGCCCATGACGTCTTTCGGCCCATATGAGTCGCTTTGTAACTCTTGGCCCATTAACGGCTCGTGGTGAAACCGGCCCATAATGAACAGAGTATCGCTTTACACCCATTAACGGCCCATTATTCCATTGGGTCGTTTCCAGCCCGTGTTACCTTTCGGCCTTCTTAGGGCCCATTTATTCTTGGGCTAATTTCCAGCATTTGGTTACTTACGGCCCGTTATTGGCTTTTTCTGCTTGTGGGCCAAATTCAGCCCTTGGTTACAGTCAGCCTGTTTGTGGCCCATTAATCCGTTGGGCCGTTTACATAGCGTCATCAAATACGGTCTATTAACGGCCCATTATGGTCAGGCCATAAAACGTACGATTTCCACTCTAGCCCATTTACGGCCCATTTTGCGGGCCGTTATTGGTCCATGAATAGTACGACCCATGTTTGGTGAAATGATGAAATGACCCATACAAGGACCATAGATTAGACGGCTTGTAGAAGGCCCATGGATCCTACGGCCCATAGAAGGCCCATGGATCCTATGGCCTGTAGAAGGACCATTGATCGTCTGGCCCGTAGAAGGCCCATGGATCATACAGCCCATGGAGGGCCATGGTCACTACAAAAGGTAGCAGGACCATGGTTAAAACAGTCCATGTGTTGCCATGGTTATTGTGGCCTAGTTATAACAATAGGCCACCAGGAAAACGCAGAAAAAGAACTGCAGTGACTACAAGAAAACAACTAAACAAGACAATAAGGAAATAAATAAGCAAGCAACTAACGCTAGGCTATATCGGCTATTACACATATTACATCCACTGGGCATCAAAGTTCGCCACCAGTGCAAATATAGGGAACAAAGCAGCATATTACATACATTGGCCATCTAAATTTACCAGCAGTGCAAATAAACACGGCAGCAAAACAAGTCCATAACTGAAACAACTTCAGAAGAGCTCAAGAAACGTTATCCTGGGTATCCACCATGCTGGCAATAAGCTTAGCAAGCTTATTAGCTTTGTCCTGTTTGGCACTAAAATCCTTCAACGCTTGCTGTTGCACCAGAAAGTAGGCATTTGAATGCTCCAGGGACTTCCACAGTCCTTGGGCTTCTTGTTGCAGCACCGCTGATCGATGTCTTTCAGCTTGTAGTTGAGACTCAAGAAACCAAACTGATTCAGACAGTGAGTTTGAATAGCTTGTGCCAGCGGTTGTGGCCTGTAACTCGAACACTAAACCAAGACATGACTTTGGGGTTGTCTCAATGTCTTCAAGATAGTATTCCTTAGCTGCTTTATCTGCTTTGTTGGAGACCAATAAGGATGTCTCACTATCCTGAACCTTATCTGCATTACTTCCTTTACCATTGCTTAATAAGGCACTCTTCCCCAAAATTCTGCCAGCATTCTAAAAGAAGAAACAAGCAGACACATAACAGGTTTAGCATGTACTAGTATATGAAACTCATTTCGGTGAACCAGTTCATTAGTAAGGTGGACATGATTAAACTACCAAGTCTTCTATTGCCAAGTAGTACATAATAAAAGCATCAAACAAACATATATCTATGTCCTATGGTCACTTCATTGTCTTGCCAAATCAAAATAGAGACACTGTTCAAATCATATCAGTTCAAGACAAAGCAGCACTAAAAGAATACAAAGCATGAGAAACTACACGACACAACAAGATTTTAGATGGGTACCACGGGTCTACATGTACAACAACACTATTGGCTTTGTTGTGATGCGAGTAATGTGCATGATATGAGAAGTCAACTGTATACACAATTGAAATTGAAATCAACAGAGCTATTTATAAGAGCAAACCTGTTAAAGAAACATGCGTAAACATACTTGTTGTGCTATTGGAGTTTTGATTGGATCCTTCAATTTAAAAATAAGTTTTTATGAGTAAACACAGTGATACAAGAGCAAAGTAGTATGCACGCTAGCAATCATAGTTAAAAAATGCGCGCCTAAGCGAGCGCTTAAGCGCGTCTAGGCTCTAGGCGTTGGCAAAACGCATTGCGCATAACTACGCTTAATCTGTGCATAACTGCGCATAAGCATGCGCTTTGGTCAATAAAGCGCAAGGCGGATAGCAATGGAATCTTAAATGAGAACAGTTGTTCTTCAGGTTTAAGCACTTGTTCTACATGAATAGAGTACAGTGAGATGCAGGCATATAGTACTTAAAAATAAAAAAAATGAGCTCATAGACCTTACCACATTCTTGGTTTGGGACCAGTACAAAACAAGGCGTTCCCAGTCATCGTCCAGTAAATGTGTCTCACGAGAACGTAAGGGAATTTGATGAGTTTCTTTGTCACTGAAGTACGTTTACTTCAGGTAATTCTGATACTGCCACCAAGCATTCTTGAAGATAGCAGAGGTATTAGCACAGGTTATCTCATCCTATGTTTCCAAATAGGTCATTCTCTATAGAGAAAAATGGGAAAATTTACTGTGTTATAACCATCATGGAGGTAGAATGTATGGGACAAAGCAAAGTAATTGCCATGAATAACATTACTTACACATAACTCCTGGACAAACACCTGCAACTTTAATTTTCCTTCATCTTCAGTATAATATTTCCATGATGGGAAGATACACACATAGGATTTAACAACATCAAATGTGATAGATGCTAAACTACGAATGGCTGGTTGTGCTTCCTCCACAGGAATAGGTGTACTAACTGCTGGAGTTGGGGTTCGCCGTGGTAGTACTGACGCTTTGGGCACTAGAGCTGCCTTACTAACTGCTCTTGTTTGGGAGATCTGTGGTGGAGATGGTGTTGTGTCAACAGGAACTGGGTTACTATCTACTAGGGTTCGGGTTAGATTGGGTGAAGCTAGTTCTCTATCCATCTTAGTAGGGGTATAATCTGCGAGAGTCTGGGTTATGTGTGGTAGGGCTGGTTCTCGTGCATGTACAACCGGGGTGCTATCTCCACCAAGAGGTAACACTGTTTTATTTGAAGACCGTGTTTTTACTCAGCTAGATACTGCCATCACCCGCCCCAATTCAAATAGCCGATAAACAGGAAACATAGTTGAATGTACAAACATTGTATGAGAGACATATGCAATAGATAGTGTGGAAAAAGGAGGACATGAAATAGTTGACATGTATATTGTTTAACTAAAAAGGATAGCATGAGATAATTTCACATATATGATGTCTATCTAAACTGGATAGCATAGCATGACATAAGTCAAAGATATGATGACTAACTAAATAGGATGGCATGAGATAATTATATGATGTCTTTAGTAAACAGGTTCACACGACATAATTCACATACATGTTATCTGAGTAATCAGGATCACATGATTTAATTCACATATGTGATTTATATGCTAAACAGAGGGCATTCGATATGATGTCTGAACTAAGAACATGGTGTTGAATATTGTGTATATGATGTCTAAACTATGCAATGCAAGACACTATATGCATGATATGAGCAGTATAAGCATGCCAAGTTAGAACATACACCTCGGTGCTGGAATAGGACTGGTCATCTGTCTCTAAATCCATCTCCGAGCAGCAATCGGGAACCAGCAAGAGATCTGCTTCGACAGGTAGCACTGTCTACTCTGAAGACCTTCTTTTCACTCCAGATTTTTCCATCACCCACTCAAATGGCTGATTCACGGGAAGAGTAGTTTAATGTACAAAAATTGTCAATAAATGGAAATGTAATGAAGAAAAGGATGGGCAAGATATCATTCAAATATATGATGCCTGGTTAAACAGGATAGCATTGCATATTTCACATATATTATGGCTCGCTAAAAGAGATGAGACTACATAATTCCCATATATGATATAGAAACTAAATAGGTGGCATTACAGAACATGTGTAAACTAAGCAGATGACACATATGATGTCGAAAGTAGGCACTGCAAGGCAACATATGCATGATATGACTAACATCATCATGCCAAGTTAGAGCAAACACCTTGGGGGTAAATAGGAGTGGTCAGCTGCATCTGAATCCGCCTAAGAACAGATATCTTCCTCTAGATTACAATCTGGGGAGGGGGAGGGTTTGCCATTGAACCCACCATGGAGCGATGTCTGCATGACATTGTATTGCCTTGCAAAACTCTTCTCTTTTTCTCTACATGTTCAACATGACTGTGTAAAATATCTGACATGCATACGAAAAAAAATAGTGAGATTATGTAAGGAGAGCATGCAGAAATCTAGAGTGATGGTAACAACCAGTGGATGGATCCAAAAATAATGATAGCAGGCTGATGATAGCTTTAATTCAATAAAAATACAGATGATGATTGCTTTACTATTTCTTTCCCACCCAAGATGAACGACATAGGCAGATATACTATTCATTGCTGCCTCGATATGTGCCAGATAATAGACAAGGATACTATTCATTGCTGCCTCCATATGTGCCCCACAACTAATTTTAAAACTCAAGTTTGAACATTAATTTGGACCTGAGTTAGAGTCTAAGAGGTGAACACGACGATAAAGTAACAGGTAATATTAAGCAATGCATAATATAAGCAGAAACAAAAGAGTGTGACCTCTCTTGTGGACCCATGTACTCCTCAGGTTCATCTGCTGAGTCGATGATGGTGATGCCGTTGCAGTGGGTGCCGGCGGCAGGGAAGGAGATCTGAGGCGGCGAAAGACGGTCAGGAGTCATGATGTCTGGTTTGGTGGATGCTTCTATCGATGGAGCAGCTCAGGTGAGGTGGACGACGTCGCGTCAGGAGCAGGACAAACCACACAAAGTTTTCTTCGACACCTACGTGTAACTGAAGTAATTCTGTAAGGGCTCCTTTGGCTTGCAGGATTCAAAAAACGCAGGGATAGGAAAAACACCGGAATAGGATAGGAATGCACGTGGGAAACAGGGCATTTGTAAACACAGGATTTCTGTCAACTTGGGTGTTTGGATCACATGAATTGGAAGAGCAGAGGAATGCAAAGAAACATGGCCAAATTAAACTGAAACCGTATGAAGGCGTGTGCAGTTAGAATGCTATTCTGTCACTAATGCACTTGGTCTTGTTTTGATGCATAGGATTTTGAAAAGTAGGTCCAGGTGGATGTTTTGCTCCATTGCTTTCAACAAAATGCATGAATAATTGAATAGTAGAGTGCCATAGGAAAATTTCCACTTGCTATGTTTTTCCTTCAGTTTTTCATTTGAACCAAAATAGCCCTAATGGATGGACATGAATGTAGAGTAATAAGTGATGCCACAAGTGCACAACCTCTTTGCCGTAGCCGTGTCGACCTCGGCATCATTGGGTTGGTTGCTGAAGAAGTTGAGGCAGAGGTGGCTGGTGGAGGTGTGGAGAAAGATCAGAGGAATCTGTAGACGGCGTCCAGGGCACTGCTCTATTGTGATGGATGGTTTCGTCATTGGAGCAGCTGCGGCGAGCCGTAAGACGTCGAGGCTGAAGCAGTATAAGACAGACATCGTTAATCTCAAGTGGGATTCTAATAGCATCTCCAATAGATGATGTGAAATACATTACCGAAAAGTGATAGATGTAAAATTTACATCACCAAAAACACCTGACTACAACAGATGAGGTAAAAACTATTGACTCTAGACTTAATTATCAAAACTGAAATTTACTGTGGAATCTGTTACTATCGAAACTGAACGCACTGGTAGCAGAGAGGCACTTCACATGTAGTTTAGGCCGATCGAGCACTAGTAGTAGAGAAACAGTGATCCAAATTAGTAGGCGATCGACGGGGAACACAGTAGCAGATAGCAGCCGGAGCAATAGCGCCTGGAGGAGCAGCATGAACTAGAGCCAGAGCAGCAACGCGTGTAGCTGCAATTGCCTGTGTACAACATCAGCAGCGCGAGAGAGCAAGAGCAAGAATAGAGCAGCGACATGAGCAAGGGGGAGAGCAGAGCAGCAGCGCGAGCGAGCGAGCACTGGAGCAGCAGCAGCAGTGCGAGCGAGCGAGCGCTGGAGCAGTAACAGCAGCAGTAGCGCGAGCGAGCGAGCGAGAGCCGGAGCAGCAGCAGTAGAGCGAGCGAGCGAGAGCCAGAGCAGCAGCAACAGATCCGGCTGGTATAGGCGCCGCCACAGAAGGGGCCTCGCGCTAGGGGAGAGCCGCCGTGGAGATGTCGTCCGCGGTGCCGGCTTCAAGGTAGTCATGCCATGGGTTGTGGGATGGAGCACCGTTGGCGCCGGGAGGTCAAGTTAAGGAGAAGGTGCGATGCGATGAGTGTACAACCTCTTTGGTGGCGCCGAGTAGGCCTCGGCTTCGTCCGAGGAGTCAGTGAGGATGTTGTCGTTCCCGTGGAGCAGTTTAAGGCAGTGCTGTGGGGATGGAGCAGCCACGATAGACGAGGCGATCGTCGGAGCAGCTCCTTGGAGGTGGAGGACGGAGTGGCTGAACCGGCGGGATGACAGATCCTCATCCGGGGAGGTGGATGAGGGACGTCGAGCTGTTGCGGTGGACAACGGCATCGGGGAAGAGACTCCGGCTGGGCAGCGGTAAGGTGGCGGACGGAGGAGGGTGGGGTTTCACGGCTGGAGTAGAGAGGTTATGGCGTCCTGGGATTTTGAATGGTGAAAAGGAGGCGACGGGAGGGAGAACCATGACTTAGGGACGCGCTTGTCCAAAATGTAGGGTGTGTTACAAAAGTACCCCCACCGATTCGAACTAGCAGCCCTTTCAGCTCAGGGTTAGAAGGGGGATTTCACGTGTAGGGATTTGGCAGCTGGAGGGAGATTTCACGCGTTGTAATTTCGGGATAGCAAGGCGCGGGTTGTGAAGGCGCGCGTTTTGGGTGCACGATATCTGAATTTTCGGGATATAATAGGGCGTGGGTTGAATTTTAGGGACAAGCCTAACGTGTAATATCGTACGTACCAAATCAATTCGCACTTCCCTTAACGAAAAAATGAAATAAAAATAAAGCTATTCACACCACACAAAGAGAGAGTCTTGTCACGTTTTACTGTACAAATGCTATTCAAAGCTACGTATGAATCCATGTTATGTCCATTAAATTTTTTCGCTGCCTGTATAATGCATGTAACCTACTCATACCAACATTTTAGTGCATTCCAAATGTCTATACTACCGCTGCAATTCGAACTTGATTTGAATTCATTTCTCTATTTGAATAAGAATCTACAATCATGATTGTTGCCAACTTAAACCATCATTCATGTATTATCTTGACAACACACCACATGATTACTATAGAGATAGATATGAACGCGAATTCAAATTTTTGAACACACTTAATGTTGATTCCAAATAATAGTACATTTGATGTACTAACTAGATACTCATGATCTAAACCATGTTCCATACGTACACCATGTTTATCACACAAGGTATAGTGGCCCGCCCCCTACATTATGACAAGTATTTAGCCCTGAGCTGCAAAAGCCACACATTATCCCAAATTATAATCAATGTTCTATATATTTTATGTAGCATAACATGTTAATAACCACACCATGCATATCACCATAATATATATTCATGCATGCGTCGGTTTAAAACACTATGATATCTTCTTCAAATATCCGAATCCACTTTTTTTATAATGAATTATGATCTCTGTTCGTCTTTTACACCTTCAAGATCCTCTTCTCTTTATAGCTAGCTAGTGCTAACTTTCTATCGTGCATTTGCACACGCCCGCCCCCTCTCACCCTCCCACAGCGTCCCCTCCATCGCACGCATTCGTTTCTCTTTAGGTCGTTCACCCATGGTGTGTGTAGGCCGCCTCGCTCCTTTTTTCTGGCACACACCGGTCGATATACCTCTATAGCCAAGTGTGCCTACCACAAACACACACTTCCCCTCTTTTCTTCTCACCGTCCATGCCCCCTATGTCCAATACGGTTCCACGCAGGTGCACACTCCCGCCCCTCTTTTCATCGATCTCACACTCACACACTCCTTCCCCCTCGACATAGTAGGCCTCTTGCACCACCTCCAAGCCGCACCCCTCTCCACATGTCCGCCGGTCCGGACCTTATTTGCTTCTAACACATGCAGTCATGTATACGTACCGATCTCACTACATATAGCTAGCTTGGTCGACTATAATTCTTTTTCGCCATGCACCAGTCGACTTACCTCACTAGTTATGTCTCTCCCTTTCTCCGACACACGACGATTGATCTTCCTATGTAGTTACGTCCGCTTAACACAACCATATCGTCCCCCCTCATCATCCTTGCATACCTCCAGACCCGTCTCTCACATGCACGTGCATAGATAGACATACACCCCCTGTCTTATTCATATTACAGTCGTACCCTCCTTTTGTCTAGCAGGCCTCTCCCACCATTTGTGAGAAGTAACTCCACCACCAACCCTCCGACACTCTACCCTTATCTTTCTCCCAACCTTATTCCTCTGCTACACATATGCATGGATGCCGATCGACCTTCCTCTATACATAGCTAGGGCTCTCTCCTTCTCACAACATATACTAGTCGATCTACCTCTCTATAGTTAGGTCTCAGCCCCCTCCCCCCCACACTGATAGTCGAACGTTTTAGGTAGGTATCCATGCCATAGAGAAAAACTGCACCTCCGCCCTCTCACATTCCAGTAGGTCAACCGCCCTGTATCTTTGACGTGGGCAAACACAAATTCGATGGCACTCTTTATCGATCGCGCACCCACACACTTCATCCCTGTTATCGATTCTATGGATATCTCACGCCGATGATCCCTCCACCATCTTCTCGTGGATCACTCCCTCTATATATGATATATCCATGACTCTGTTTCACACACATTGCATATGTTACTTTTTTTCATTGAGATATCATCGACGCATTGCCTCTGTTTCGCACAAACCATCTCTCTCACACCCACACATACATACTTGTGTTGGGGAACGTTGCAGAAAATTAAATTTTTTCCTACGGTTTCACCAAGATCCATCTATGAGTTCATCTAAGCAACGAGTCAAGGGAGTGAGTTTGCATCTACATACCACTTGTAGATCGAGTGCGGAAGCGTTCAAGGGGATGGTGATGATGGAGTCGTACTCGCCGTGATTCAGATCATCGATGACCAACGGACAGCACCTCCGCGTTCAACACACGTACGGGACGGGAGACGTCTCCTCCTTCTTGATCCAACAAGGGGGAAGGAGAGGTTGGTGATGATCTAGCAGCACGACGACGTGGTGGTGGATGCAGCAGAACTCCAGCAGGGCTTCGCCAAGCGACTACGGGAGGAGGACGAGGTGTAGCAGGGGGAGGGAGGCGCCAAGAACAAGGGTGCGGCTGCCCTCCCCCTGCCCTCCTTTATATAGGCCCCTAGGGGGGGCGCCGGCCCTGGGAGATTGAATCTCCCAAGGGGGCGGCGGCCAAGGGGGGAGGAGTGCCCCCAAGGCATGTGGTGCGCCCCCCCCACCCTAGGGTTTCAACCTTAGGCGCAGGGGGTGGGCCTAGGGGGGCGCACCATCCCACTATGGGCTGGCTCCCCTCCCACTTCAGCCCATGGGGCCCTCCGGGATGGGTGGCCCCACCCGGTGGACCCCCGGGACCCTTCCGGTGGTCCCGGTACATTACCGGGTGACCCCGATACATTCCCGATGGCCGGAATACCACTTCCTATATATAATTCTTTACCTCCGGACCATTCCGAAACTCCTTGTGACGTCCGGGATCTCATCCGGGACTCCGAACAACATTCGGTATGCTGCATACTCATATTTATACAACCGTAGCGTCACCGAACCTTAAGTGTGTAGACCCTACGGGTTCGGGAGACACGCAGACATGACCGAGACGACTCTCGGGCAATAACCAACAGCGGGATCTGGATACCCATGTTGGCTCCCACATGCTCCTTGATGATTTCATCGGATGAACCACCATGTCGAGGATTAAACAACCCCGTATACAATTCCCTTTGTCAATCGGTACGTTACTTGCCCGAGACTCGATCGTCGGTATCCCAATACCTTGTTCAGTCTCGTTACCGGCAAGTCACTTTACTCGTACCGTACTGCATGATCCCGTGATCAACCACTTGGTCACTTTGAGCTCATTATGATGATGCATTACCGAGTGGGCCCAGAGATACCTCTCCGTCATACGGAGTGACAAATCCCAGTCTCGATCCGTGTCAACCCAACAGACACTTTCGGAGATACCTGTAGTGCACCTTTATAGTCACCCAGTTACGTTGTGACGTTTGATACACCCAAAGCACTCCTACGGTATCCGGGAGTTACACGATCTCATGGTCGAAGGAAGAGATACTTGACATTGGAAAAGCTCTAGCAAACGAACTACACGATGTTTGTGCTATGCTTAGGATCGGGTCTTGTCCATCACATCATTCTCCTAATGATGTGATCCCGTTATCAATGACATCCAATGTCCATAGCCAGGAAACTATGACTATCTGTTGATCACAACGAGCTAGTCAACTAGAGGCTCACTAGGGACATATTGTGGTCTATGTATTCACACGTGTATTACGATTTCCGGATAATACAGTTATAGCATGAATAAAAGACAATTATCATGAACAATGAAATATAATAATACTTTTATTATTGCCTCTAGGGCATATTTCCAACAGTCTCCCACTTACACTAGAGTCACTAATCTAGTTACATTGTGATGAATCGAACACCCATAGAGCTTTGGTGTTGATCATGTTTTGCTCGCGAGAGAGGTTTAGTCAACGGATCTGCGACATTCAGATCCGTATGTACTTTGCAAATATCTATGTCTCCATCTTGAACATTTTCACGGATGGAGTTGAAATGACGCTTGATGTGCCTGGTCTTCTTGTGAAACCTGGGCTCCTTGGCAAGGGCAATAGCTCCAGTGTTGTCACAGAAGAGTTTGATCGGCCCCGACGCATTGGGTATGACTCCTAGGTCGGTGATGAGCTCCTTCACCCAAATTGCTTCATGCGCTGCCTCCGAGGCTGCCATGTATTCTGCTTCACATGTAGATCCCGCCACGACGCTCTGCTTGCAGCTGCACCAGCTTACTGCTCCACTATTCAACATATACATGTATCCGGTTTGTGACTTAGAGTCATCCAGATCTGAGTCGAAGCTAGCGTCGACGTAACCCTTTACGACGAGATCTTCGTCTCCTCCATAAACGAGAAACATGTCCTTTGTCCTTTTCAGGTATTTCAGGATATTCTTGACCGCTGTCCAGTGTTCCTTGCCAGGATTACTTTGGTACCTCGCTACCAAACTTACGGCAAGGTTTACATCGGGTCTGGTACACAACATGGCATACATAATAGATCCTATGGCTGAAGCATAGGGGATGACACTCATCTCTTCTTTATCTTTTGCCGTGGTCGGGGACTGAGCCGAGCTCAATCTCACACCTTGTAACATAGGCAAGAACCCCTTCTTGGACTGATCCATTTTGAACTTCTTCAAAATATTATCAAGGTATGTGCTTTGTGAAAGACCTATGAGGTGTCTCGATCTATCTTTATAGATCTTGATGCCTAATATATAAGCAGCTTTTCCAAGGTCCTTCATTGAGAAACACTTATTCAAGTAGGCCTTAATGCTGTCCAGAAGTTCTATATCATTTCCCATCAAGAGTATGTCATCTACATATAATATGAGAAATGCTACAGAGCTCCCACTCACTTTCTTGTAAACGCAGGCTTCTCCATAAGTCTGCATAAACCCAAACGCTTTGATCATCTCATCAAAACGAATGTTCCAACTCCGAGATGCTTGCACCAGTCCATAAATGGATCGCTAGAGATTGCATACTTTGTTAGCGTTCTTAGGATCGACAAAACCTTCCGGCTGCATCATATACAGCTCTTCCTTAAGATGTCCGTTAAGGAATGCCGTTTTGACGTCCATCTGCCATATCTCATAATCATAGTATGCGGCAATTGCTAACTTGATTCGAACGGACTTCAGCTTCGCTACGGGAGAGAATGTCTCGTCGTAGTCAATCCCTTGAACTTGTCGATAACCCTTAGTGACAAGTCGAGCTTTATGGATGGTAACATTTCCATCCGCGTCCGTCTTCTTCTTAAAAATCCATTTGTTTTCTATCGCTCGCCGATCATCAGGCAAGTCTGTCAAAGTCCATACTTTGTTTTCATACATGGATTCTATCTCAGATTTCATGGCTTCAATCCATTTGTTGGAATCTGGGCCCGCCATCGCTTCTTCATAGTTCGAAGGTTCACCGTTGTCTAACAACATGATTTCCAGGACAGGGTTGCCGTACCACTCTGGTGCGGAACGTGTCCTTGTGGACCTACGGAGTTCAGTAGCAACTTGATCCAAAGTACCTTGATCATCATCATTGTTTTCCTCTTCAGTTGGTGTGGGCATCACAGGAACATTTTCCTGAGCTGCACCACTTTCCCGTTCGAGAGGTAGTACTTCATCGAGTTCTACTTTCCTCCCACTTACTTCTTTTGAGAGAAACTCTTTTTCTAGAAAGCATCCGTTCTTGGCAACAAAGATCTTGCCCTCAGATCTTAAGTAGAAGGTATACCCGACAGTTTCCTTAGGGTATCCTATGAAGACGCATTTTTCCGACTTGGTTCGAGCTTTTCAGGTTGAAGTTTCTTGACATAAGCATCGCATCCCCAAACTTTTAGAAACGACAGCTTAGGTTTCTTCCCAAACCATAATTCATACGGTGTCGTCTCAACGGATTTAGACGGTGCCCTATTTAAAGTGAATGTAGCTGTCTCTAGAGCGTATCCCCAAAGTGAAAGCGGTAAATCGGTAAGAGACATCATAGACCACACCATATCCAATAGAGTGCGATTACGACGTTCGGACACACCGTTACGCTGAGGTGTTCCAGGCGGCGTGAGTTGTGAAACGATTCAACATTTCCTTAAGTGTGTACCAAATTCGTGACTTAAGTATTCTCCTCCACGATCTGATCGAAGGAACTTTATCTTTCGGTCACGTTGATTCTCTACCTCATTCTGAAATTCCTTGAACTTTTCAAAGGTCTCAGACTTGTGTTTCATCAAGTAGACATACCCATATCTACTCAAGTCATCAGTGAGAGTGAGAACATAACGATATCCTCCGCGAGCCTCAACGCTCATTGGACCGCACACATCGGTATGTATGATTTCCAACAAGTTGGTTGCTCGCTCCATTGTTCCGGAGAACGGAGTCTTGGTCATTTTGCCCATGAGGCATGGTTCGCATGTGTCAAATGATTCATAATCAAGAGACTCTAAAAGTCCATCAGCATGGAGCTTCTTCATGCGCTTGACACCAATGTGACCAAGGCGGCAGTGCCACAAGTATGTGGGACTATCGTTATCAACTTTACATCTTTTGGCATCCACACTATGAATATGTGTAATATTACGCTCGAGATTCATTAAGAATAAACCATTGACCATCGGAGCATGACCATAAAACATATCTCTCATATAAATAGAACAACCATTATTCTCGGATTTAAATGAGTAGCCATCTCGTATCAAACGAGATCCAGATACAATGTTCATGCTCAAACTTGGCACTAAATAACAATTATTAAGGTTCAAAACTAATCCCGTAGGTAAATGTAGAGGCAGCGTGCCGACGGCGATCACATCGACTCTGGAACCATTCCCGACGCGCATCGTCACCTCGTCCTTCGCCAGTCTCCGTTTATTCCGCAGCTCCTGCTGTGAGTTACAAATATGAGCAACGGCACCGGTATCAAATACCCAGGAGTTACTACGAGTACTGGTAAGGTACACATCAATTACATGTATATCACATATACCTTTCGTGTTGCCGGCCTTCTTATCCGCTAAGTATTTGGGGCAGTTCCGCTTCCAGTGACCCTTCCCCTTGCAATAAAAGCACTCAGTCTCAGGCTTGGGTCCATTCTTTGACTTCTTCCCGGTAACTGGCTTACCGGGCGCGGCAACATCCTTGCCGTCCTTCTTGAAGTTCTTCTTGCCCTTGCCCTTCTTGAACTTAGTGGTCTTATTGACCATCAACACTTGATGTTCTTTCTTGATTTCAGCCTCTGCTGACTTCAGCATTGAAAACACTTCAGGAATGGTCTTCACCATCCCCTGCATGTTGTAGTTCATCACAAAGCTCTTGTAGCTTGGTGGGAGCGACTGGAGGATTCTGTCAATGACCGCCTCATCTGGGAGGTTAATGTTCAGCTGGGTCATACGGTTGTGCAACCCAGACATCTTGAGTATGTGCTCACTGACAGAACTATTTTCCTCCATCTTACAACTATAGAACTTGTCGGAGACGTCATATCTCTCGACCCGGGCATGAGCTTGAAAAACTAGTTTCAGCTCTTCGAACATCTCATATGCTCCGTGATGCTCAAAACGCTTTTGGAGCCCCGGTTCTAAGCTGTAAAGCATGCCGCACTGAACGAGGGAGTAATCATCAGCACGAGACTGCCAAGCGTTCATAACGTCTTGGTTCTCTGGGACGGGAGCGTCACCTAGCGGTCCTTCTAGGACATATTGTTTCCTGGCAGCTATGAGGATGATCCTCAGGTTCCGGACCCAGTCCGTATAGTTGCTGCCATCATCTTTCAGCTTGGTTTTCTCTAGGAACGCGTTGAAGTTCATGTTGACATGAGCGTTGGCCATTTGATCTACAAGACATATTTGCAAAGGTTTTAGACTAAGTTCATGATAATTAAGTTCATCTAATCAAATTAATGAACTCCCACTCAGATTAGACATCCCTCTAGTCATCTAAGTGTTACACGATCCGAGTCGACTAGGCCGTGTCCGATCATCACGTGAGACGGACTAGTCATCGTCGGTGAACATCTTCATGTTGATCGTATCTTCCATACGACTCGTGTTCGACCTTTCGGTCTCCGTGTTCCGAGGCCATGTCTGTACATGCTAGGCTCGTCAAGTTAAGCCTAAGTGTTTTGCATGTGTAAAACTGTCTTACACCCGTTGTATGTGAACGTAAGGATCTATCACACCCGATCATCACGTGGTGCTTCGAAACGACGAACTGTAGCAACGGTGCACAGTTAGGGGAGAACACTTCTTGAAATTTTTGTAAGGGATCATCTTATTTACTACCGTCGTTCTAAGTAAACAAGATGCATAAACATAATAAACATCACATGCAATTATATAGTTGTGACATGATATGGCCAATATCATATAGCTCCATTGATCTCCATCTTCGGGGCTCCATGATCATCTTGTCACCGGCATGACACCATGATCTCCATCATCATGATCTCCATCATCGTGTCTTCATGAAGTTGTCACGCCAACGACTACTTCTACTTCTATGGCTAACGCGTTTAGCAATAAAGTAAAGTAGTTTACATGGCGTTCTTCAATGACACGCAGGTCATACAAAAAATAAAGACAACTCCTATGGCTCCTGCCGGTTGTCATACTCATCGACATGCAAGTCGTGAATCCTATTACAAGAACATGATCTCATACATCACAATTCATCATTCATCACAACTTCTGGCCATATCACATCACATGAACAATCGCTGCAAAAACAAGTTAGACGTCCTCTAATTGTTGTTGCATCTTTTACGTGGCTGCAATTGGGTTCTAGCAAGAACGTTTTCTTACCTACGAATAACCACAACGTGATTTTGTCAACTTCTATTTACCCTTCATAAGGACCCTTTTCATCGAATCCGCTCCAACTAAAGTGGGAGAGACAGACACCCGCCAGCCACCTTATGCAACTAGTGCATGTCAATCGGTGGAACCGGTCTCACGTAAGCGTACGTGTAAGGTTGGTCCGGGCCGCTTCATCCCACAATACCGCTGAAGCAAGAAAAGACTAGTAGTGGCAAGCAAGTTGACAAGATCCACGCCCACAACAAAATTGTGTTCTACTCGTGCATTAGAGAACTACGCATAGACCTAGCTCATGATGCCACTGTTGGGGAACGTTGCAGAAAATTAAAATTTTTCCTACGGTTTCACCAAGATCCATCTATGAGTTCATCTAAGCAACGAGTCAAGGGAGTGAGTTTGCATCTACATACCACTTGTAGATCGAGTGCGGAAGCGTTCAAGGGGATGGTGATGATGGAGTCGTACTCGCGTGATTCAGATCACCGATGACCAAGTGCTGAACGGACAACACCTCCGCGTTCAACACACGTACGGGACGGGAGACGTCTCCTCCTTCTTGATCCAGCAAGGGGGAAGGAGAGGTTGATGATGATCCAGCAGCACGACGGCGTGGTGGTGGATGCAGCAGAACTCCAGCAGGGCTTCGCCAAGCGACTACGGGAGGAGGACGAGGTGTAGCAGGGGGAGGGAGGCGCCAAGCACAAGGGTGCGGCTGCCCTCCCCCCTGCCCTCCTTTATATAGGCCCCCGGGGGGGGGGGCGCCGGCCCTGGGAGATTGAATCTCCCAAGGGTGCGGCGGCCAAGGGGGGAGGAGTGCCCCCAAGGCATGTGGTGCGCCCCCCCACCCTAGGGTTTCAACCCTAGGCGAAGGGGGTGGGCCTAGGGGGGTGCACCAGCCCACTATGGGCTGGCTCCCCTCCCACTTCAGCCCATGGGGCCCTCCGGGATGGGTGGCCCTACCCGGTGGACCCCCGGGACCCTTCCGGTGGTCCCGATACATTCCCGATGGCCGGAATACCACTTCCTATATATAATTCTTTACCTCCGGACCATTCCGAAACTCCTTGTGACGTCCGGGATCTCATCCGGGACTCCGAACAACATTCGGTATGCTGCATACTCATATTTATACAACCGTAGCATCACCGAACCTTAAGTGTGTAGACCCTACGGGTTCGGGAGACACGCAGACATGACCGAGACGACTCTCGGGCAATAACCAACAGCGGGATCTGGATACCCATGTTGGCTCCCACATGCTCCTCGATGATTTCATCGGATGAACCACGATGTCGAGGATTAAACAACCCCGTATACAATTCCCTTTGTCAATCGGTACGTTACTTGCCCGAGACTCGATCGTCGGTATCCCAATACCTTGTTCAGTCTCGTTACCGGCAAGTCACTTTACTCGTACCGTAATGCATGATCCCGTGACCAACCACTTGGTCACTTTGAGCTCATTATGATGATGCATTACCGAGTGGGCCCAGAGATACCTCTCCGTCATACGGAGTGACAAATCCCAGTCTCGATCCGTGTCAACCCAACAGACACTTTCGGAGATACCTGTAGTGCACCTTTATAGTCACCCAGTTACGTTGTGACGTTTGATACACCCAAAGCACTCCTACGGTATCCAGGAGTTACACGATCTCATGGTCGAAGGAAGAGATACTTGACATTGGAAAAGCTCTAGCAAACGAACTACACGATCTTTGTGCTATGCTTAGGATTGGGTCTTGTCCATCACATCATTCTCCTAATGATGTGATCCCGTTATCAACGACATCCAATGTCCATAGCCAGGAAACCATGACTATCTGTTGATCACAACGAGCTAGTCAACTAGAGGCTCACTAGGGACATATTGTGGTCTATGTATTCACACGTGTATTACGATTTCCGGATAATACAGTTATAGCATGAATAAAAGACAATTATCATGAACAATGAAATATAATAATACTTTTATTATTGCCTCTAGGGCATATTTCCAACAGTCTCCCACTTGCACTAGAGTCACTAATCTAGTTACATTGTGATGAATCGAACACCCATAGAGTTCTGGTGTTGATCATGTTTTGCTCGCGAGAGAGGTTTAGTCAACGGATCTGCGACATTCAGATCCGTATGTACTTTGCAAATATCTATGTCTCCATCTTGAACATTTTCACGGATGGAGTTGAAACGACGCTTGATGTGCCTGGTCTTCTTGTGAAACCTGGGCTCCTTGGCAAGGGCAATAGCTCCAGTGTTGTCACAGAAGAGTTTGATCGGCCCCGACGCATTGGGTATGACTCCTAGGTCGGTGATGAACTCCTTCACCCAAATTGCTTCATGCGCTGCCTCCGAGGCTGCCATGTATTCCGCTTCACATGTAGATCCCGCCACGACGCTCTGCTTGCAGCTGCACCAGCTTACTGCTCCACCATTCAACATATACACGTATCCGGTTTGTGACTTAGAGTCATCCAGATCTGAGTCGAAGCTAGCGTCGACGTAACCCTTTACGACGAGCTCTTCGTCTCCTCCATAAACGAGAAACATGTCCTTTGTCCTTTTCAGGTACTTCAGGATATTCTTGACCGCTGTCCAGTGTTCCTTGCCAGGATTACTTTGGTACCTTGCTACCAAACTTACGGCAAGGTTTACATCAGGTCTGGTACACAGCATGGCATACATAATAGATCCTATGGCTGAAGCATAGGGGATGACACTCATCTCTTCTTTATCTTTTGCCGTGGTCGGGGACTGAGCCGAGCTCAATCTCACACCTTGTAACATAGGCAAGAACCCCTTCTTGGACTGATCCATTTTGAACTTCTTCAAAATCTTATCAAGGTATGTGCTTTGTGAAAGACCTATGAGGCGTCTCGATCTATCTCTATAGATCTTGATGCCTAATATATAAGCAGCTTCTCCAAGGTCCTTCATTGAAAAACACTTATTCAAGTAGGCCTTAATGCTGTCCAGAAGTTCTATATCATTTCCCATCAAGAGTATGTCATCTACATATAATATGAGAAATGCTACAGAGCTCCCACTCACTTTCTTGTAAACGCAGGCTTCTCCATAAGTCTGCATAAACCCAAACGCTTTGATCATCTCATCAAAGCGAATGTTCCAACTCCGAGATGCTTGCACCAGTCCATAAATGGATCGCTGGAGCTTGCATACTTTGTTAGCGTTCTTAGGATCGACAAAACCTTCCGGCTGCATCATATACAGCTCTTCCTTAAGATGTCCGTTAAGGAATGCCGTTTTGACGTCCATCTGCCATATCTCATAATCATAGTATGCGGCAATTGCTAACATGATTCGGACGGACTTCAGCTTCGCTACGGGAGAGAATGTCTCGTCGTAGTCAATCCCTTGAACTTGTCGATAATCCTTAGCGACAAGTCGAGCTTTATAGATGGTAACATTTCCATCCGCGTCCGTCTTCTTCTTAAAAATCCATTTGTTTTCTATCGCTCGCCGATCATCGGGCAAGTCTGTCAAAGTCCATACTTTGTTTTCAAACATGGATTCTATCTCAGATTTCATGGCTTCAAGCCATTTGTTGGAATCTGGGCCCGCCATCGCTTCTTCATAGTTCGAAGGTTCACCGTTGTCTAACAACATGATTTCCAGGACAGGGTTGCCGTACCACTCTGGTGCGGAACGTGTCCTTGTGGACCTACGAAGTTCAGTAGCAACTTGATCCAAGTACCTTGATCATCATCATTATTTTCCTCTTCAGTGGGTGTAGGCATCACAGGAACATTTTCCTGAGTTGCACCACTTTCCCGTTCGAGAGGTAGTACTTCATCGAGTTCTACTTTCCTCCCACTTACTTCTTTCGAGAGAAACTCTTTTTCCAGAAAGCATCTGTTCTTGGCAACAAAGATCTTGCCCTCGGATCTTAAGTAGAAGGTATACCCGACAGTTTCCTTAGGGTATCCTATGAAGACGCATTTTTCCGACTTGGGTTCGAGCTTTTCAGGTTGAAGTTTCTTGACATAAGCATCGCATCCCCAAACTTTTAGAAACGACAGCTTAGGTTTCTTCCCAAACCATAATTCATACGGTGTCGTCTCAACGGATTTAGACGGTGCCCTATTTAAAGTGAATGTAGCTGTCTCTAGAGCGTATCCCCAAAATGATAGCGGTAAATCGGTAAGAGACATCATAGACCACACCATATCCAATAGAGTGCGATTACGACGTTCGGACACACCGTTACGCTGAGGTGTTCCAGGCGGCGTGAGTTGTGAAACGATTCAACATTTCCTTAAGTGTGTACCAAATTCGTGACTTAAGTATTCTCCTCCACGATCTGATCGAAGGAACTTTATCTTTCGGTCATGTTGATTCTCTACCTCATTCTGAAATTCTTTGAACTTTTCAAAGGTCTCAGACTTGTGTTTCATCAAGTAGACATACCCATATCTACTCAAGTCATCAGTGAGAGTGAGAACATAATGATATCCTCCGCGAGCCTCAATGCTCATTGGACCGCACACATCGGTATGTATGATTTCCAACAAGTTGGTTGCTCGCTCCATTGTTCCGGAGAACGGAGTCTTGGTCATTTTGCCCATGAGGCATGGTTCGCATGTGTCAAATGATTCATAATCAAGAGACTCTAAAAGTCCATCAGCATGGAGCTTCTTCATGCGCTTGACACCAATGTGACCAAGGCGGCAGTGCCACAAGTATGTGGGACTATCGTTATCAACTTTACATCTTTTGGCATCCACACTATTAATATGTGTAATATTACGCTCGAGATTCATTAAGAATAAACCATTGACCATCGGAGCATGACCATAAAACATATCTCTCATATAAATAGAACAACCATTATTCTCGGATTTAAATGAGTAGCCATCTCGTATCAAATGAGATCCAGATACAATGTTCATGCTCAAACTTGGCACTAAATAACAATTATTAAGGTTCAAAACTAATCCCGTAGGTAAATGTAGAGGCAGCGTGCCGACGGCGATCACATCGACTCTGGAACCATTCCCGACGCGCATCGTCACCTCGTCCTTCGCCAGTCTCTGTTTATTCCGCAGCTCCTGCTGTGAGTTAGAAATATGAGCAACGGCACCGGTATCAAATACCCAGGAGTTACTACGAGTACTGGTAAGGTACACATCAATTACATGTATATCAAATATACCTTTGGTGTTGCCGGCCTTCTTATCCGCTAAGTATTTGGGGCAGTTCCGCTTCCAGTGGCCCTTCCCCTTGCAATAAAAGCACTCAGTCTCAGGCTTGGGTCCATTCTTTGACTTCTTCCCGGTAACTGGCTTACCGGGCGCGGCAACATCCTTGTCGTCCTTCTTGAAGTTCTTCTTGCCCTTGCCCTTCTTGAACTTAGTGGTCTTATTGACCATCAACACTTGATGTTCTTTCTTGATTTCAGCCTCTGCTGACTTCAGCATTGAAAACACTTCAGGAATGGTCTTCACCATCCCCTGCATGTTGTAGTTCATCACAAAGCTCTTGTAGCTTGGTGGGAGCGACTGGAGGATTCTGTCAATGACTGCCTCATCTGGGAGGTTAATGTTCAGCTGGGTCATACGGTTGTGCAACCCAGACATCTTGAGTATGTGCTCACTGACAGAACTATTTTCCTCCATCTTACAACTATAGAACTTGCCGGAGACGTCATATCTCTTGACCCGGGCATGAGCTTGAAAAACCAGTTTCAGCTCTTCGAACATCTCATATGCTCCGTGATGCTCAAAACGCTTTTGGAGCCCCGGTTCTAAGCTGTAAAGCATGCCGCACTGAACGAGGGAGTAATCATCAGCACGAGACTGCCAAGCGGTCATAACGTCTTGGTTCTCTGGGACGGGAGCGTCACCTAGCGGTCCTTCTAGGACATATTGTTTCCTGGCAGCTATGAGGATGATCCTCAGGTTCCGGACCCAGTCCGTATAGTTGCTGCCATCATCTTTCAGCTTGGTTTTCTCTAGGAACGCGTTGAAGTTCATGTTGACATGAGCGTTGGCCATTTGATCTACAAGACATATTTGCAAAGGTTTTAGACTAAGTTCATGATAATTAAGTTCATCTAATCAAATTAATGAACTCCCACTCAGATTAGACATCCCTCTAGTCATCTAAGTGTTACAGGATCCGAGTCGACTAGGCCGTGTCCGATCATCACGTGAGACGGACTAGTCATCGTCGGTGAACATCTTCATGTTGATCGTATCTTCCATACGACTCGTGTTCGACCTTTCGGTCTCCGTGTTCCGAGGCCATGTCTGTACATGCTAGGCTCGTCAAGTTAACCCTAAGTGTTTTGCATGTGTAAAACTGTCTTACACCCGTTGTATGTGAACGTAAGGATCTATCACACCCGATCATCACGTGGTGCTTCGAAACGACGAACTGTAGCAACGGTGCACAGTTAGGGGAGAACACTTCTTGAAATTTTTGTAAGGGATCATCTTATTTACTACCGTCGTTCTAAGTAAACAAGATGCATAAACATAATAAACATCACATGCAATTATATAGTTGTGACATGATATGGCCAATATCATATAGCTCCATTGATCTCCATCTTCGGGGCTCCATGATCATCTTGTCACCGGCATGACACCATGATCTCCATCATCATGATCTCCATCATTGTGTCTTCATGAAGTTGTCACGCCAACGACTACTTCTACTTCTATGGCTAACGCGTTTAGCAATAAAGTAAAGTAGTTTACATGGCGTTCTTCAATGACACGCAGGTCATACAAAAAATAAAGACAACTCCTATGGCTCCTGCCGGCTGTCATACTCATCGACATGCAAGTCGTGAATCCTATTACAATAACATGATCTCATACATCACAATTCATCATTCATCACAACTTCTGGCCATATCACATCACATGAACAATCACTGCAAAAACAAGTTAGACGTCCTCTAATTGTTGTTGCATCTTTTACGTGGCTGCAATTGGGTTCTAGCAAGAACGTTTTCTTACCTACGAATAACCACAACATGATTTTGTCAACTTCTATTTACCCTTCATAAGGACCCTTTTCATCGAATCCGCTCCAACTAAAGTGGGAGAGACAGACACCCGCCAGCCACCTTATGCAACTAGTGCATGTCAATCGGTGGAACCGGTCTCACGTAAGCGTACGTGTAAGGTTGGTCCGGGCTGCTTCATCCCACAATACCGCTGAAGCAAGAAAAGACTAGTAGTGGCAAGCAAGTTGACAAGATCCACGCCCACAACAAAATTGTGTTCTACTCGTGCATTAGAGAACTACGCATAGACCTAGCTCATGATGCCACTATTGGGGAACGTTGCAGAAAATTAAATTTTTTTCCTACGGTTTCACCAAGATCCATCTATGAGTTCATCTAAGCAACGAGTCAAGGGAGTGAGTTTGCATCTACATACCACTTGTAGATCGAGTGCGGAAGCGTTCAAGGGGATGGTGATGATGGAGTCGTACTCGTTGTGATTCAGATCACCGATGACCAAGTGCTGAACGGACAACACCTCCGCGTTCAACACACATACGGGACGGGAGACGTCTCCTCCTTCTTGATCCAGCAAGGGGGAAGGAGAGGTTGGTGATGATCCAGCAGCACGACAGCGTGGTGGTGGATGCAGCAGAACTCCAGCAGGGCTTCGCCAAGCGACTACGGGAGGAGGACGAGGTGTAGCAGGGGGAGGGAGGCGCCAAGCACAAGGGTGCGGCTGCCCTCCCCCCTGCCCTCCTTTATATAGGCCCCCGGGGGGGGGGGGGCGCCGGCCCTGGGAGATTGAATCTCCCAAGGGTGCGGCGGCCAAGGGGGGAGGAGTGCCCCCAAGGCATGTGGTGCGCCCCCCCACCCTAGGGTTTCAACCCTAGGCGAAGGGGGTGGGCCTAGGGGGGTGCACCAGCCCACTATGGGCTGGCTCCCCTCCCACTTCAGCCCATGGGGCCCTCCGGGATGGGTGGCCCTACCCGGTGGACCCCCGGGACCCTTCCGGTGGTCCCGATACATTCCCGATGGCCGGAATACCACTTCCTATATATAATTCTTTACCTCCGGACCATTCCGAAACTCCTTGTGACGTCCGGGATCTCATCCGGGACTCCGAACAACATTCGGTATGCTGCATACTCATATTTATACAACCGTAGCGTCACCGAACCTTAAGTGTGTAGACCCTACGGGTTCGGGAGACACGCAGACATGACCGAGACGACTCTCGGGCAATAACCAACAGCGGGATCTGGATACCCATGTTGGCTCCCACATGCTCCTTGATGATTTCATCGGATGAACCACCATGTCGAGGATTAAACAACCCCGTATACAATTCCCTTTGTCAATCGGTACGTTACTTGCCCGAGACTCGATCGTCGGTATCCCAATACCTTGTTCAGTCTCGTTACCGGCAAGTCACTTTACTCGTACCGTACTGCATGATCCCGTGATCAACCACTTGGTCACTTTGAGCTCATTATGATGATGCATTATCGAGTGGGCCCAGAGATACCTCTCCGTCATACGGAGTGACAAATCCCAGTCTCGATCCGTGTCAACCCAACAGACACTTTCGGAGATACCTGTAGTGCACCTTTATAGTCACCCAGTTACGTTGTGACGTTTGATACACCCAAAGCACTCCTACGGTATCCGGGAGTTACACGATCTCATGGTCGAAGGAATAGATACTTGACATTGGAAAAGATCTAGCAAACGAACTACACGATCTTTGTGCTATGCTTAGGATCGGGTCTTGTCCATCACATCATTCTCCTAATGATGTGATCCCGTTATCAATGACATCCAATGTCCATAGCCAGGAAACTATGACTACTGTTGATCACAACGAGCTAGTCAACTAGAGGCTCACTAGGGACATATTGTGGTCTATGTATTCACACGTGTATTACGATTTCCGGATAATACAGTTATAACATGAATAAAAGACAATTATCATGAACAATGAAATATAATAATACTTTTATTATTGCCTCTAGGGCATATTTCCAACAACTTGCACCTAAAGAAGAGGTGCACGCACGACGCACATACTCACATCTCGTTCCCGAACACACCCGGGCGGGTACACGGTGGAGTTCATTTGACGCATGTAGTAGTTGTTTACTCGAAGGAGGGTCATGTACCACGCGTAGACGGAACAAAGTTTGACTTGACGCGTTAGTATTAAATTAAGTTATATTCCTCAATGGCACGTACGAAACATAAAACGATTGTCGTCGGGAAAAAAATAAAAATCCGCTCCACTATATACAATGGAGCCTGCCTGTCGGGGTTTGTCTCTCGTCACACTATCTCACACAAGGTGGCAGTGGCCTCTCTCTCTCACCATTGGTCATTGATCCGGCTGCATCCTGTCCGCCGGCGGAAAGGGAGGATGTGCATCGTTTCTTCGTTCGACGGCGTCGAGGCAACACGTCCCGATCTGCGGTACTCGCCGTTCTCTCTGACTAAGCTCCGGCGCGGTAGGGCCTTCGCCACTTGCTCACTGCCGCAGTATGGACAGATCCCGGCCGCCGGCGCCCTCCTAGTTACATCCCGACGACCCTCAGGTACAACTTCCTCCGGCCTTGCTCCACTGCCCATCTTCCCACGTTGCTGCATGTGGAAAATCCTGCATGTGGATCTTCTTTAGTTGTTTGCTTAAAACATATCTCGACCAGTGTACTTTCCATCTTGCAATGTCGTCCTCAAACCGTTTTTGATAAAACCACCATGCCGCTATCTTTCCCTTACTACATGGAATATGCTTCTTTTTTGTCGGCGTTTGTGTCTTTAACTCGTGTTATTGGGCAGTAATTGTTTCCTTTCTACCTCCTTTTGCAAACAGTGCTATCCATTTCACCTCGTTGCTATTGCGACCTTTTCGTGAACTACACAAATCACTTTTTTCTTAAGAGTGTTTTGTGCAGTTCCGCCAAAATGTCACACGGGCAACCTTTTTACATTTCCGTGGGATTGTAGAAAGGGAGATTAGTTTTTCTATCCTCCTCATCCAACTTCGTGCCTAATCTTCTCCAACAAGTAGTTAGTCCTAAAGAGAGATCACAGAGGTGATCAACTTCTATTTGTGTGTGTTATGTTTCATCATCTGGTTCCACTATCATTGTAGTCACACTGACTAAATATCTTTGCAAATAGGAATGATCAGCTCGATTTTTGTGGAGCTGCACAAAATGATCGGATTGTCATGTTGCTCCATACACCTATTTTTTCACTACAGAGCTGGGTGAAACTAGCTGCCAACCAATGAACACTGTGCCCAGGAAATGGAGCCATGCCTACGAACATCATCGATCAATTATATATTTTTCTTTATTTGTACACCTTCTCACACCTTTGTCTTCAGTTGTGATGTGAATATTGGCGTTGATATGCGAACCATTGAGATGCATTAGCAGCCATGGTTGTTTCAGTTGTATTTGATGATGGAATGTTGTAAGAAGACAAACTTGAGGCAAGAGGACACATGAATCCTAAGTTGAAACCTTCATAGCATCATAGTACAATTTCATTAGGCTAGCCATAGTGGGAGTAACTTAAGTAGTAACATAACATATCCCAAGAAAAATTTCTTATGTGGCATGGAGTTAATGAGGAAAAAGATGCTTGTGGTAACATAATATGTTACTGTAACATAACACACCCCAAGGTAAAATGAGTCTATATCTCAATTAATGAAGACTTACATGTTACCATCCATATGTTTACTACCCAGTATGAAGGTCGTAACATAGACTACTCCACTATGCATGTTACTAGTCTAAGTTACTCCCCACTATGACCAGCCTCATGCTGGAAAATTATGCGTACATATAAACAAATCCTGAAGGATTGATAGGAATGCTAGAAACAATTCAACTTTGTTTCGCTGACATGTGGGACATACTTCATCCGGCTCCACCTGCCATGCACCAATATTGAGTGCACAACCACAGGGAAGATTCACCCTGGTTGTTGCGCCAAAGTAATAAAGACTAGTGAGCAGTCAAATCAAAGAGCCCCACCTTCGCCACAGTAAGTTGCTCGGACGAAGCAACCATCATTTCTCTCTTCGTTGAATCCGCTGCTACTCCAATATTCTCATAGTAACAAGTTGCTCGTGCGAAGCAACCATCAATTCACCTTTCCCAAAGTAAGTACTACCTCTTTTTTTGGGATAATTAGATTTATGCCCCTAGTTGTGTCCCACTCGTCTGTTTTACCCCTAATTCCCAAAAGTCACCGGTTCTGTCCAAGTCACTTTGCTCCTCTTATGCTTTTGCCCTTTGACCGTTTGACCGCCAGTTTGAAAACTTCATCACTAATTCATACTAAATCAGAAAAATGCAAATAAGATACCAAAATCTTCATAAAAATATCACCTATATGTCAGTGTCATTTGCATTCATGAAAAAAGTGTTGGAAAGTGCCCATCCGAGTTTTAGCTCTTATGCTACCACCATGAATAGTAAAATCTAAAAAAGTTTAAAATAAATTGGTGGCAAAGAATGACAAATTTTTTAAGTGCCTGCCAAGTTTCATCAGGGAATAACATTCGTGGGTGTCGCGGCAAAAAAAAAACAATCAACACTCCAAAATAGATTATTTTTTTGCCACGACTTCCACGAATGTCATTCCCTAATGAAACTTGGCAAGCACTGAGAACATTTGTCGTTCTTTGCCACCATATTTTTTATGTTTTTTTTGAATTTTTTAGAGTTTACTATTCATTGTGGTATCAAAAGAGCTAAAACTCAGACGTGCACTTTCCAACACTTTTTTCATGAATGCAAGACATATAGGTGATGTTTTTATGAACATTTTGGTATCTTATTTGCATTTTTCTGATTTAGTATGAATTAGTTATGAAGTTTTCAAACTAACAGTTAAACGGACAAAGGGCAAAAGCATAAGAGGAGCAAAGTGACTTGGACAGAACCGGTGTCTTTTGGGAATTAGGGGTAAAACAGACGAGTGGGACACAACTAGGGGCATAAATCTAATTATCCCGTCCTTTTTTATTCTAGAAAAAACCACACGCGAATATTGGACGGTAGCAACACAACAACTGAATCAAAAACCGAAACCAACCAATGAACTACTACTAATGGTCATTGTTTGCTAGTATCATGTACTCCGTCTGTCCATCTATATAGGGCTTAATGCATTTTCTGAGACTAACTTTGGTCCTGTTCGGATCCATGGGTTAGAGTTAGTTTGAGCTAGTTGGGGCTCAAATAGCCCTAAAGTATCGAATCATGAGGGTTACTAGCAAGATGCCCAATGCGTTGCACGGAACATCAAGATGCATTTGTATGAGTAGTTTATCTTGTGGGAGAAAAGGATGAACGAGGGAAGGCCTTATTTGCAAATGTGGAGAGGGGTGTGGGTATCTTTTTGCAAAATTGCCATTGTTTTCTTCCTATCCATCAGATATAAAACGGACGGCCTACATTGCAGAATGGCAGGCACACCATCATCACCGACTCTGGTTTTTACTAGTTAGTTTCACATGCTTTGCATGTTTGCGCACATGTAAACGCACGCTTGACTGGATTATGTACGATAGACCAAACTACACAAGCTCTCCTCTTATATACTACGTAGTACATTTCGCTTCCTACTCATCAATGGCAGCCTCATGCTAGGTAACAGAACTGGCCGTGGATGCGATTCGAACTGCTCGCCGCACATGGATCTTTGTTTCTATCGGTTGATGATAGGAAGAGGGATGTGAGGGACTAGTGCATTCTTTTTAAAAATAGAAAGAGGTCGGTGCTGATTCATGGTTGTTTCTAGAACAACATAGAGAAATGTGATTTGTACTGTAGCCATGAATCCAACCATCATGGGCCGTCGGATGGGTCCAATCAATGGTAGAAATTGTGTTCTATTGCTTGGATTCGAACTTCCAAAACTGCTACGCTGTATAGTAGTATAGATATAGATAAGAGCAGAGAAATTGGAGCAAGTTGCACCAAACCCACCAAAAAAACTATCCCACCCAAGAGGTGCTAATTGGATCTCTATCCCGCTAGCCAAGTGGTGCTAATTGGAGCTAGTTCTCGTGGGGCCCACTGAAAAATCACTTTTCTCTCTCCATCAAGTGCATTTATTGTTAATCTAACCATGTCATCCGAACACCTCTTTGGCTAGAGTTAGTTCAGGGTTAGTCATGAGTTAGTCTAACCTCTAGCTAAGTTAGAGTATCCAAACAGGAGCAGTATAAGACATGCAAGTTGCTCAAAGCATACCATCAAATTTGTACGTGAAAGGGTCTTTTTTGAAACGGAATGTGAAAGGATCTTCGAGTGATATAATTTTCAAATTACATAAAATCTTATCAATAGTCAAAGGCAACCTTGAAGAATACATTAGGCCCTATATAAAATCTTATATCAATAGTCAAAACCAAGTGTTACTACTACACCAAACAAGTTCAAAACGAGAAACTGGACCCACTCATGGCACGACACGCATGTCTCGTTTGGTCCGTCGGTCAAAGTGCTTCCTCTTCTTGGCATAACAATGGAGTACAGTAATTTTTTTAGAATGACCTTGGCATGTCTCTAAGATGTGATGAGTTAACCAACCTCAATAGACGGCAAAATCGCCAGCCCGATGCACTTTGAGAGAGACGAGGAGCGAGAAGCAATACGGGCTGGAGGATTACTAGAGCTAGGTATTGCACGTAGGCCAAGAAATATGGTGATAGCATGGGTTGGCCATGTATGATGTAACTACACTAGGTTACCGTGTTTAAAAGCAATACAAGCACGAAGAGAAGAGGTGCAAGCACCGATGCGGGTACTCTTTGCCTCTTTCCCTAATACTCACGTGCGGGTACACGGTGATCTCATTTCTGTATGAAGAGGCAGCTCACTAGATAATTAGGCGAGTGTAGTAGTTGTTCATGGGAACCACGCGTGGACGAATCAAATTCGATCATGAAGAGGTGGCACATTTTTTATAAATTAAGATATTCTATTTGATGGCACGTACGCACCATTATTTTCTCAATGGAACATGAATCGTGCACGCACTGAATGCCGGAGCATGGGATGGTAGCCATGGACATAGTCAGCCATTTTTGGAGACCAATACACTACTTTTGATGTGTCCCGTCAACTCGCAAATGAGGAGAAGTTTTCTTTTTTTGAAATAAATGAGGAGAAGCTTTGCTTACTACTAGTACGACCTCTCCCTCGCTCACGTGTGCGCGGTTGCTCACAGGACGAGGAGAAGATTTTGCTTTACGATATTGCTCTTAATACAGGCGATGGTCGTGCAGCAATTCATTCGGTGTCAGATTGCCAAAAGTAGGAGTATACTGTAGTACCCTCATCATTGTTCGACTTCCAGAAGAGGCAAAGAGCCAAGTGCACGGTCACCTACTCACTACATAACCGGCCGTGTTTGCATGAATTTTTTAACGTAATACAATTTGAGTGGATTGCTCCAGTGGTCATCACACGTGAGCCAATCGATTTGCACCCTTCCGCCGCGCTCCATTTTGTCTTGCGTTCCTTCCTCCGTCCAACACGCTGACAAGTGGGCCCAATGCTCATGTATGCCAACCTGGTAGTCAATTATTTTGCCAGAGCCAGCTATCACACCCTTTCGATGCCACATCAATGTAACCACTAAAAACGGTGTTTGGAAAGGAATTGGCCGTCGTGAGACAGTTCTATAGGTGGGCAGGCGGCAAAAAATAGGGGAAAACATGCGAACCAGCTAGACGAGAGATTTGGTTGATTTTATATCACTGAATAATATACAATATTATGAGTGTAGACGCTCCACCGCGAGGTTCCTTGCTCCTTCTCGGTCATCGAGAATCTATGTTCTTCCACTCTTTTTTTACGTGAGCATTGTTCATCCTTTTGCCAACACGCGGGATCAAGGTGCACGTGTCATGCAAGAAAATGGAGATAAGCAGTGCGTAAGTGAGTCGTGCACTTCCATGGCACGTACCACGCAATAATTTTTCTCCTCGATGGCACCTGAATTATGGATGTAGACGGAGCATGGGGTGGTACCCATGGACTAAATAAGTAACTTCGATGTGTCCCATCAACTTGCAGAACGACGAGAAGCTTGCTTGCTACGCCCTCTCCCTCGCCCATGCGTGCACGGTTGCTCGCAGCACAAGGAGAAGCTTCTGCTTACAATTATACTGGGCTTTATAGTACAAGCGGTGGACGTGCAATAGTCATTCGGTGTCAGATTGCCAGAAGTACATATATACTGTAGTACTACCATCATCATATTGTTCGTATTCCGGAAGAGGTGAAGAGCCAAGCGCATGGTCACCTACTCACAGTATAATCGGTCGTGTTTGCATGATTCTTTTAACATACAATCTGAGTGGATAGCTCCTGTGGTCATCACACATGAGCGGATGTATAGGTGGGCTAGGTGGGCAAGCGGCAACAATGTGAGTGCTAAAAGAGTTGATCCAATGCTTGGTTTTGTTTGGATTTCCAACTATGACCATTGGATAGAGAGAATCAATGGCTTACATTCAAAGTTATTCTCGTACTATAGAATGGTATAGGAACGTGGAGAGATTTGGTTGATTTTATATCGCTGAATAATATAAAATATTATGAGTGCAGACGCTCCACCGCGAGGTTTGTTTCTCCTTCTCGGTCGTCGGGAATCTATATTCTTCCACTCTTTTGTTAAAGACGTGGGCTTTGTTCATCCTTTTTCCGACACGTGGGACATCTAGCATCAAGGTGGACGTGTCATGCAAGAAAATGGAGATATGCAGTGCGCAAGTGAGTCATGCACTTCGATGGCACCTAGTACTACACAATATTTTTTCTCCTCGATGGCACATGAATAGTGCACGTACTCAATGATGGAGCACGGGATGGTAGCTATGGACATGGTCGGTGTCACAACCCTAGTTAGTACATGCATTAGAGTGATTGCATCATGATTATTTCTCTCAAAAACCTTGAAATGGGGATGACAGAACCCCCAGCACCCCCTTAATCCAACTAGGGTTTACTAAAATCTTTTCCAATGAACCTGAAATGCCATTCTAAAATGTTCAACATCTTTGCCTTGGTCAAGAACCTCTGACAAAAATGGTGCACACTTTTCTAGGACATCGTAAGGTCACTGGATTAAATCATATGTTATTTGCATTTGGATATTTTAATGCTATAAAATATTTAAATGTACAAATAACCATAAACTAAAATGTTTACCATTGGATATATTCTAAATAGTAGCCATGAGTAGTTTCATGATTTATGAGAGTGTCTAGGTATTTTTAGAAAAGCCACAAAGTTACAGAAGAAAAAGAAAAACAGAAAATAAAAGGAAAGCACATACCTGGCCGGCCCACCTGGTGGCCCAACACTGTGTTGGCCCGAGGCCAGTCGGCTACTTCCTCTCGCTAGGCAGGCAGAGAGGAGAGCGCCGGCGCGCCCGAGCTCGCCACGGCGTTAGCTGCTTGCCACCGAGCTGCTGGACGCGTGGATGACCTCCACGTCGTCGCCCCGACCCCCTTGACACCTCACTCTCCGCCCAGCGCCTCTCTCTCGCCCTCTCCCACCCATGGCCGATGCAGCCGCAGTCGCACCGCCGTCGTAGCCGCGGCCACCGTCGTCTCCACGTTGCCTCGCCATGTCCAGGAGCTCTGCCGTCCTCCGCTTTGTTGAGCAGACCAAGCCCCGAGCGCTCATTCGCCTCGGAGCCACCGCAACGACCTCGCTCCGCCTCGCCATCGCCCGAGATCCCCTTTGCCGTCTCGCTTGCTCCAGCTCGTCCCCGACCTCGCCGCCTGTCAAGACCACCGTGAGCTCCCACTTCTCCCCATCCTCCCCGTTCTCGGTGCCGTCCACTGCAACGACCGCAACAAGCACACCCGCATGCGCCGCCTCCTGAGCTCATCGCCGACGTAGCTCTGGCCACCCAACAGCCTCACTACCCCGTCCACTAACCTCACCGCACCGCGTAGACTACATAGGAGCTGGCCCCATGCCTCCAGGACTGCTGCAACGATGAGTTCGGCCTCGCCTGAACTCCGGCAGCCGCAAAGCTCGTCGCCGGCGTCGTTTCTGGCGACCCCAAGCTCAACCACCACCACCCCTCGACGCGGCTTGCTCCCAGTTACCCATAGGTGGTCTCCGCCGTCCATTTGGTCGCCAGAGTGCAAAACCTGCACACTCCGCGGCGTCTGGTCGTCGCCGATGGCTAAACGCCAGCAAGTTGACCCAGTTTGACCAGGGATTTGACCCCCTAGGTCACTGACATGTGGGCCCTGCCCGTTAGTCAAACCTAGGTTAGTGGTTAAACTAATCCTAAATAGTTAGTTAACTAACTGTGATACTGACTAGTGGGTCCCACTGGTCAGGTTTGACCTGGATGCATAGTTGACCTGCTGACACAATGCTGACGCAGTAAAGGCTTTTTCTAGATTAATTCTTATTCAGGAAATTCCAAAAATAGTGCTAACTTCAAAAATGCATAGAAATTAATCTGTAACTCCAAATGCAAAGTGTTATATATGAAAAATGATCAAAAAAAATCCAATCTATCCATCTGTACTGGTGTCATGCATGTTTAAACAAGTTAACTTTCCTGTTTAGTGCAAAACATGGTAAGGCACTATTTAAGATCACAAAATGAGTTTGGGATTAAACCTTTGGTTCAAAATGGCTCAAACCCATCTGGTTGTAGTTGCATTAGTCCAACACACTCATTTTCTCATGTCATATGCACGCATCATATTGTTACATATTTTTGTGTATTGATTGTGTTACCGGTGTTCTGTGCGGTACGTTCTGTCCCAGAGGATTACCGTGAGTACCCAACTGAAGGACAGTACCAGTCTACCAATCTGCGAGGCAAGCAACCACCAATTGATCATATCGATAAAATCCCATGTTCTCGCTCCTGCTCTCAAATACTGCATTTAAGACAACACCGTTTTCAAACTGCTGTGTGTTGTGGTAGTTGAACCCATTTCCTCTGCATGACCTGTCATTGCCACAGTAACTAGATGAAACCCACTAGCATGTGTACGAGTTGATTGAGCCATGATTGTGTTTCCTACCTTGCTATGCCTGCTATGCTTAGAGTCATGTCAGGTCTGGTTCATTTGGGTGATGGGCTAGAGTGAAATGATCATGTCGATAATGAGAGTGATGTGTTGAACACGATTTGGTAAAGGTATCGATGAGAGGCCATGTAGGAGTACATGGTGGGTTGTTTCATCGGAACCGTCCTTAAGAACTAAGATCTGTATGTGTGATTTAAGAATCAACTACTACCATGCATTGGGATCCTTAATTGACCCTCTCGGCTTATTAACTGCCCTTGTCCTCTTTCCAGGAGTTGCAAGTAGTTTCTTGTGTTTGTAGTATACTGGAGGCCATGCGTAGCGCTGACCCTCGGGGTAGGCTATGATGCGGTAGGTACGTGGCCGGATATGCCGGGCGCCCGTTTGGTGTCTCGGAACCCTGTACATATCGTTCGGGGCCGTATGTGGAAACCTCGACCGGACTCCCTGCAGATGGAACCTGAATAGGCGATAAACCTGGACTAGACTTGAGTGTTTAGTCAGGCCGTGGCCGACACCCTCATTGGGCTTCCGCTTGAAGGTTGCCGAGTACATGTCGTGTAAACAGCGATAAGTGGTGGAAGCGTGCGTGAAGAAGTACACCCCTGCAGGGTTAACATCATCTATTCGAATAGATGCGTCCGCGGTAATGGACTACTTGGTTGCTTATATAGTTCATAGACAAGTAAATGGAAACTACTAAAAGCCTTAAGACAAGTGTGAGTGCCGTGTATGGCCCTTTCATAGGATGACGGGAGTGGGTCCTCGCTAGTGTATTGTTTTGGTGAGTACTGGACTCAAGTGCGCAAAACATTACAAGTTGGAGTCTCGTAAGATAGTTTAGCCAAGAGTCAAAGTTGGCTTGCTGCAATAACCCCACTATCCCTTTGTTGATAATGTGCATGTATGTAGGATCTGATGTAAGTCTTGCTGAGTACCTTTGTACTCATGCTTCCTTAATTACAATTGCAGAAGAGAATGCCACCTCTTCTGATGGATTTTACGTAGACCTTGACGTCGATGAATAGCTTGATGCCCAGGTGGTGATCCGGAGCATGTGAAAGACCCTTGTAGGATAGATAGGCTTCCTCAAGCCTTTTTACTTTCTAGTTGTCCGTACCTAGACATGTTGCTTCCGCTAGTGCTTGTATGCTTGTATGACTTGAATGTCAGGTCGTGTGACCCTGATACGTCTCCAACGTATCTACTTTTCCAAACACTTTTGCCCATGTTTTGGACTCTAACTTGCATGATTTGAATGAAACTAACCCGGACTGACGCTGTTTTCAGCAGAACTGCCATGATGTTGTTTTATGTGTAGAAAAGAAAAGTTCTTGGAATGTCCTGGAAATCCATGGAGGCACTTTTTGGATTTAATAAGAATTTTTGGAAAGAATTAATGCCAGGGGGCCCATAGCCTGTCCACGAGACAGGGGGCGCGCCCCCCTAGGGCGTGGCCTCCTATCTCGTGGGCCCCGTGGACCTCCACCGATCTCAACTCCAACTCCATATATTCACGTTCGGGGAGAAAAAATCAGAGAGAAAGTTTCATCGCGTTTTACGACACAGAGCCGCCGCCAAGCCCTAATCTCTCTTGGGAGGGCTGACCTGGAGTCCGTTTAGGGCTCCGGAGAGGGGGATTCGTCACCGTCGTCATCATCAACCATCCTCCATCACCAATTTCATGATGCTCACTGCCGTGCGTGAGTAATTCCATCGTAGGCTTGCTGGACGGTGATGGGTTGGATGAGATTTACCATGTAATCAAGTTAGTTTTGTTAGGATTTGATCCATAGTATCCACTATTTTCTGAGATTGATGTTGCTATGACTTTGCTATGCTTAATGCTTGTCACTAGGGCCCGAATGCCATGATTTCAGATCTGAACCTATTATGTTTTCATGAATATATGTGTGTTCTTGATCCTATCTTGCAAGTCTATAGTCACCAATTATGTGTTATGATCCGACAACCCCAAAGTGACAATAATCGGGATAGTTCTCGGTGATGACCGTAGTTTGAGGAGTTCATGTATTCACTATGTGCTAATGCTTTGTTCCGGTTATCTATTAAAAGGAGGCCTTAATATCCCTTAGTTTCTGCTAGGACCCCGCTTCCACGGGAGGGAAGGACAAAAGATGTCATGCAAGTTCTTTTCCATAAGCACGTATGACTATTTACGGAATACATGCCTACATTACATTGATGAACTGGAGCTAGTTCTATATCACCCTATGTTATAGCTATTGCATGAGGAATCGCATCCGGCATAATTATCCATCACTGATCCATTGCCTACGAGCTTTTCACATATTGTTCTTTGCTTATTTACTTTTCCGTTGCTACTGTTACAACTACTACAAAAACCCAAAAACATTTATCTTTACTTTTGCTACCGTTACCTTTATTATCATACCACTTTTGCTACTAAACACATTGCTGCAGATACTAAGTTATCCAGGTGTGGTTGAATTGACAACTCAACTGCTAATACTCAAGAATATTCTTTGGCTCCCCTTGTGTCGAATCAATAAACTTGGGTTGAATACTCTACCCTCGAAAGCTGTTGCGATCCCCTATACTTGTGGGTTATCAAGACCAATTTCTGGCGCTGTTGCCAGGGAGCATAGCTCAATTCTCTGAGTCACTTGGGATTTATATCTGTTGATCACTATGAAGAACTTGAAAGACGCTAAAACCAAGATTTTGCCCTCAACTACGAGGGGAGGTAAGGAACTGCCATCTAGCTCTGCACTAGATTCTCCTTCCATTATTAGTAGGCTTGCGACACCTAAACCTACTACTGCTATGAATTCTGATATGTCGCATGTTATTGATGATGCCACTTCTTCTATGCATGATGAAACTACTTCTGTGCGTGATACTACTTTGCCATTAGGTGAATTTCTAGATGAACAACTTGCTAGAGTTAGGGGGAATGATATTACTGAAGAACCTATTATTGATGATAGTGATGATGAAGGTTCTCCCAATGATTATCTTTTACCTGTTGTTCCTAAGGGTTATGTTATGAATGAAAAATCTGCTATGGAAATTCTTGTTTGCAATGATAGAAATGATCTCAAGAAATTATTAGCTAAATGGAAGCAGCAGTTTCTTAATGCTAGAATAAAACCCGATCCTACTTTTGCTACTTCACCTATCTGTGTTACTGATAAGGATTATGAATTCTCTGTTGATCCTGATATTATTACTTTAGTTGAATCTGATCCTTTTTATGGCCTTGAATCTGAAACTGTTGTGGCACATCTTACCAAGTTGAATGATATAGCCACCCTGTTTACTCAATATGAGAAGTCTCGCTATTTATACATCCTTAAGATATTTCCGTTCTCATTAAAGGGTGATGCTAATATTTGGTATAATTCTCTTGCTCCTGGTTGTGTGCGTAGTCCCCAGGATATGATTTATTACTTCTCTGCTAAATATTTCCCTCCTCATAAGAAACAAGCTGCCTTGCGGGAAATATATAATTTTGTGCAAATCAAAGAAGAGAGTCTCCCACAAGCTTGGGGGAAGCTTCTCTGGTTAGTTAATGCTTTGTCCGATCATCCTCTTAAGAAAAATGAAATACTTGATATCTTTTATAATGGACTAACCGATGCTTCCAAGGACTACTTGGATAGTTGTGCTGGTTGTGTTTTCAGGGAAAGAACAGTCAACGAAGCTGAAATACTATTGAATAATATGTTGACTAATGAAAATAATTGGACTCTCCCTGAGCCAGTTCCTGAAGTAATTCCTAAACCAATTGAGCCAACTCCCGAGCCTATTCCTAAACCCACTCCGAAGAAGAGAGGTGTCTTATTTCTCAGTCCTGAAGATATGCAAGAGGCAAAGAAATCAATGAAAGAAAAAGGTATTAAAGCTGAAGATGTTAAGAATTTACCACCTATTGAAGAAATACATGGTCTTAATATACCGCCTGAAGAACCACATTGTCTTGATAACCCGACACAGGCAGTAAAGGTAAATTCTCTCTATAGATATGATAAAGTTGAAATACCCTCTACTAAATTTCATAGCCCATGCTTAGATGAATTTGACGACTTTATGGCTAGACAAGAAAGTTTTAATGCTTATGTTAGTAGAGAGTTAAAGAATAATGCTTTCGAGATAGGACGCGTAGGTGATAATCTGGCTAGAGTTAAAGATGAACTTCACCGCGTTAACAAATATGCTTCTATGGTTGCTACTCAAGATGAGGAAGTACTTAAAGCTCAAAATGATTTGCTTGATGAATTAAATAATAAAAATGACTTTTCCGTTAGAGTGGCTACTAGAACTGGTAGAATGACTCAGGAACCTTTGTATCCCGAAGGCCACCCTAAGAGAATCGAGCAATATTCTCAGAGAAATAATTTAGAGGCACATAGTTCTTCTAAAAAGAAGAAGAAGAAAAATGATAGGACTTTGCATGCTTCTAGCGAACCTACTGTAGACACACCTGAGAATCCTAATGATATTTTTATTTCTGATGTTGAAACACAATCAGGTGATGAACATGAACCTAGTGATAATGTTAATGATAATGTTCATGTTGATGCTCAACCTAGCAAAAACAATGATGTAGAGATTGAACCTGCTGTTGATCTTGATAACCCACAATCAAAGAATCAACGTTATGATAAGATAGATTTTGTTGCTAGGAAGCATGGTAAAGAAAGAGAACCATGGGTTCAGAAACCCGTGCCCTTTCCTCCTAAACCATCCAAGTCAAAGGATGATGAGGATTTTGAGCGCTTTGCTGAAATTATTAGACCTATTTTCTTACGTATGCGCTTAACTGATATGCTTAAAGTAAATCCTTATGCTAAGTATATGAAGGATATCATCACAAATAAAAGAAAGATACCGGAAGCTGAAATTTCCATCATGCTTGCTAATTACACTTTTAAGGGTGGAATACCAAAGAAACTTGGAGATCCGGGTGTTCCAACTATACCTTGCTCCATTAAAAGAAATTATGTTAGAACTGCTTTATGTGATCTTGGAGCCGGTGTTAGTGTTATGCCTCTCTCTTTATATCGTAGACTTGAATTGAATAAGTTGACACCTACTTAAATATCTTTGCAAATGGCTGATAAATCAACTGCTATACCTGTTGGTATTTGTGAGGATGTGCCTGTTGTGGTTGCAAATGTCACTATCTTAACGGACTTTGTTATTCTTGATATTCCCAATGACGATAGTATGTCTATGATCCTTGGTAGACCTTTTCTTAATACTGCAGGGGCTGTTATTGATTGCAACAAAGGCAATGTCACTTTTCATGTTAATGGTAATGAGCATACGGTACACTTTCCGAGGAAACAATCTCGAGTTCATAGCATCAATTCTATTGAAAAAGTTCCAACTATCATTTTTTGAGGTTTTGAATTTCCTCTCCCTACTCTCAAGAAAAAGTATGATATTCTTATTTTTGGGGATTTTCATGTCCCCGTTGAGGTAACTTAGTGTTATTCGAAATTTCTCCGGTTCCGTGTTATTCGGAGTGGGTTTGTTAACAAGACTTGATCAACCTTGTTAGTGGATTCATTTTGATGATCACGAGATGGATGAAACTAGAAGGCACAACCTTCTATACCCTCTTTTTACTTTCTGTTATTTAGAATAAATAAAGCAAAAATAGTATTATCCGTCTGTTTTCTGAATTATTCATGCATTAAAAAATAGTCCAAAAATAAAAGTGCTCCAAATGCCCTGCAAATTTAGTATGATTTTTTCTGGGATATTTGAGGATTTAGGTACTAAAATCACTACAGGAGGGGCAAGCACCAGGCCACGAGAGAGGAGGGCGCCCCCCCATAGGGTGCGCCCCCTGTCTCATGCCCCCCTGGTGGCTCCCCTCCACTTATGCCAGCACCCACACACTTCATATTCTACCCAAAAAAATCCCCATCCAGCTCAAGCACAAGTTCTAGCTCGTTTTGCTGCGATTTTCGATCTCTTAGCTCAAAGCTCCATTCACAAAACTGCTTTGGGAGATTGTTGCTTGGTATGTGACTCCTCCATTGGTCCAATTAGTTTTTGTTCTAGTGCTGTATTCATTGCAAATTTTTGCTGCATAGGTGACCATGTTCTTGAGCTTGCATGTTAAATTTTTGAGGTCCCAAGCAATTCCAATGCATGATATAGGCTCTAGGCTCTTGTAGGAGTAGTTGCTATCACTCTTGTTTAGTTTTATTCACTTTTATTTTGAAGTTACTAAAATTTCAGAAATTTTCAGAAAAAGAAATATGCTTAGAAGAATGTACCAAGGAGGTTCCTGGGCAAAGAAAGGGCCAAGGATTGCTGTACGTGAACAAGATGTTAATTTGCCAAGGGACACAAATGTATGGGCTTGTGAGTGGCCATCCGATGATTTTATGGTCGAAGCAGGCTTCAAGGAGGAATTTGACGCATATGTGCGTAATGCCGAGCTAGAGGACTTCTTACAAGATAAGTGTCCTCAATATTATCAATTGACCGATTCCTTTGTGCGGAGGTTCGAATATATTTCTGCGCGTAATTCTCCTAGTGTCATGTTTGATATTTATGATACATCTTATACCATGGATTTAGAGGATTTCACAACTTCTTGCACACCCCCGCAGTGGGGTAATATCAATGATCCTCGCAAATCTGAATTTAGAGATTTTCTTGCTAGTATTACCGTGGGAGAATCTAGGGACATAGCACAAGCTACCATAGGGAGCATTCATTTTCCTGCTATACATTATTTTGCTCTCTTTATTGGTAGATGCATTAACGGTAAGGACGAAGTATGTCACATGTGTGTTCCTGATCTTTGTGTCCTCAAGAGTGCTGTGTCAGGTTATAAAGGTTATAACTTGGGGGCAATAGTTGCACGTAGGTTGCAGAATAATAGTAGAAGGGGAGATTTCTTTGGAGGAATTTATGCAACCCCTGTGGCTAATTTTCTTAATATAGCTCCATGAGAGGGGGATATGATTGCACCTCCTATTTATTTGGATAAAGAAGCTATGTTTGATCATCATTTTCTAGAGAGGAATGAACAATTCCTCCCTTATCGACTAATCTATGACAGACGCAACGTCATCCATGTTACTCTTCCTGCTCCCTACCTTTTTGATTATCAGGCAAAAGGAAGATATGTTGTCACCAGGGAAGAAGCAACTGAATATGAGAGGGGAATGGAGGCAGCTCGCCAACACGCTGCTGCTCAGGAGGTGGTCACCTCTACATCTCAGTACTACCCAGTTTCACTTATGGATATCAGCCAGCGGTCATTGGTATTAAACCAACTTAGGCCAAAAGCCTAAGCTTGGGGGAGTACGTACTTCCCACCGACTTTATATAAATGTTCACACACTAGTTGTCGGTGCTCATACTCTTTCATTGAATTATCCATGCTAGTTTAAATTTCTTTTTCTAGTTTTCTTCTTGTGTGTTTGATAAACCTTGAGAAAAACCAAAAAAAATTAGTTAGTTTAATTTCCATGCTTGTAGTAGGAATTAAAATGAAAACCCCAAAAGATTTCTAGTTCTTCTTCTTACTTGTTGGGAGCTTTCCCGTGTAAATAGTTTTATTTTCTTTTCTTTCCTTTGGGGGTCGAGAAGACCATATTGAAAATGCTTAGTGGCTCTTATATGCATGATTGTTTATTTAATTTAGAGCCCATATTAATTGTCTTCTCTCTTGAGTTGAATGTGTGCAGATTCCAGCTTAGTCCAATGCACGTGCACTCTTATTATTATACACATCGTTCGGTCGTGCAAGTGAAAGGCAATAATGACGATATATGATGGACTTATTGGGATGAGAAAAGCTGGTATGAACTCGACCTCTCTTGTTTTTGTAAATATGATGAGTTCATCGTTCCTGAGTCAGCTATTATGAAGTAAACATATTTGCAATGACATTTAGAGATTATAGTTACTTGTGCCATGCTTGATTAGCTATGAGTTATAATGGTTTACCTTGCATGCCAACATGCTATTAGAATGATTATGATGTGATATGATGGGATGGTATCCTCCTTTGAATGAATTGAGTGACTCGACTTGGCACATGTTCACGCATGTAGTTGAATCAAATCAACATAGCCTTCACGACATGTATGTTCATGGTGGATTATATCCTACTCATGCTTGTACTCGGTGTGAATTAATTTTAATGCAGGTTTACGACTGTTGTCTCAGTTGGTTGCTTCCCAGTCTTTTGCTAGCCTTTACCTATACTAAGCGGGAATACTGCTTGTGCATCCAAACTCCTTAAACCCCAAAGTTGTTCCATATGAGTCCACTATACCTTCCTATATGTGGTATTTACCTACGGTTCCAAGTAAATTTGTATGTGCCAAACTCCAAACATTCAAATGAAATTCTATTTTGTGTACTCGAGCAGCTCATGTTTCAACTAGGGCTGCCTATATCTTCCATGCTAGGTGGGTTATTCTCAAGAGGAGTGGACTCCGCTCCTCATTCACGAGAAAGGGCCGGTAACCGGGATGCCGAGTCCCATGATCCAAAAAGATCAAAGCAAATAAAAATAATTAAACGAAACTCCCCCAGGGTTGTTGTTGTTGGAAATATGCCCTAGAGGCAATAATAAAAGTATTATTATTATATTTCCTTGTTCATGATAATTGTCTTTTATTCATGCTATAACTGTATTATCCGGAAATCGTAACACACGTGTGAATACATAGACCACAATATGTCCCTAGTAAGCCTCTAGTTGACTAGCTCGTTGTGATCAACAGATAGTCATGGTTTCCTGGCTATGGACATTGGATGTCGTTGATAACGGGATCACATCATTAGGAGAATGATGTGATGGACAAGACCCAATCCTAAGACTAGCACAAAGATCGTGTAGTTCATTTGCTAGAGCTTTGCCAATGTCAAGTATCTCTTCCTTTGACCATGAGATCGTGTAACTCCTGGATACCGTAGGAGTGCTTTGGGTGTATCAAACGTCACAACGTAACTGGGTGACTATAAAGGTGCACTACAGGTATCTCCGAAAGTATCTATTGTTTTATGCGGATCGAGACTGGGATTTGTCACTCCGTGTAAACGGAGAGGTATCTCTGGGCCCACTCGGTAGGACATCATCATATGCGCAATGTGACCAAGGAGTTGATCACGGGATGATGTGTTACGGAACGAGTAAAGTGACTTGCCGGTAACGAGATTGAACAAGGTATTGGATACCGACGATCGAATCTCGGGCAAGTAAAATACCGCTAGACAAAGGGAATTGAATACGGGATCGATTGAGTCCTTGACATCGTGGTTCATCCGATGAGATCATCGTGGAACATGTGGGAGCCATCATGGGTATCCAGATCCCGCTGTTGGTTATTGACCGGAGAACGTCTCGGTCATGTCTGCATGTCTCCCGAACCCGTAGGGTCTACACACTTAAGGTTCGATGACGCTAGGGTTATAAAGGAAGCTTGTATGTGGTTACCGAATGTTGTTCGGAGTCCCGGATGAGATCCCGGACGTCACGAGGAGTTCCGGAATGGTCCGGAGGTAAAGATTTATATATAGGAAGTCCTGTTTCGGCCATCGGGACAAGTTTCGGGGTCATCGGTATTGTACCGGGACCACCGGAAGGGTCCCGGGGGCCCACCGGGTGGGGCCACCTGCCCCGGGGGGCCACATGGGCTGTAGGGGGTGCGCCTTGGCCTACATGGGCCAAGGGCACCAGCCCCAAGAGGCCCATGCGCCAAGAGAAGGAAAAAGGGAGAGTCCTAAAGGGGGAAGGCACCTCCGAGGTGCCTTGGGGAGGATGGACTCCTCCCCATCCTTAGCCGCACCCCTTCCTTGGAGGAGGGGGCAAGGCTGCGCCCTCCCCCTCTCCCTTGGCCCTATATATAGTGGGGAAAAGGAGGAGCAATCATACCTAAGGCCTTTGGTTGCCTCCCTCTCCCTCCCGTGACACATCTCCTCTCCCGTAGGTGCTCGGCGAAGCCCTGCAGGATTGCCACGCTCCTCCATCACCACCACGCCGTTGTGCTGCTGCTGGATGGAGTCTTCCTCAACCTCTCCCTCTCTCCTTGCTGGATCAAGGCGTGGGAGACGTCGTCGAGCTGTACGTGTGTTGAACGCGGAGGTGCCGTCCGTTCGGCACTAGGATCATCGGTGATCTGAATCACGACGAGTACGACTCCATCAACCCCGTTCACTTGAACGCTTCCGCTTAGCGATCTATAAGGGTATGTAGATGCACTCCCCTTCTACTCGTTGCTGGTCTCTCCATAGATAGATCTTGGTGATTCGTAGGAAATTTTTTGAATTTCTGCTACGTTCCCCAACAGTGGCATCATGAGCTAGGTCTATTGCGTAGATTCTTTGCACGAGTAGAACACAAAGTAGTTGTGGGCGTCGATATTGTTCAATATGCTTGCCGTTACTAGTCTTATCTTGATTCGGCGGCATCGTGGGATGAAGCGGCCCGGACCAACCTTACACGTACGCTTACGTGAGACCGGTTCCACCGACAAACATGCACTAGTTGCATAAGGTGGCTGGCGGGTGTCTGTCTCTCCCACTTTAGTCGGATCGGATTCGATGAAAAGGGTCCTTATGAAGGGTAAATAGCAATTGGCATATCACGTTGTGGTTCATGCGTAGGTAAGAAACGTTCTTGCTAGAAACCCATAGCAGCCACGTAAAACATGCAAACAACAATTAGAGGACGTCTAACTTGTTTTTGCAGGGTATGCTATGTGATGTGATATGGCCAAAGGATGTGATGAATGATATATGTGATGTATGAGATTGATCATGTTCTTGTAATAGGATTCACGACTTGCATGTCGATGAGTATGACAACCGGCAGGAGCCATAGGAGTTGTCTTTATTTTTTGTATGACCTGCGTGTCATTGAAGAACGCCATGTAAACTACTTTACTTTATTGCTAAACGCGTTAGTCATAGAAGTAGAAGTAGTCGTTGGCGTGACAACTTCATGAAGACACGATGATGGAGATCATGATGATGGAGATCATGGTGTCATGCCGGTGACAAGATGATCATGGAGCCCCGAAGATGGAGATCAATGGAGCTATATGATATTGGCCATATCATGTCACAACTATATAATTGCATGTGATGTTTATTATGTTTATGCATCTTATTTGCTTAGAACGACGGTAGTAAATAAGATGATCCCTCATTAAAATTTCAAGAAGTGTTCTCCCCTAACTGTGCACCGTTGCTACAGTTCGTCGTTTCGAAGCACCACGTGATGATCGGGTGTGATAGATTCTTACGTTCACATACAACGGGTGTAAGACAGTTTTACACAGCGAAAACACTTAGGGTTAACTTGACGAGCCTAGCATGTACAGACATGGCCTCGGAACACGGAGACCGAAAGGTCGAGCATGAGTCGTATAGTAGATACGATCAACATGAAGATGTTCACCGACGTTGACTAGTCCGTCTCACGTGATGATCGGACACGGCCTAGTTTGACTCGGATCATGTAATCACTTAGATGACTAGAGGGATGTCTATCTGAGTGGGAGTTCATAAGATGAACTTAATTATCCTGAACATAGTCAAAAGACCTTTTGCAAATTATGTCGTAGCTCACGCTATAGTTCTACTGTTTAGATATGTTCCTAGAGAAAATATAGTTGAAAGTTGATAGTAGCAATTATGCGATCAGTAGAAAGCTCATGTCCTTAATGCACCGCTCAATGTGCTGAACCCCAAACGTCGTTTGTGGATGTTTCGAACATCGAACATACACGTTTTGATAACTACGTGATAGTTCAGTTAAATGGTTTAGAGTATAGGCACCAAAGACGTTTTCGAAATGTCGCGGAACATATGAGATGTTTCGAGGGCTGAAATTAAGATTTCAGGCTCGTGCCCACGTCAAGAGGTATAAGACCTCCGACGATTTTCTTAGCCTGCAAACTAAGGGAGAAAAGCTCAATCGTTGAGCTTGTGCTCAGATTGTCTGAGTACAACAATCACTTGAATCATGTGGGAGTTGATCTTCCAGATGAAATAGTGATAGTTTCTCCGAAGTCATTACCACCAAGCTGCTAGAGCTTCGTGATGAACTATAACATATCAGGGATAGATATGATGATCCTTGAGGTATTCGCGGTGTTTGACATCGCGAAAGTAGAAATCAAGAAGAAGCATCAATTGTTGATGGTTGATGAAACCACTAGTTTCAAGAAGGGCAAGGGAACAAAGGGATACTTCATGAAACGGCAAATCAGCTGCTGCACCAATGAAGAAACCCGAGGTTGAACCCAAACCCGAGACTAAGTGCTTCTGTAATAAGGGGAACAACCACTGGAGCAGCATTACCCTAGATACTTGGTAGATGAGAAGGCTGGCAAGGTCGATAGAAGTATATTGGATATACATTATGTTAATGTGTACTTTACTAGTACTCCTAGTAGCACCAGGGTATTAGATACCGGTTCGGTTGCTAAGTGTTAGTAACTCGAAATAAAGGCTACGGAATAAACGGAGACTAGCTAAAGGTGAGCTGACGATATGTGTTGGAAGTTTTTCCAAGCTTGATATGATCAAGCATCGCACGCTCCCTCTACCAAAGAGATTGGTGTTAAACCTAAATAATTGTTATTTGGTGTTTGCGTTGAGCATAGACATGATTGGATTACGTCTATCGCAATACGGTTATTCATTTAAGGAGAATAATGGTTACTCTGTTTATTTGAATAATACCTTCAATGGTCTTACACCTAAAATGAATGGTTTATTAAATCTCGATCGTGGTGATACACATGTTCATGCCATAAGATAGTAATGATAGTACCACTTACTTGTGGCACTGCCATGTAAGTCATAATGGTATAAAACGCACGAAGAAGCTCCATGTTGATGGATCTTTGGACTCACTCGTTTTGAAAAGTTTGAGACATGCGAACCATGTCTATTGGTGTATATGCATGAAGAAACTCCATGCAAATGGATCGTTTGGACTCACTTGATTTTGAATCACTTGAGATATGCAAATCATACCACATGGGCAAGATGACTGAAAAGCCTCGTTTTCAGTAAGATGGAACAAGATAGCAACTTGTAGGAAGTAACACATTTTGATGTGTGCAGTCCAATGAGTGCTGAGGCATGCAGTGAATATCGTTATGTTCTTACTTCACAGATGATTCGAGTAGATGTTGAGAATATTTACTTGATGAAACACAAGTCTGAATTATTGAATGGTTCAAGTAATTTCAGAGTGAAGTAGAAGATCATTGTGACAAGAGGATAAAATGTCTATGATACGATCATAGAGATGAATATCTAAGTTACGAGTTTTGGCACACAATTAAGACATTGTGGAAATTGTTTCGCAATTAATACCGCCTGGAACACCATAGTGTGATGGTGTGTCCGAACATCATAGTTGCACCCTATTGGATATGGTGCGTACCATGATGTCTCTTATCGAATTACCACTATTGTTCATGGGTTAGGCATTAGAGACAACCACATTCACTTTAAATAAGGCACCACGTAATTCCGTTGAGATGACACCGCATGAATTATGGTTTAGAGAAACCTAAGTTGTCGTTTCTTAAAGGTTTGGGGCTGCGACGCTTATGTGAAAAAGTTTCAGGATTAAGCTCGAACCCAAAGCGGATAAAATGCATCTTCATAGGACACCCAAAACAGTTGGGTATACCTCCTAATTCAGATCCGAAAGCAATATGGATTGTTTCTTGAATCGGGTCCTCTCTCGAGGAAAAGTTTCTCTCGAAAGAGTTGAGTGGGAGGATGGTGGAGACTTGATGAGGTTATTGAACCGTCTCTTCAACTAGTGTGTGGCAGGGCACAGGAAGTTGTTCCTGTAGCACCTACACCAATTGAAGTGGAAGCTTATGATATTGATCATGAAACTTCGGATCAAGTCACTACCAAACCTCGTAGGACGACAAGGACACGTACTACTTTAGAGTGGTACGGTAATCCTGTCTTGGAAGTCATGTTGCTAGACAACAATGAACCTACAAGCTATGGAGAAGCGATGGTGGGCCCGAATTCCTACAAATGGTTAGAGGCCATAAAATCCGAGAACGGATCCATGGACTTTGGTGGACTTGCCCGATGATCGGCAAGCCATTAAGATAAATGGATCTTTAAGAAGAAGACGGACGTGGATGGTAATGTCACCGTCCATGAAGCTCGACTTGTGGCGAAAAGTTTTTCACAAGTTCAAGGAGTTGACTACGATGAGTTTTTCTCATCCGTAGCGATGCTTAAAGTCCGTCGGATTCATGTTAGCATTAGCTGCGTTTATGAAATCTGGCAGATGGATGTCAAAACGAGTTTCCTTACCAGTTTTCGTGAGGAAAGGTTGTATGTAATACAATCAGAAAGTTTTTTGTCGATCCTAAGGATGCTAAAAGGTATGCTAGCTCCAGCGATCCTTCTAAGGACTGGAGTGAGCATCTCGGAGTTGGAATGTACGCTTTGATGAGATGATCAAAGATTTTGGGTTTGTACAAAGTTTATGAGAAACTTGTATTTCCAAAGAAGTGAGTGGGAGCACTATAGAATTTTTGATGAGTACATTTTGTTGATCAGAAATGATGTAGAATTTCTAGAAAGCATATAGGATTATTTGAAAGGTGTTTTTCAATGGAAAGCCTGGATTAAGCTACTTGAACATTGAGCATCAAGATCTATAAGGATAGATCAAAATGCTTAATAATACTTTCAAATGAGCACATACCTTGACATGATCTTGAAGGTATTCAAGATGGATCAGTCAAAGAAGAAGTTCTTGCCTGAATTGTAAGGTACGAAGTTAAGACTTAAAGCTCGACCACGGCAGAATAGAGAGAAAGGACGAAGGTCGTCCCCTATGCTTAAGACGTAGGCTCTTCAGTATGCTATGCTGTGCACCGCACCTGAAGTGTGCCTTGCCATGAGTCAGTCAAGGGGTACAAGAGTGATCCAAGAATGGCTCACAGGACAGCGGTCAAAGTTATCCTTAGTAACTAGTGGACTAAGGAATTTTTCTCGATTATGGAGGTGGTAAAAGAGTTCGACGTAAAGAGTTACGACAATGCAAGCTTAACACCTATCCGGATAGCTCTGAGTAGAGATACCGGATACGTATAATAGAGCAACAATTAGAGTAGCTCCAAGTAGAACAGTTATTTGGAATAGCTCCAAATAGAGCATGGTAGCTGCATCTAGGAGATGACATAGAGATTTGTAAAGCACACACGGATCTGAAAGGTTCAGACCCGTTGACTAAAACCTCTCTCACAAGCAACATGATCAAACATAAAACTCATTGAGTGTTAATCACATAGTGATGTGAACTAGACTACTGACTCTAGTAAACTCTTGGGTATTAGTCACATGGCGATGTGACCTATGAGTGTTAATCACATGACAATGTGAACTAGATTATTGACTCTAGTGCAAGTGGGAGACTGTTGGAAATATGCCCTAGAGGCAATAATAAAAGTATTATTATTATATTTCCTTGTTCATGATAATTGTCTTTTATTCATGCTATAACTGTATTATCCGGAAATCGTAATACACGTGTGAATACATAGACCACAATATGTCCCTAGTAAGCCTCTAGTTGACTAGCTCGTTGTGATCAACAGATAGTCATGGTTTCCTGGCTATGGACATTGGATGTCGTTGATAACGGGATCACATCATTAGGAGAATGATGTGATGGACAAGACCCAATCCTAAGACTAGCACAAAGATCGTGTAGTTCATTGCTAGAGCTTTGCCAATGTCAAGTATCTCTTCCTTTGACCATGAGATCGTGTAACTCCTGGATACCGTAGGAGTGCTTTGGGTGTATCAAACGTCACAACGTAACTGGGTGACTATAAAGGTGCACTACAGGTATCTCCGAAAGTATCTATTGTTTTATGCGGATCGAGACTGGGATTTGTCACTCCGTGTAAACGGAGAGGTATCTCTGGGCCCACTCGGTAGGACATCATCATATGCGCAATGTGACCAAGGATTTGATCACGGGATGATGTGTTACGGAACGAGTAAAGTGACTTGCCGATAACGAGATTGAACAAGGTATTGGATACCGACGATCGAATCTCGGGCAAGTAAAATACCGCTAGACAAAGGGAATTGAATACGGGATCGATTGAGTCCTTGACATCGTGGTTCATCCGATGAGATCATCGTGGAACATGTGGGAGCCATCATGGGTATCCAGATCCCGCTGTTGGTTATTGACCGGAGAACGTCTCGGTCATGTCTGCATGTCTCCCGAACCCGTAGGGTCTACACACTTAAGGTTCGATGACGCTAGGGTTATAAAGGAAGCTTGTATGTGGTTACCGAATGTTGTTCGGAGTCCCGGATGAGATCCCGGACGTCACGAGGAGTTCCGGAATGGTCCGGAGGTAAAGATTTATATATAGGAAGTCCTGTTTCGGCCATCGGGACAAGTTTCGGGGTCATCGGTATTGTACCGGGACCACCGGAAGGGTCCCGGGGGCCCACCGGGTGGGGCCACCTGCCCCGGGGGGCCACATGGGCTGTAGGGGGTGCGCCTTGGCCTACATGGGCCAAGGGCACCAGCCCCAAGAGGCCCATGCGCCAAGAGAAGGAAAAAAGGGAGAGTCCTAAAGGGGGAAGGCACCTCCGAGGTGCCTTGGGGAGGATGGACTCCTCCCCATCCTTAGCCGCACCCCTTCCTTGGAGGAGGGGGCAAGGCTGCGCCCTCCCCCTCTCCCTTGGCCCTATATATAGTGGGGAAAAGGAGGAGCAATCATACCTAAGGCCTTTGGTTGCCTCCCTCTCCCTCCCGTGACACATCTCCTCTCCCGTAGGTGCTCGGCGAAGCCCTGCAGGATTGCCACGCTCCTCCATCACCACCACGCCGTTGTGCTGCTGCTGGATGGAGTCTTCCTCAACCTCTCCCTCTCTCCTTGCTGGATCAAGGCGTGGGAGACGTCGTCGAGCTGTACGTGTGTTGAACGCGGAGGTGCCGTCCGTTCGGCACTAGGATCATCGGTGATCTGAATCACGACGAGTACGACTCCATCAACCCCGTTCACTTGAACGCTTCCGCTTAGCGATCTACAAGGGTATGTAGATGCACTCCCCTTCTACTCGTTGCTGGTCTCTCCATAGATAGATCTTGGTGATTCGTAGGAAATTTTTTGAATTTCTGCTACGTTCCCCAACAGTTGTATGTTGGAGGCACTCGTTGTTTCGAGCAAGCCATGGATTGATGCTTGTTGGTGGTTGGGGAAGTATAAACCTTTACCATTCTGTTTGGGAACTGCCTATAATGCATGTAGTATGGAAGATACAGCCATCTCATAGTTTTTGCATTGACAGCAAAAGTATGCCGCTCAAAATGTTATTGAATCTCTATTTTAAAATCGAGCTCTGGCACCTCTACAAATCCCTGCTTCCCTCTGCGAAGGTCCTATCTATTTACTTTTATGTTGAGTCATCACCCTTCTTATTAAAAGCATCCGCTGGAGAGCACATTGTCATTTGCATTCATTACTATTGGTTTATATTGGGTATGACTTGACTGGATCTCTTTTACTATGAATTACAATGTGTAGTCAGTCCTTGATCTTTAAAGGTGCTCTGCATTTATGTTTTGCGGTCCCAGAAAGGGCTAGCGAGATACCATTTTGTTATATCATGTTATGATTATTTTGAGAAAGTGTTGTAATCCGAGTTTTATTATTATGGCTCGTTAGCTGATTATGCTATTGATATGAGTAATTGTGAGACCTATGTGTTATTGTGAGTATGGTTAGTTCCTAATATTTGCTCAAACTTGAATGCTGGCTTTTCATGTTTACAACAACAAGAGCAAACAGAGTTTGTAAAAGTTTTTCTTTATCACTTTCAGTTTATCAACTGAATTGCTTGAGGACAAGCAAAGGTTTAAGCTTGAGGGAGTTGATACGTCTCCAACGTATCTACTTTTCGAAACACTTTTGCCCTTGTTTTGGACTCGAACTTGCATGCTTTGAATGAAACTAACCTGGACTGACGCTGTTTTCAGCAGAACTACCATGATGTTGTTTTATGTGTAGAAAAGAGAAGTTCTCGGAATGTCCTAGAAAGCCACGGAGGCACTTTTTGGATTTAATAAGAATTTTTGGCGAAAGAATTAATGCCAGGGGGCCCACAGCCTGTCCACGAGAAAGGCCCCCCTAGGGCGCGGCCTCCTATCTCGTGCCCCCCTAGACCTCCACCGACCTCAACTCCAACTCCATATACTCACGTTTGGGGAGAAAAAAACCTGAGAGAAAGTTTCATTGCGTTTTACGACATGGAGCCGCCGCCAAGCCCTAATCTCTCTCGGGAAGGCTGATCTGGAGTCCGTTCAGGGCTCCGGAGAGGGGGATTCGTCGCCGTCGTCATCATCAACCATCCTCCATCACCAATTTCATGATGATCACCGCCGTGCGTGAGTAATTCCATCGTAGGCTTGCTGGACGGTTATGGGTTGGATGAGATTTACCATGTATTCAAGTTAGTTTTGTTAGGGTTTGATCCCTAGTATCCACTATGTTCTAAGATTGATGTTGCTATGACTTTGCTATGCTTAATGCTTGTCACTAGGGCCCAAGTGCCATGATTTCAGATCTGAACCTATTATGTTTTCATGAATATATGTGTGTTCTCGATCCTATCTTGCAAGTCGATAGTCACCTATTATGTGTTATGATCTGACAACCCCGAAGTGACAATAATCGGGATACTTCTCGGTGATGATCGTAGTTTGAGGAGTTCATGTATTCACTATGTGCTAATGCTTTGTTCCGGTTTTCTATTAAAAGGAGGCCTTAATATCCCTTAGTTTCTGCTAGGACCCCGCTTCCACGGGAGGGAAGGACAAAAGATGTCATGCAAGTTCTTTTCCATAAGCACGTATGACTATTTACGGAATACATGCCTACATTACATTGATGAACTGGAGCTAGTTCTATATCACCCTATGTTATAGCTATTGCATGAGGAATCGCATCCGGCATAATTATCCATCACTGATCCATTGCCTACGAGCTTTTCACATATTGTTCTTTGCTTATTTACTTTTCCGTTGCTACTGTTACAACTACTACAAAAACCTAAAAACATTTATCTTTACTTTTGCTACCGTTACCTTTATTATCATACCACTTTTGCTACTAAACACTTTGCTGCAGATACTAAGTTATCAATGTGTGGTTGAATTGACAACTCAACTGCTAATACTCAAGAATATTCTTTGGCTCCCCTTGTGTCGAATCAATAAATTTGGGTTGAATACTCTACCCTCGAAAGCTGTTGCGATCCCCTATACTTGTGGGTTATCAGACCCCCATCTATATGAACGATATGTATGGCTCTCTGGAGCATTTTAAATAAAGTACTTGAGTTGTAGACTTTTGTTGTGATGCCATGTTGTATTTGCACATATCGAGCATATTGTGTGTAGGATTGAAATGCTTGGTATGTGTGGGATCTGACTACCTAGTTGTTTATCCTTCGTAGCCTCTCTTACCAGGAAATGTCTCCTAGTGCTTCCACTGAGACATGGTAGCTTGCTACTGCTCCGGAACACTTAGGCTGGTCGGCATGTGTCCTTATTCGTTCTTGTGTCTGTCCCCTTCTGGGAAATGTCATGCGATGTTCCTTTAAGTCCTTGTAGCTTGCTATTACTTGGGTTCATTCGCTTTTGATCGACACGTTCATTGCTGGGTCATGTATGCCTGTCCCTATAAGTTAGCGCCACTTTGGGTTCACGACTAGCCATGTCAGCCTGGGTTCTCTGTCATATGGATGCTAGCGACACTATCATATACGTGAGCCAAAAGGCGCAAACGGTGCCGGGTCAGGTAAGGCGTCACCCGTGGGAATACCATGCGTGAGGCCGCAAAGTGATATGAGGTGTTACATGCTAGATCGGTGTGACTTAGAATCGGGGTCCTGATAGCGTTGGCATCAGAGCCGGACTGCCTGTAGGTTCATCAAGCCAAACTGGTCGATGTCGAGTCTAGAAATGCTTTAGTTATATGTAGGGGAATTGTTTGTGGGATGGAACGTAAGGCTCTTTTTACTCCTTTACCTCATGGCATTCTGATCTGAGTTAGTCCATTCTTTCCACGGGGGTTAAGGACTAGGATCTCTTCTCTCTATCAGGTTCACGTGTTACTAATCCATAGTAACTTATAGAATTGTTGGTTACAAGCCCTAGTTCAGTTCTACTATTCCAGTATGTTGTTAGTTGGACCCAGAACCTTGATATGATGATGTTGAGTGTCTATGCAATTCTTTGCAAAATGTCTCAAAATCCTTTTTGAGCATCTACGGCCGTTATGCTCTCCAATTTTTGCTAGAAATTCTAATGCCTTTGCTTTATTTCGTGTTTCAGATGTCTTCTCGCACTACACACCAGGTGGTACGTCTGACTCGGTGCATTGACGTGCCCGAGCACACGGCCATGCTAGTCCATGTGATGACAGATACAAGCTATAGATGGTATCTAGAGTATACCGTTGAAGAGCAGTATCACGATTTTAATCAGAGTCGGTATATCTGCACTGTGAGGATATTTCCTTCTTACCCCGGAGCTATCGATCCCCTTCACTTGTCTTACTGGCTCGGTGTAGCGACCAGACCTCAAACAGTCCGATCTCTGTGCATCAGTGTCATCCCTGGATCAGTAATGCTGACACACACAGTACTTGAAGGATTTATAACAGAGTAGCAACCACACACTTATTACATCGAATGTCTCCAAAGAGAAACTTATTACAATAAATATGGCTGAAGGCCATCTAATAATGATAACAGCGGAAGGCTTGGAAGGTAAGTGAATCCATCAACTCCAACGGCATCACTGAGTATAGAATCACGATCCTAAAGCATCTTACTCATCGTCTGAAAAGTCTGCAACATGAACGTTGCAGCCCAAAAACGTGTCAGCACATGGAATATGCTGGCAAAGTAACACACAGAGAAAAATGAAAGAGTAAAGCTATACTACATGCATATATGGCTTGGTGGATAGCTCTATGGTTACAGTTTTTGCGTAAAGCCAGTTTTTCCCTACTACAAAGGAATAAATTATTTAACTATCATGGTGGTTGTTAAACATTGAGAATGGTTGACAGCATCCTCAATCCCAATTAAGCATCATCATTAAAAAAACCCAACAATATTAATTAAATTAACATGATGAGATTCACACGATAATCCAAGTACTAGATACTCAAGATGTCCATAACCGGGGACACGGCTAATCATGATTAGTTTATACACTCCGCAGAGGTTGCACAGTTTTCCCCACATGACTCGATCTCCTCCCTTGGTTTTCTCGCACTACATGGTGTTTGAGAAACGAATGACCGAGACATAGTCTTTTAGAAGCGCTAGCACCTTACGATGGGTAGACCGGCACACCTACTTTCCCCTACATCTGCTAGTCTACCACTGTAAGAGTTCGCACGACTTAGTCAACTATGCTAGAGCCCATAATAGCATGTGGCTGCACATGGAAGTTTCTAGCATGAATAATCTTATGATCCCTTTGGGCCTGGGTGACGGTCCATAAAAAACAGGCAATCCTGGTCTACCCAGGTGCCTAGACAGGCAATCCTGGAATAACCAGGTACCTCAATCCACCCAGATGTGTATTAATATTGCCACCTTAAATAAACCATTAATTTACAATCTCACATCTGTCATGGAAAATCACTCACCCAATCCACGTCTACTTGCATAGCATGGCAAAATAAGCAAACGTAGAAGTAACTCCCAAGGGTTTGATAATAAAACAGGTAATAGGTGCTACCTCAATCTACTTCCCAAAACCCACAATTTAATTAGATCCTAATCATGCAATGTTTGAGGATTGATCTAATGCATAAAAACTGGGTAGTAAGGAGGTATGATCAAAGTGTTACTTGCCTTGCTGATGATCCGCGTAACCTAGGGATTTGAAGTAGCAAGCGGCGCAGTCCGGGTACTCTATCACAAGCAAACAAAAAAACAAGCATACAATAAGTACTCATCTAATGCACGGGTAAAACTCAAATAAGAGGTCTAACCAGAAAGTTCAACTTAAGAACTCCGGTTTGCAAAAAAGAATCAAATCGAACGAAGAAACAAAACTCAAACGGCGAAAGAAACAAGCTTCGTTTACTAATCTACACCTAAGTCAAATTTTACAGAAGCAAAAATTGGTTTGAGTAGATTATTCGGAAAGAGGGTTTCGAGACGAAACTGTAGGCGCTTGAATCGCCAGATTCCGATAAACGAGCGAAAAGCTATACTAAAACAAAAACTGGATCAGAAATCGCGATCAGAAAAATCACGGAATAAATCCGAGAAAAAGAAAAACGACGAACAGATTAACGAACGAACATTCGTTATCTGGATCTAAACAATGAACCCGCTCGTTAAAACGAAGGAACAAGTGAACGCTCGCTAATTAATCCAAACCGGAAGAAAAACCGATCTAACAAAAAAACCGGAATCTAAAAAAAACCGACGGAAAAACCAAACGGTTTTTCTAAAAAAAAACGGCGGCGGCGAGGTCAACCTTGGGGTACGGGTCGGCGGTGGCGGCGGCACCAGCGAGGGCGGCGGTGGTCGGCGGTGACGGCGGCGGGGTCCGGCGGTGGTGGCGGTGGTTGGCGCCGACGGCGACGGCGGCGGCGCGCGGCGGCGCGGGCTGGCGGCGGGGCGGCGCTAGGGTTAGGGTTTGGGCGGCGGCGGCGGGTTGGGCTGGCGGCGGCGGTTTGGGCTGGGGCGGCGCTATATAAAGACCCGGCCAGGCGGAGTCCTGGCCGGTTACTGCCCGTAGTCGGTTCCAGTTTTTTTTAAAATAAATATCACGCAGAAAAACAAATGAAAGAAATACTAAACGGACTCCAAAAATCCCGAAATAAATTTTCCCCGGCTTCTAAAATCAAGCCGGTTTAGATGAACATTTATTTGGGCCTAAATGCAATTTTTGGAAAACACGCATTTTTCCTATATTCTAATAAAATAGCCAGAAAATCCAAAATAAAATCTTATTTGATTTTTATTAAATCCTCAATATTTCTTTATTTTGGAAAAGTCATTTTATTACTTCTCTCATATATATATATATATATATATATATATATATATATATATATATATATATATATATAATTGAAATAATTGAAGATAAAATAAATAAAATCAAATGATCCTACTTCCAAAATTTGAGAAAACTCAAATATGAAAATATCGAAATCCCCAACTCTCTCCGTGGGTCCTTGAGTTGCGTAGAATTTCTAGGATCAAAACAAAATGCATTAAATATGATATGCAATAATGATCTATTTGTATAATATTCCAAATTGAAAATTTGGGATGTTACAAACCTACCCCTCTTAAGATGAGTCTCGCCCTCGAGATTCGGGTTGGCTAGAGAATAGGTGAGGGTGGTCTTTCAGCAAATCTTCCTCTCGCTCCCAGGTGGCTTCATCCTCGGTGTGGTGGCTCCACTGAACTTTGCAAAACTTGATAACTTTTCTGCGAGTGACTCGGCTGGCATACTCAAGAATCTTGACTGGTTTCTCCTCATAGGTCAAATCACTGTCCAACTGAATCGCCTCTAGCGGCACGGTATCTCTTAGCGGTATATCAGCCATCTCTGCGTGGCACCTCTTCAACTGGGAGACGTGGAACACGTCGTGAACTCCTGACAATCCCTTAGGTAATTCCAACTTGTAGGCAACCTCTCCCATATGTTCCAAAACTTTGTATGGTCCCACAAAATGCGGCGCTAACTTTCCTTTAACACCAAAACGCTTAACTCCTCGAAGTGGAGATACCCGAAGGTAAACTCTATCCCCAACTTCGTAAACTGTCTCCTTGCGTTTTGCATCAGCATAGCTTTTCTGCCTGGACTGGGCTACCTTGAGCCTGTCGCGAATCAACTTCACTTTCCGTTCAGACTCCTTAATCAAATCTAGTCCAAACAAGTGACGGTCTCCAACTTCGTCCCAAGACAACGGGGTTCTGCACCTCCTTCCGTATAAGGCTTCGAAAGGGGCCATCTTCAAACTGGATTGATAACTGTTGTTGTAAGAGAACTCTGCATACGGCAAATTGTCATCCCAACTAGATCCATAATCTAGCGCACAAGCTCTCAGCATGTCCTCTAAAATCTGATTGACTCTTTCGGTCTGTCCATCTGTCTGTAGATGAAAAGCGGTACTGAACTCTAGCCTGGTACCCAAGGTTTCGTGCAACTGATTCCAGAACTTTGAGGTGAATTGGGTTCCTCTATCTGATACAATTCTCCTTGGAACTCTGTGCAGACATACGATCCTGGTCATGTAAATCTTGGCCAATTTGGCACTGGTGTAAGTAGTCTTCACTGGGATGAAATGAGCTACCTTCGTCAAACGATCGACTACCACCCAAATCGAGTCATAGCCTGAACGAGTCTTGGGCAATCCCATAATAAAATCCATGCCTAGCTCATCCCACTTCCATTCAGGTATCGGCAATGGTTGCAACAATCCTGCTGGCTTCTGATGCTCTGCCTTTACCCTCGGACATACATCACAAACTGCTACATACTCGGCAATGTCCTTCTTCATTCCGGTCCACCAGAAAGTCTCCTTCAAATCCAAGTACATCTTGGTATTCCCTGGGTGAATTGAATACGGCGAATCATGGACCTCTTGCAAAATCAACTTCCTGATCTCAGGGTCATTGGGTACATAAATGCGGTCCTCAAACTAGAGGGTATCGTGCTCATCCTCACGAAATCCCTTGGCTTTTCCCTTGTTCAACCTCTCCTTTATCTCTGCAATCTCCTTATCGGTCTTCTTAGCTTCTCTGATCTTATCCATCAAAGTCGACTGAATTTCCAATGTTGTTACATAGCTTCTCGAAACTATCTCCAAACATAGCTCGCAAAAGTCCTTGGCTAACTCCTTTGGCAGTCCTGCGGTCATGAGTGTATTAACATGGCTCTTACGGCTCAACGCGTTGGCTACTACGTTAGCCTTTCTTGGGTGATACTGCAATCTCATATCATAATCCTTGATGAGTTCCAACCATCTCCTTTGCCTGAGGTTTAACTCTTTTTGCGTGAAGATGTACTTCAAACTCTTGTGATCCATGTACACCTCACAATGATTTCCGATAAGAAAATGTCTCCACGTCTTCAATGCATGCACTACGGCAGCTAACTCGAAATCATGTGTGGCATAATTCAACTCATGAGGTTTAAGCTGTCGTGACGCATACGAAACAACTCTTCCTTCCTGCATAAGTACTGCTCAAAGTCCTCGACGTGAAGCATCGCAACACACCTCATGATCCTTAGTCTGATCTTGCAGAATCAACACTGGTGAGGTAACTAGACGTTTCTTCAATTCCTGGAAACTGGCCTCACATTGCTCAGTCCAATTGAACTTGGTATCCTTCTTCAACAACTCCGTCATGGGCTTTGCAATCCTTGAAAAATTCTCAATGAATCTCTGGTAGTATCCTGCCAGTCCAAGAAAACTTCTGATCTCCCCAACTGTCGTTGGTGCTTCCCAATTATTCACGGTGACAACCTTGGTGGGGTCTACTGCTATACCCTCTCCGGATATAACATGTCCAAGGAATCCAACTTCCTTCAACCAGAACTCACATTTGCTAAACTTGGCATATAGCTGGTGTTCTCTGAGCTTCTCCAATACCAAACGCAAGTGCTCCTTATGCTCCTCTTCGTTCTTCGAGTAGACCAAGATGTCATTAATGAACACCACGATGAACTTATCCAGAAACTCCATAAATACTTTGTTTATCATGTTCATGAAATATGCAGGTGCGTTAGTCAGACCAAATGACATAACGGTATACTCGTACATCCCATACCTAGTGGTAAAAGCTGTCTTGGGTATATCTGTAACATCCCAAATTTTCAATTTGGAATGTTATACATTAGGTCATCATGCATATCATATTTTTCTCGCATTTTCCGATCCTAGAAAATTTCACGCAACTCAAGGACCCTCGGAGAGAGTTGGAAGTTTCATTATTTTCATATTTGGGATTTCTCAAATTTTGAAAATAGGATCATTTGGATTTATTTAATTATCTTCATAAAGTTTTTCCTATAAAAATTTTAAGAGAGGGAATAATATGACTTTCCCAATATTTAGGAAAAATGAAGATATTATAAATAAATCAAAATTTGGTTTTGGAAGATTTATTTTGCTTAGGCAAAAATGAGCATTTTAAAAATTTATGCATGTTTGCCGTTTTTAAAGTTCATTTTGTTCGACTCATTTTTAGGAGTCGGGGAAAATTTGTTTTATTTAAATCAGAGTTCATTTGGTATTTTTTTAATTCGTTTTGTTTTTAAAAAAAAAAAATCGCGCCGCCCCCCCCCTGGGCCAAGGCCCAGCCGGCCCAGCCAGCCAGGCCCGGCCCAGCGCCCCGCCTCCCTCTCCCTCGCGCGCACGCTGCCGCCCGAGCGGGAGCTTCCCCGCCGCCGCACGCCTCCCGGAGTCCGGCTCCGACCCGGCACCCCCTGCCCCTTCCCCAAGCCACCCGGCGACCGCCCCCCCTTTATATGCGCCGCCCCCCCCTCTCTCTCACCCCGAGCCGCCCTCGCCCCTCGCCTCCCGACCCGCGCGGAACGCCGCCGCCGCCGGAACGCCGCCGCCGCCGTCCCTCGCCGACGCCGGGAGCCCCGTCGCCCCTCGCCGCCCCCTCCCGACCCCGCCGCTGACCCCTAGCCCGCCGCCCGGAGCCCCGCCGGCGATCACCGGAGGTAGCCCCGCCCTGATCCGGTTTATTTAAAAAAAAACGTGTTCGGTTTTTTTTTAAAAAAAAAACTAGATTGGTTTTTTTCGGTTTTCTTAATTAACGAACGTTCACCGAACCGTTCGTTTCAATGAATGTGTTCGTTGGATTAGTTCTGTTAACGAACGTCCGTTATTTAAACCGTTCGTCGTTTTTCTTTTAATCGGATTTAATCCGTTATTTTTTCTGATTTGATTTCCGATCCAATTTTCAAATCTGTTTTATTTCTTGCTCGTTTATCGGAATCAGGTGATTCAAACGCCTGGAGTTTCGTAACGAAACCGCCGTTCCGACTAACCAACTTTCACAGAGTTTTGCTACTGTGAAATTTTGACCTAATTTCAGATTTCTAAACCGAGTCGTTCTCTCTCGAGTTCTGACTTTCGATGCCTTATTTGATTCGATTCTTTTGCAACCAGGGTTCTTAAGTTGAACTCTCTGGTTAGATCTTTTATTCGAGATTTCCCTGTGCATTAGATGAGTACTTATTGTATGCTTGTTGTTTGTCTGCGTTAGATCACCCGGAGTGCGCCGCTTGTTATTTCGAATCTCTAGGACACGCGGATCATCAGCAAGGCAAGTAACACTTGATCATATCTTTCCTACTACCCAGTTTTATTGCATTAGATCAAACCCTCAAACACTTGCATTGTTTAGGATCTAAATTAAATTGTGGGATTGGGAAGTAGAATTGAGGTAGTACCTATTACCTGTTACTTATGAAACCTTGGGAGTTACTTCTACGTTTGCTTATTATGCTATGCTATGCCAGTAGACGTGGATTGGGTGAGTGATATCCATGACAGATGTGAGATTGATAATTTTAATGGTTTATCTAAGGTGGCAACTTAAACACACATCTGGGTGGATTGAGGCACCTGATGTCTATCAGGACTTGCCTGTTGTTTTTTTTGGACCGCCACCCAGGCTCTAAGGGATCATAAGATATTTCAAACTGGAAACTTCCGTGTGCAGCCACATGCTACTATGGGCTCTAGCATAGTTGACTAAGCTGTGCGAACTCTTACGGGGTGGACTAGCAGATGTAGGGGATGTAGGTGTACCGGTCTACCCCACATGTAAGGTGCTAGTGCTTCTGAAAGACTATGTCTCGGTCATCCGTTTCTCAAACACCATGTAGTGCGAGAAACCAAACGGAGGCGATCGAGTCATGTGGGGAAAAGTGCGCAAACCTCTGCAGAGTAACAAACTAATCATGATTAGCCGTGTCCCCGGTTATGGACGTTTTGAGTATCTAGTACTTGAATATCATTGTGAATCTCAACATGTTACTTCTAATTAATGTTATTGGGTTTTAATGAGTACTTTTAATTGGGATTGAGGATGCTGTCAACCATTCTCAATGTTTAACAACCACCATGATAGTTAAACAAAATTATTCCTTTGATGTAGGGAAAAATTGGCTTTTCGCAAAACTGTAACCGTAGAGCCTTACCACCAGCCAAATATGCATGTAGTATAGGCTTATTGTTTCATTACCCTCTATGTGTTACATTGCCAGCATATTCCATGTGCTGACCCGTTTTCGGGCTGCAACTTTCATGTTGCAGACTTTTCAGACGACGAGTAAGGAATTTAGGTCGTGGTTCTATACTCAGTGATGCCGATGGAGTTGATGGACTCACTTATCTTCCAAGCCTTCCGCTGTTATCGTTATTAGATGGCCTTAAGCCATATTTATTGTAATAAGTCCTCTTCTGGACAATCGATGTAATAAGTGTGTGATTGCTACTCTGCTATAAATCCTTCGAAGTACTGTGTGGTGTCAGCATTACTGATCCAGGGATGACACCTGAGCACAGAGACTTGATCCATTCGGGTCTGGTCGCTACAGAGATGGTATCAGAGCACACGCTGACTGTAGGTCACGACCACTAAGTTAAAGCCATACATCACTACTCTCCTCTCGGTTTCTAACTCCTCATCTTTTCTACTCTATTAGGATGACGAACATGAAGATTAAGTACACCCAACCGGATGAAGGCACACCATTTGGATTTCACTTGAAGGAAGTTACCAAGTACCTGGACATTGGACTACCAAGTTTCACCGGGACTTTCAACGCCACTCTGCCTGAAGAGGAGCGCTGGAAGATTCACGCTCACGTTCCAGGAAGGACATTCGCCCCAATCACCAAGCCTATAGATAGTGTTTTCAATGCACCAACCTGGAGTCTGGGAAGGAGCATGGCATCCCATATCACCATAGGACGCATTGGAGAAGTTTATCAAGAAGACCTCAAGGACACTATCTACCAGATTTGCGGACGCCGAGATGACAAATGGGACATAGTTAGCACCAAGAAGGATAGATCCATTGCAGCTTTTATCCAGGAGTTAAACCATCACATTCGACGCCAGGAGAACCAGATGTGCAATGATATGTTGGAGTTGCAGAATGCGAAGGCAAGGATCATCGAGCTAGAAGGAGAACTAAAGACTACACGCAAGGACTACATGGACGAGATCGTAGCTCTAGCAAGACACAATAACGATCTTAAGTATGAGATCGAAGAACTCAAGAAGAAGTTAGCACTCAGGAATGAAGACCAGTATATCAACTGTCCAGGCGACTACATCAACATCGACGACCCAGATTCGGATCCAAGTGAAACCGATTTTGAAGACGAAGCTGGAGCAGACATCATGGAATCTTCCACCGGTTCAAATTTCTAGATGACCACCACATATTAGTAGTATTTCCCCCATGTAAACATTATAGTACACGCACTTGCGATAGTTAGATCGTTGTAAGCCTTGTTTGATTGAATGGAGTGATTTTGTGTGCATTTGCTCATGTGCATTTGGGTAGTGATTCCCCTTAGACCTCATTCTATTCTAAATTTCTCTTCTTTTCTAAACCCATCAGCAAGATGCCTCCGAGACGCGACCCTGGATTCGTTTTCCCGCCAGAGATCACCCAACTGATCCAGCAGCAGAACACCCTGATACAAACATTGGTGCAGAACCAGGGCAACAACAACAACAACCCACCACCACCACCTGCGGATCATTTGACTCGTTTCCTTAGACTAAATCCGCCAGTGTACTCCAGTAGCACCGAGCCGATTGTAGCAGATGATTGGCTCCGCAAGATAGGAAGGGAGTTGACCACTGCAGGATGCACAGATGGAGAAAGAGTGAAGTTTGCAGCACATCAGCTTGAAGGACCCGCAGCCGCATGGTGGGAGAATTTCACAGCCACTTACCCGGTAGACACTGTCACATGGGATCAATTTCAGCAAGCTTTTCGCACTGCCCATGTCTCAGCAGGAGCCATGGCCATGAAGAAGCGTGAGTTTCGCAACTTACGCCAAGGAGGAAGGACTGTTGGCCAGTACGTGGATGACTTTAGCAAATTAGCACGTTACGCCCCAGATGACGTTGCTACAGATGCGGCTAAACAGGAGAAGTTTCTAGAAGGACTGAATGATGAATTCAGCATGCCGTTGATGGTAGCAAGTTTCAATAACTACCAGGAGTTAGTAGACCGAGCCCTTATGATTGAAGGAAAGCAGCAGCAAATTGAGAACCGTAAGAGGAAGTATGGACAGGGGAAGTATAACTCTGGAGCCCAGCAGAAGCCCCGTTTTACCCCTAAACCGGGATTTAAGTTTCAGCACACCCATGGAGGAGGTAGCTCGCACAACCATAATGGCCACAAGAATGGTGATGGGAATGGAGGAAGCAACGGCCAGAACCGAACAACCCCATCAACCCCAACCAAGAGAGACCTGAGTCAAGTCACCTGTTTCAAGTGTTCGAAGACCGGACATTATGCCAATGAATGTCCTGAAGGCCAGAATGGAAATGGCAATGGAAGCTCTGGAAAGAAACCCAACCCTTTCAATAGGGGACAGGTGAACCACGTTAATGTGGAGGAGATTGAAGATCAGCCCGATGCAGTAATCGGTAAGTTTTTGGTTAAGTCATTTACTGCACTCGTTCTTTTTGATACTGGTGCATCGCATTCATACATATCAAGGGGATTTGTGGAAAAGTATAGCCTGCCCACTAGGATTCTTAAAACACCTATGCTAGTAAGCTCGCCAGGAGCAGAATACATGGCCAGACAAGGATGTTTTCAAGTACCATTGAGTATAGGAAGGCATGTATTCCCAACGGATTTAATTATTCTGGAATCCCAAGGTCTGGATGTGATTCTTGGTATGGATTGGCTGTCGATGTATGGAGGAAACATCGATTGCGCCAGTAAGACAATTTTGCTTACCACACCAGAAGGAAGAAGGATCAAGTATGTATCCCGGCATGTGCCAAACAGGACACAAGTGAATTGCTTATCAGGAGTTGTGCAGGAGGAAGTACCAGTGGTAAAGGATTTTCCTGATGTATTTCCTGAGGAATTACCAGGCATGCCACCGGATAGAGACATTGAGTTTTTGATTGAACTATTGCCAGGAATAGGCCCGATATCGAAACGACCATACAGGATGCCAGCACAAGATTTGGCAGAAATGAAGAAGCAGATTAAGGAGCTATTGGATAAAGGTTACATTCGCCCAAGCTCTTCACCTTGGGGATCACCCGTTTTGTTAGTAGAGAAGAAGGATGGATCTTTGAGAATGGTTGTTGATTATCGTGAATTGAATGCAGTAACAATCAAGAATAAGTACCCACTACCAATGATAAATGATCTGTTTGATCGTTTGCAAGGAGCCAAAGTGTTTTCCAAGATCGACTTGCGATCAGGGTACCATCAGTTGAAGATTCGGGAGCAAGACATACCCAAGACTGCTTTTACCACGAGATATGGACTGTACGAGTATACCGTTATGTCATTTGGACTGACTAACGCACCAGCTTATTTCATGAACCTGATGAACAAAGTGTTTATGGAGTTTTTGGATAAGTTCGACGTGGTGTTCATAGACGACATTTTGATTTTCTCGAAGAATGAAGAGGAACACAAGGAACAATTGCGATTGGTTTTGGAGAAGCTAAGAGAACATCAGTTATACGCCAAGTTCAGCAAATGTGAGTTTTGGCTAAAGGAAGTTGGATTTCTTGGACATGTTATATCCGGAGAAGGAATAGCAGTTGACCCCACAAAGGTTGAGACCGTAACTAATTGGGAAGCACCAACGACAGTTGGAGAGATTCGGAGTTTTCTTGGACTCGCAGGATACTACCGAAGATTCATTGAGAATTTCTCAAGGATTGCTAAGCCTATGACTGAATTGTTGAAGAAGGATAACAAATTCATATGGACTGAGGACTGTGAGGCAAGTTTTCAGGAGTTGAAGAAAAGATTGGTTACCTCACCAGTTTTGATATTGCCAGATCAGACTAAGGATTATGAGGTGTATTGCGACACTTCACGTCGAGGACTTGGAGTAGTGCTTATGCAGGAAGGAAGAGTTGTTTCGTATGCTTCACGACAACTTAAGCCCCATGAGTTGAATTATGCCACTCATGATTTGGAGTTAGCAGCCGTTGTGCATGCCCTGAAGACGTGGAGACATTTTCTCATTGGAAATCATTGTGAAGTATATACGGATCACAAGAGTCTGAAGTACATCTTCACACAGAAGGAATTGAACCTCAGACAAAGGAGATGGTTAGAACTTATCAAGGATTATGATATGAGATTGCATTATCACCCCGGAAAGGCTAATGTCGTAGCAGACGCATTGAGCCGTAAGAGCCACGTCAATACCCTAATGATGGGAGGAATACCCAATGAGTTAGCCGAGGACCTTCGAGAGCTATGTTTGGAAATAGTTCCGAGAGGCTATGTAGCAACATTGGAGATTCAGTCGACACTGATGGACAAAATCAGAGAAGCCCAAAAGGCAGATAAGGAAGTTGCCTCTATAAAGGAGAAAATGGGCAAAGGAAAGGCTAAAGGATTTCGTGAGGATGAACACGATACCCTATGGTTTGAAGACTGTGTTTATGTGCCCAATAACCCAGAAATCAGGAAGTTGATTTTACAAGAAGCCCATGATTCACCCTATTCGATTCACCCAGGAAATACCAAGATGTATTTGGATTTGAAGAACACTTTCTGGTGGACCGGAATGAAGAAGGATATTGCGGAGTATGTAGCGATTTGCGATGTATGTCAGAGAGTAAAGGCAGAACATCAGAAGCCAGCAGGATTGTTACAACCGTTGCCGATACCCGAATGGAAGTGGGATAAACTAGGCATGGATTTCATCACAGGTTTACCAAAGACCCGTTCAGGATATGACTCGATTTGGGTTATAGTCGACCGTTTAACAAAGGTAGCTCATTTCATTCCAGTCAAGACTACCTATAGCAGTGCTAAGTTGGCAAAGATATACATGACCAGAATTGTGTGTTTACACGGAGTTCCAAGGAGCATCGTATCAGATAGAGGAACCCAGTTTACCTCGAAATTTTGGAACCAGTTGCACGAGACATTGGGAACTAGATTGGAATTCAGTACAGCTTTCCACCCACAGACCGATGGACAGACTGAGAGAGTCAATCAGATTTTGGAAGATATGCTGAGAGCTTGTGCACTAGATTATGGATCTAGCTGGGATGATAATTTGCCGTATGCAGAATTTTCCTACAACAACAGTTACCAAACCAGCTTGAAGATGGCACCTTTCGAGGCTCTGTATGGAAGAAGGTGCAGGACACCGTTGTCATGGGACGAGACTGGAGATCGTCAGTTGTTTGGACCAGATTTGATTAAGGAGTCTGAACAGAAGGTTAAGTTGATTCGAGACAGGCTCAAGGTAGCCCAGTCCAGACAGAAGAGCTATGCCGATTCAAAGCGCAAAGCGATTGAGTATGAAGTTGGAGACAGAGTATATCTCAGAGTATCCCCGCTTCGAGGAGTTAAGCGTTTTGGAGTTAAAGGAAAGTTAGCACCCCGTTTCGTTGGACCGTATGAGATTTTGCAACGTATGGGAGAAGTTGCTTATAAGTTGGAATTGCCAAAAGGACTGTCAGGAGTTCATGATGTATTCCATGTTTCTCAGTTGAAGAAATGTCACCCAGAGATAGCAGAGGTACCGTTAAGAGACACAGTGCCACTGGAAGCAATTCAGTTGAAGGATGACTTGACATATGAGGAAAAACCTGTTAAGATTCTCGATTATGCCAGCAGAGTTACCCGCAGCAAAGTTATCAAGTTTTGTAAAGTTCAGTGGAGCCACCACACTGAGGATGAAGCCACCTGGGAAAGAGAGGAAGTTTTGCTCAAGGACCACCCTCACCTATTTTCTAGCCAACCCGAATCTCGAGGGCGAGATTCATCTTAAGGGGGTAGGTTTGTAACATCCCAAATTTTCAATTTGGAATGTTATACATTAGGTCATCATGCATATCATATTTTTCTCGCATTTTCCGATCCTAGAAAATTTCACGCAACTCAAGGACCCTCGGAGAGAGTTGGAAGTTTCATTATTTTCATATTTGGGATTTCTCAAATTTTGAAAATAGGATCATTTGGATTTATTTAATTATCTTCATAAAGTTTTTCCTATAAAAATTTTAAGAGAGGGAATAATATGACTTTCCCAATATTTAGGAAAAATGAAGATATTATAAATAAATCAAGATTTGGTTTTGGAAGATTTATTTTGCTTAGGCAAAAATGAGCATTTTAAAAATTTATGCATGTTTGCCGTTTTTAAAGTTCATTTTGTTCGACTCATTTTTAGGAGTCGGGGAAAATTTGTTTTATTTAATCAGAGTTCATTTGGTATTTTTTTAATTCGTTTTGTTTTTTTTAAAAAAAAAATCGCGCCGCCCCCCCGCCCTGGGCCAAGGCCCAGCCGGCCCAGCCAGCCAGGCCCGGCCCAGCGCCCCGCCTCCCTCTCCCTCGCGCGCACGCCGCCGCCCGAGCGGGAGCTTCCCCGCCGCCGCACGCCTCCCGGAGTCCGGCTCCGACCCGGCACCCCCTGCCCCTTCCCCAAGCCACCCGGCGACCCCCCCCCTTTATATGCGCCGCCCCCCCCCTCTCTCTCACCCCGAGCCGCCCTCGCCCCTCGCCTCCCGACCCGCGCGGAACGCCGCCGCCGCCGGAACGCCGCCACCGCCGTCCCTCGCCGACGCCGGGAGCCCCGTCGCCCCTCGCCGCCCCCTCCCGACCCCGCCGCCGACCCCTAGCCCGCCGCCCGGAGCCCCGCCGGCGATCACCGGAGGTAGCCCCGCCCTGATCCGGTTTATTTAAAAAAAAACGTGTTCGGTTTTTTAAAAAAAAAAACTAGATTGGTTTTTTTTTCGGTTTTCTTAATTAACGAACGTTCACCGAACCGTTCGTTTCAATGAATGTGTTCGTTGGATTAGTTCTGTTAACGAACGTCCGTTATTTAAACCGTTCGTCGTTTTTCTTTTAATCGGATTTAATCCGTTATTTTTTTCTGATTTGATTTCCGATCCAATTTTCAAATCTGTTTTATTTCTTGCTCGTTTATCGGAATCAGGTGATTCAAACGCCTGGAGTTTCGTAACGAAACCGCCGTTCCGACTAACCAACTTTCACAGAGTTTTGCTACTGTGAAATTTTGACCTAATTTCAGATTTCTAAACCGAGTCGTTCTCTCTCGAGTTCTGACTTTCGATGCCTTATTTGATTCGATTCTTTTGCAACCAGGGTTCTTAAGTTGAACTCTCTGGTTAGATCTTTTATTCGAGATTTCCCTGTGCATTAGATGAGTACTTATTGTATGCTTGTTGTTTGTCTGCGTTAGATCACCCGGAGTGCGCCGCTTGTTATTTCGAATCTCTAGGACACGCGGATCATCAGCAAGGCAAGTAACACTTGATCATATCTTTCCTACTACCCAGTTTTATTGCATTAGATCAAAACCCCAAACACTTGCATTGTTTAGGATCTAAAATTAAATTGTGGGATTGGGAAGTAGAATTGAGGTAGTACCTATTACCTGTTACTTATGAAACCTTGGGAGTTACTTCTACGTTTGCTTATTATGCTATGCTATGCCAGTAGACGTGGATTGGGTGAGTGATATCCATGACAGATGTGAGATTGATAATTTAATGGTTTATCTAAGGTGGCAACTTAAACACACATCTGGGTGGATTGAGGCACCTGATGTCTATCAGGACTTGCCTGTTGTTTTTTTTGGACCGCCACCCAGGCTCTAAGGGATCATAAGATATTTCAAACTGGAAACTTCCGTGTGCAGCCACATGCTACTATGGGCTCTAGCATAGTTGACTAAGCTGTGCGAACTCTTACGGGGTGGACTAGCAGATGTAGGGGATGTAGGTGTACCGGTCTACCCCACATGTAAGGTGCTAGTGCTTCTGAAAGACTATGTCTCGGTCATCCGTTTCTCAAACACCATGTAGTGCGAGAAACCAAACGGAGGCGATCGAGTCATGTGGGGAAAAGTGCGCAAACCTCTGCAGAGTAACAAACTAATCATGATTAGCCGTGTCCCCGGTTATGGACGTTTTGAGTATCTAGTACTTGAATATCATTGTGAATCTCAACATGTTACTTCTAATTAATGTTATTGGGTTTTTAATGAGTACTTTTAATTGGGATTGAGGATGCTGTCAACCATTCTCAATGTTTAACAACCACCATGATAGTTAAACAAAATTATTCCTTTGATGTAGGGAAAAATTGGCTTTTCGCAAAACTGTAACCGTAGAGCCTTACCACCAGCCAAATATGCATGTAGTATAGGCTTATTGTTTCATTACCCTCTATGTGTTACATTGCCAGCATATTCCATGTGCTGACCCGTTTTCGGGCTGCAACTTTCATGTTGCAGACTTTTCAGACGATGAGTAAGGAATTTAGGTCGTGGTTCTATACTCAGTGATGCCGATGGAGTTGACGGACTCACTTATCTTCCAAGCCTTCTGCTGTTATCGTTATTAGATGGCCTTAAGCCATATTCATTGTAATAAGTTCTTTTTGAGCCATCGATGTAATAAGTGTGTGATTGCAACTCTGCTATAAAACCTCGATGTACTGTGTGGTGTCAGCATTACTGATCCAGGGATGACACCGTAGCACAGTAGACGTGATCCATTCGGGTCAGGTCGCTACAATATCCCGTTCTCGAATCTTCAACTGATGGTATCCTGATCGCAAATCGATCTTGGAAAACACCTTCTCTCCTTGTAGTCAGTCAAACAGATCATTGATCATTGACAGTGGGTACTTACTCTTGATGGTTACCGCATTTAATCCTCGATAATCAACAACCATCCTTAACGATCCGTCCTTCTTCTCCACTAGAAGTACTGGTGATCCCCAAGGTGAAGAACTTGGGCGAATGTATCCTTTATCTAGTAACTCCTTAATCTGACTTTTAATCTCCTCCAAATCTTTTGCGGGCATCCTGTATGGTCTCTTGGATATTGGCCCTGTGCCTGGCAAAATCTCGATCAAAAACTCAATGTCTCTGTCTGGTGGCATGCCTGGCAACTCCTCTGGAAATACGTCCGGAAAATCCTTCACTACTAGTACTTCCTCCTGCACAACTCCTGATAAGGAATTTACGTGCATCCTCCTCGGCTCATGCCTTGATACATACCTTATCCTTTTCCCTTCTGGGGTAGTAAGCAGAATCGACTTACTGGCGCAATCAATGTTTCCTCCATACATTGATAGCCAATCCATACCCAGAATCACATCCAAACCTTGGGATTACAAAATGATTAAATCCGAGGGGAAAACATGCTTGCCTATACCCAACGGAACTTGAAAACATCCTCGACTGGCCATATACTCTGCTCCTGGTGAGGTTACTAGCATGGGTGTTTTTAGAACCCTAGTGGGCAGTCTATACTTATCCACAAATCCCCTTGATATGTATGAATGTGATGCACCAGTATCAAAAAGAACGAGTGCAGTAAATGAGTTAACCAAAAACTTACCTATTACTGCATCTGGCTGAGCTTCAACCTCCTCCACGCTAACGTGGTTCACTTGTCCTCTATTGAAAGGGTTCGGCTTCTTCCTGGAGCTTCCATTGCCATTCCCAGTCTGGCCTTCAGAACATTCATTGGCGTAATGTTCGGTCTTCTGGCACTTAAAACAAGTGACTTGGCTGGTGTTGAGGGGTTGGTACGGTTCTGGCTACTACTTCCTCCATTCCCGGTACCATTCTTGGGACCATTGTGATTGTGCGAGCTACCTCCTCCATGGGTATGCTGAAACTGTCCTCCTGACTTCGGAGTAAAACGTGGCTTCTGCTGAGCTCCAGAATTGTACTTCCCTTGTCCATACTTCCTCTTGCGGTTTTCAATCTGCTGCTGCTTCCCTTCAATCATGAGAGCATGATCTACCAACTCCTGGTAGTTGTTGAAACTTGCTACCATCAACTGCATGCTCAGCTCATCATTCAGCCCTTCCAGAAACTTCTCTTGCTTAGCTGCATCCGTAGCGACATCATCTGGGGCATAACGTGCTAGCTTACTGAAATCATCCACATACTGGCCAACTGATCTTCCTCCTTGGCGCAAGTTGCAAAACTCACGCTTCTTCATGGCCATAGCTCCTGCTGAAACATGGGCAGTACGAAAAGCCTGCTGAAACTGATCCCATGTGACAGTGTCTGCTGGATAAGTGGCTATGAAATTCTCCCACCATCATGCCACGGGTCCCTCAAGCTGATGTGCGGCAAATCGCACCTTCTCCACATCTGTGCATCCTGCAGTGATCAACTCCCTGGCTGTCTTGAGAAGCCAATCATCTGCAACAATTGGCTCGGTGCTACTGGAGAACACCGGCGGATTCAGCCTAAGAAAACGGGTTAAGTGATCAACAGGTGGTGGTGGTGGTGGTGGATTGTTGTTGTTGTTGTTGTTCCCCTGATTCTGATTCTGGACTAGTATTTGCATCAATGCATTCTGCTGCTGGATCAACTGGGTGAGCTCCGGTGGGAAAGCAAATCCGTTGTCACGTCTCGGAGGCATCTGAAGGTTTAGAAAAGACGAGAATACAGTATAGAATGAGGTCTAGAGGGAAAACACTACCCATATGCACATGAGGCAAATTGCAATCAAAACACTTCATTCAAACAAGCAAGGGCATACAACGGTCTATCTATCGTTACAAAGTGCTCAGACTATAATAGATACATGGAGGGAAATTCTACTACTTTATGGTGGTCTACTAGAAAAACTGCTCCGATGAAGACTCCATGACATCTTCTCCAGCTTCATCAACATAGTCATCATCACTATCATCTGGGTCCGAGTCGGTATCGTCGATGATGATGTAATTCCCGGGGCAAGTGCGATCTTCATCTTCTCCAGTTGCTGGAAATCCCATGAACACTCTTAGCTTCTTCTTCAGTTCATCATTCTTCTCAACTAGAGTTGATATTTCCTCCTCTTGAGTTCTTCCTCCAGTTCCATGATCTTGGTCATGGCTTTCTTCAGATCCATCATGCCTGCACACATCTGGTTCTCCCGGCGTCAAATGTGCTGGTTTAACTCCTGGATGAAAGCTGCAACTGATCTGTCTTTCTTGGTGTTAACCATCTCCCATTGCTCATCTCGGCGCCCACAAATCTGGTAGGTAGTATCCTTAAGCTCCTTGTGATAAACTTCTCCAATGCGTCCCATAGTGATGTGAGCTGCCATGCTCTTCCCTAAACTCCAGGTTGGTGCATCAAAGGAAAACTCTATAGGCTCAGTGACTGGCATGAACGTCCTTCCTGGAACTTGAACTTGAATCATCCAGCGCTCCTCTTCAGGTAAGGTGGCGTTGTAGGTTCCGGTGAAGCTTGGTACTCCGATCTTCAAGTACTTGGTTACTTCCTTCAGTTGTCGTCCAAAGGGTGTATCTTCATCCGGTTGCATGAACTTGTTCCTTGCATCCGCCATCCTAGAAGAATAGAAGAGATGAGGAGTTAGAATGAGAAGAGAGAGTAGTGATCTATGGTCTTTGCTTAGTGGTCGTGTCCTACAGTCAGCGTGTGCTCTGATACCATCTTGTAGCGACCAGACCTCAAACAGTCCGATCTCTGTGCATCAGTGTCATTCCTGGATCAGTAATGCTGACATGCATAGTACGTGAAGGATTTATAACAGAGTAGCAATCACACACTTATTACATCGAATGTCTCCAAAGAGAAACTTATTACAATAAATATGGCTTAAGGCCATCTAATAACGATAACAATGGAAGGCTTGGAAGATAAGTGAGTTCATCAACTCCAACGGCATCACTGAGTATAGAACCACGATCCTAAAGCATCTTACTGGTCGTCTGAAAAGTCTGCAACATGAACGTTGCAGCCCGAAAACAGGCTAGCACATGGAATATGCTGGCAAAGTAACACATAGAGAAAAATGAAAGAGTAAAGCTATACTACATGCATATATGGCTTGGTGGATAGCTCTATGATTACAGTTTTTGCGTAAAGCCAGTTTTTCCCTAATACAAAGGAATACATTATTTAACTATCATGGTGGTTGTTAAACATTGAGAATGGTTGACAACATCCTCAATCCCAATTAAGCATCATCATTATACAAACCCAACAATATTAATTAAAGTAAGATGATGAGATTCACACGATAATCTAAGTACTAGATACTCAAGATGTCCATAACCGGGGACACGGCTAATCATGATTAGTTTATACACTCTGCAGAGGTTGCGCACTTTTCCCCACATGACTCGATCTCCTTCGTTGGTTTTCTCGCACTACATGGTGTTTGAGAAACGAATGACCGAGACATAGTCTTTCAGAAGTGCTAGCACCTTACGATGGGTAGACCGGTACACCTACTTTCCATTACATCTGCTAGTCTACCACTGTAACAGTTCGCACGACTTAGTCAACTATGCTAGAGCCTATAATAGCATGTGGCTACACACGGAAGTTTCTAGCATGAATAATCTTATGATCCCTTTGGGCCTGGGTGGCGGTCCATAAAAAAACAGGCAATCCTGGTCTACCCAGGTGCCTAGACAGGAAATCCTGGAATAACCAGGTACCTCAATTCACCTAGATGTGTATTAATGTTGCCACCTGAAATAAACCATTAATTTACAATCTCACATCTATCATGGAAAATCACTCACCCAATCCACGTCTACTTGCATAGCATGGCAAAATAAGCAAACGTAGAAGTAACTCCCAAGGGTTTGACAATAAAACAGGTAATAGGTACTACCTCAATCTACTTCCCAAAACCCACAATTTAAATAGATCCTAATCATGCAATGTTTGAGGATTGATCTAATGCATAAAAACTGGGTAGTAAGGAGGTATGATCAAAGTGTTACTTGCCTTGCTGATGATCCGCGTAACCTAGGGATTCGAAGTAGCAAGCGGCGCAGTCCGGGTACTCTATCGCAAGCAAACAAACAAACAAGCATACAATAAGTACTCATCTAATGCACGGGTAAAACTCAAATAAGAGGTATAACCAGAAAGTTTAACTTAAGAACTCCGGTTTGCAAAAAAGAATCAAATCGAACGAAGAAACAAAACTCAAACGACGAAAGAAACAAGCTTCGTTTACTAATCTGGACCTAAGTCAAATTTTACAGAAGCTAAAACTGGTTTGAGTAGATTATTCGGAAAGAGCGAAAAGTTATACTAAAACAAAAATTGGATCAGAAATCACGATTAGAAAAATCGCGGAATAAATCCGAGAAAAAGAAAAACAACGAACAGATTAACGAACGAACGTTCGTTATCTGGATCTAAACGATGAACGCGTTCGTTAAAACGAACGAACGAGTGAACGCTCGCTAATTAATCCAAACCGGAAGAAAAACCGATCTAACAAAAAAAAGGAATCTAAAAAAAACCGACGAAAAACGGACGGAAAAACCGAACGATTTTTCTAAAAAAAACGGCGGCGGCGAGGTCAACCTCAGGGTGCGGGTCAACGGTGGCGGCGGCTCCGACGAGGGCGGCGGTGGTCGGCTGCAACGGCGGTGGGGTCCGGCAGTGGCGGTGGCGACGGCGACGGCGGCGGTAGCAGCGAGCGGCGGCGGCGCGCGGCGGCGCGGGCTGGCGGCGGGGCGGCGCTAGGGTTAGGGTTTGGGCGGCGGCGGCGGTTTGGGCTGGCGGCGACGGTTTGGGCTGGGGCGGCGCTATATAAAGACCCGTCCAGGAGGAGTCCTGGCCGGTTACGGCCCGTAGTCGGTTCCAGTTTTTTTAAAATAAATATCGCGCAGAAAAACAAACGAAAGAAATACTAAACAGACTCCAAAAATCCCGAAATAAATTTTCCCCGGCTTCTAAAATCAAGCCGGTTTAGATGAACATTTATTTGGGCCTAAATGCAATTTTGGAAAACATGCATTTTTCCTAAATTCGAATAAAATAGCGAGAAAATCCAAAATAAAATCTTATTTGATTTTTAATTAAATCCTCAATATTTCTTTATTTTGGGAAAGTCATTTTATTCCCTCTCTCATATATATATAATTGAAATAATTGAAGATAAAATAAATAAAATCAAATGATCCTACTTCCAAAATTTGAGAAAACTCAAATATGAAAATATCGAAATCCCCAACTCTCTCCGTGGGTCCTTGAGTTGCGTAGAATTTCTAGGATCAAAACAAAATGCATTAAATATGATATGCAATAATGATCTATTTGTATAACATTCCAAATTGAAATTTTGAGATGTTACACTCGGTGCTACCGTGGAGATGTCCGTCCAGGATGCTGCTTACTCCATGATCACTATCATTCAAGCCGGGCATGCATCACTTCAGAACACCGAGTTCTGCTATCTGTCGGTAGCACTCACTGGTCAGGAGGGGTATTACACTGGCCTTTATGCTGACGCTTCGCAAGAGGAGGCACGTCTTCGCATCACCACTGAGATGTTGGAGGAGAGGGACCATGAGAACCGTGCCCTTTGCATGGAGCTGTACAACACTCACGCGGACCACTGGGCCACCCTGACACGGCTGGCACCTGTAGTGTAGACTGGTTACCTTGATATGCGGGATTTGTACCCCGTACGCACTCGTCTGCCAGCTCGCATGGACTATCCAAATGCTGGAGGTATCACGCACCCATGTGGGCGTCATCTGCCACCGTTCGTGGGACCAAGGCCTCATCCAAGTCCTTATGGTCCACAGGCCCGTCATGACCCGGAGTTTCCTGATCCGTATGTTCTACTTCCAGGCTGTGCGGGTAATCTCTATGAGGACTACTACGGAGACGGAGACGACTGAGCTGGATCATGGCACTAGTAGTATGTAGTAGTTGTATCTCCACAGTCCTGCGTGTCTTGTGGAATATGACTTAGTGTGTACTAAATTTCGGAGGTGTAGAAAAATAATGTATAGGAGCTTGGAATGCCTCCGATGAGATGTAATCTTTCTTTCACCGCAGTTGTACTTCAGTTTGCGCTTGTACTAAACGATGTATGGTGTATGACCGTTGGTATATATATGGAAGTTTCTATATTACCATGTTGTACGAATGAACATCTCTACATTCCGTGTCATCTATTACATTCTGCACTCCTATGTCAGAGTTCTGCCATCCTTGTCTAAACCGTTGTTTTGTTTTCCTAGGATGGTCAACACCCGAAGCACCCCTGCTGCCCAGGAGCAAGGTGAAGGCAGTGGGGCAAGGGATGGGAATCTGCCTCATCCACCTTCCTTGGCTGAGGTCATGTTGGAGGCCGAGAGGAACAAACGTGGGACGAACCGTTTGCTGGAATGCATTGAGCAGCACATAGCACATCACCAGGGGAACGACTTAGTGTCTCTCAATGACTTCATCAAGCTGTACCCACCCACCTTCCATCATTCTGTTGAGCCCCTTGATGCGGATGATTGGCTTCGCAGCATCACCCACAAGCTACGTTCTGCACACGTAGCCAAAGCTGACAAGGTCACTTACGTTGCTTATCATCATGAAGGCCCCGCCAGCCTTTGGTGGGAGAACTATGAGGCCATGCACCCAGCTGGCCAGGTTACCACTTGGGCAGAGTTCAGCAAGGCTTTCCATGAGCATCACATTCTAGAAGGTCTTATGGATCATAAGAGGGAGGAGTTCTGCAACTTCACCCAGGGTAGGCTCACCGTGCATGCATACAGCAAAGAGTTTGGGAACTTATAGCACGCTATGCACCTGAAGAAGTGTCCACCGACGCCAAGAAGCAGGCAAGGTTCCGCAAGGGACTCAGCCCCGAGCTTCGTCGTGATCTTCGTCTGCACGAATGCACTTCCTTCCAGAAGCTAGTGAACAAGGCTATCGGTGCTGAGACAGGTCAGACTGAATTCGAAGCTATATGCAAGCATGCCCATGACACTGGTTCCTCATCTGATTTTGGCTCTCAGCGCCGGGTGTGGGTGCCTAACACAACTCTGCCACCCAGGTTCACTTCAAGGCCATCCTATCAGGCGCCTCGTCCAACCCAGCAGTATGCACCACCCAAGAATTATGGTGGATCAACCGCCAATGCTCCTCCACGCACCAACACTGTGACATGCTTGAAGTGTGGAGAACCGGGTCACTACATGCGAGAGTGTCCCCAGAACAACCCCAATCAGTCCGGAAAGGTTGTTGGCCGTGGCAAGCCAACAGGTAAGGTGTATTATGCCAAGCCGGCCACCACTGCACGTGGAACTTTGTCTCAGCTGAAGAGGCTCGGGATGATCCCAACGTCGTTCTTCGTACGCTCCTTGTTAACTGCCATCCGACATCTGTTCTTTTCGATACTGGAGAATCTCATTAATTTATATCTGAGAGCTATGCTCATTTGCATAACACCGCATTTTATGATATGCCCTCCACCATGGAAATTTCTACTCCTGGTTCTAGATGGCAAACTTATAGAGTAAGCCATGGGAATGAAATTCATGTCGATAGACTTGTTTTCCTTGCATGTTTGATAGCTCTCAAATCCTCAGACATTACTCTCATCTTGGGTATGGACTGGATGACAACCCATCATGCTAAGATTGATTGTTACTCTAGGACTGTTCAACTTACACATCCATCAGGCAAGGTAGTCAATGTCTTGACCCGAGTAGCTAAGCGACAGCTCTACTCCCTTAATGCCAGACCTCGAAGATGTCCCGGTAGTTCGTGACTTCCTGGACGTCTTCCCAGAAGAACTGCCAGGTATTCCACCTGACAGGGATGTCGAGTTCATGGTAGATCTTATCCCAGGAACTGTCCCAATCTCTAGGAGACCCAATAAGATGGCACCACTAGAACTAGCTGAGCTCAAGAAACAACTTGATGAGTCGTTGAAAAAGGGTTTCATCTGTCCTAGTTCTTCTCCATGGGCTTGTCTCGTCCTCTTTGTCAAGAAGAAGATGGTACGGATCGGATGGTTGTATATTATCGACCCGTCAATTTGGTCACCATAAAGAACAAGTATCCGCTTCCCAGGATCAACGGCCCGTATGATCAGCTCGCTGGATCCTTAGTCTTTTCTAAGATGGATTTGAGGTTGGGCTACCATCAAATCAAAATCAAGAACGGGGACATTCCCAAAACAGCCTTTGTTACTCATTATGGCCAATACGAGTACACCGTCATGTCCTTCGGTTTAACCAATGCCCCAGCCACTTTCTCTCGGTTAATGAACTCGATTTTCATGGATTATTTGGATAAATTCGTCGTGGTTTACCTCGATGATATACTCATCTACTCCAAGAATGAGGAAGAACATGTCGAGCATCTAAGGCTAGTATTGATGAAACTTCGAGAGCATCGCCTTTATGCCAAATTCTCTAAATGCGAATTCTGGTTGCCAGAAGTGACCTATCTAGGCCATGTAATCTCTGGTAAGGGTATTGCTGTCAACCCTGAGCGAGTTCAAGCCATTCTTAATTGGACTCCACCTGAATCGGTCAAGCAAGTTTGGAGTTTCCTTGGCTTAGCGAGCTACTACCGCCACTTTGTTGAGAATTTCTCCAAGGTTGATAAACCTCTAACTAAACTCGTCAAGAAAGGTAAGAAGTTCGAGTGGACCCCACAGTGCGAGCACAGTTTTGAGGAACTGAAAAGACGCCTAACATCTACCCCCGTACTGGTACCACCAAATTTCTCCAAGGACTTTGTTATCTACTGCGATGCCTCGCGACAAGGACTAGGTTGCATACTCATGCAAGATCGTCATGTAATTGCCTATGCTTCATGGCAGTTGCATCCACACGAGGAAAATTATCCTACCCATGATCTAGAGCTTGCGGCTATAGTCCATGCACTCACAACCTGGCAACATTACCTTCTCGGTAATCATTGCGAAATCTTCACCGATCACCAGAGTCTGAAATACATATTCACCCAACTGAATTTAAATCTCAGGCAAAGACGTTGGGTTGAGTTAATCACAGATTACGACTTAGGAATAACTTACACCCCGGGAAAAGCCAATGTCATGGCTGATGCACTAAGTCGTAAATCTTATTATAACAATCCGATGTTACAACAAAGTCAACCATTTCTCCATGAGAAATTTCCAAAGCTTAACCTTCACATAGTTCCTCAAGGGTTCCTATCTACCTTGGTGGCGAAACCAACCCTTACGGATCATATGATAACCGCTCAGCGGTATGACAAGGGGATATTCGGATCAAGGAGAGCACTGCTAGCGGAGCTGCTAAATGTTTCTCTGTGAATGATCAAGGTGTCGTGTACTTCGGTAACTGTCTAGTGGTTCCGAAGAAGCGACAACTACGGCAATTGATCCTTAAGGAAGCTCATGAATCTCCTCTCACCATTCATCCCGGTAGTACCAAGATGTATCAGGAACTACGCCAGAGGTTCTGGTGGACTAGGATGAAGAGAGAAATTGCTCAGTATATTGTTAATTGCAATGTCTGTCGTCATGTTAAAGCAGAGCATCAATGGCCTGCTGGCACCCTTCAACCTTTAGCTATTCCTGAAATGAAATGGGATAAAATTGGTATGGATTTCATCACCGGTTTCCCTAGTACCAAGATAGGGAATAACGCTATCTTCGTTGTCATCGATCGTCTTTCTAAAGTAGCCCATTTCCTGCCCGTTCGAGAGAGTATAACTGCTAGTTAGCTAGCAGATTTCTATATCTCCCAAATAGTGTCTCTCCATGGTGTTCCATTGGAAATTTACTCAGATCGTGGAAGTCTCTTCACCTCTCAATTTTGGGGAAGTTTCCAAAATGCTATGGGAACTCGTCTCTCCTTTAGCACCGCCTTCCACCCTCAATCAAGTGGTCAAGTAAAACGCGTCAATCAAATTCTGGAAGATATGCTCCAAGCTTCTGTTATCTCATTCGGAATGGACTGGGAGAAATGCCTTCCATTTGCCGAATTTGCTTATAACAATAGCTATCAATCTAGCTTGGGCAAATCTCCTTTTGAAGTTCTCTATGGATGAAGGTGTCGAACGCCTCTTAACTGGTCAAAACAGGGGAAAGACAATTCTTTGGCTCAGATATGATCCAGGAAGTAGAAGAGCAAGTTCGCATTGTTCATGAAAAGTTGAAAACATCCCAATCTCGTCAAAAGAGCCAATATGATCGTAAACATAAGACTATGACTTTTGAAGTTGATGAGAAGGCTTACCTTCGGGTTACTCCTTGGAAGGGAACCCATCGCTTTGGTATCAAAGGTAAATTGGCTCCTCGCTACATTGGACCCTTTCGCATTCTTGCCAAACGAGGAGAAGCTGCCTACCAATTGAAACTACCTCCGCATCTATCTAGAATTCATGATGTCTTCCACGTTTCTCAACTCAGGCGTTGCTTCTCGGATCCTATCCCTGGAGTGGACCACGAAATGCTCATCTCCAAGATAATCTCACCTATCAAGAATATCCCACTCGTATCCTTGATCAAGCCGAGCGTACCCCTGTTCAATGGTCACACCATTCCGAGAAAGAAGCCACTTGGGAAAGGGAGGATCATCTTCGACTTGAGTACCCCACCTTCTTTCTGAAGGATCCTAAATCTCGGGACGAGATTTTTCTGAGTGGGGGTGAGTTGTCACAACCCTAGTCAGTACATGCATTAGAGTGATTGCATCATGTTTATTTCTCTCAGAAACCTTGAAATGGGGATGACAGAACCCCCAGCACTGTCGGCGTTCTGGGAATGGGGGTCCCCAGACTTGCCTGCCTCCGGCCTGCGGAGTGGCTCAAAGGAGGCCCAGCACAGCCCATCTCCATCAACGCAAGCTCAAGACCCTCGCGAGGGGCCAAGCCTCGCGGCGCGGACGATGAGGAGCTTCTTCAGGCACGGCCTCATCAGGCTGGCTCACGAGGAGGCGGAGAGTTCAAGGCGGGGTACCTCACGAGGTGCCCATGACGCAAGCCATGACGACCAAGGGCGCCAGTCGGGCGCCAGCCCGCGCAGTGTCCTCCTTTCCTCTTTGGTGCAAAGGGGGCAAGGACAGGCGAGAGCATAAAGCAAAGGCGTCCATTTCGGTGCAACAAGACCAAGACTAGCCCAACGGCCGGAAGGAAGTCATTGTGGAGCCCAAGCCGGCGTCACCACCAGATCCTTTGACAGGCGAGGACCAACTTTAGTCAGGATAACTGTACCCGCTGTTCCCCTTCAAAATGGCCAATTGTTGGCGCCCTTCCCGCTCAAATATTTGGGAAGAGGCCCAGGGCCTTTGCCTATAAATAGGACTAGCCACCCCCAGGGTAGGGGCAATCTGGACCTGACCTAGCAATCGGGATCCTCACCAAGAAACCAGTAGATAGAGCGACTGAACTCCTCCCAGCAGTTCGTCGCACCAGCCAATAACAGACCCTCGCGAGGCTGTTCTGCCTTGTATTGTTCATCATCAAGCCCAAGAGGCAATCCACCACACCACACACTGGAGTAGGGTATTACACCACAATGGTGGCCTGAACCAGTATAAATCTTGTGTCTCTTGTGCTGTTCAGTTTGGTAGTTTAGGTCCTAGCGATTCGGCGAGGAGCGAGCCGGTAGAGGGTTGAATCTCCGCGCGCACCCCAGTGTTCGAACCTCAAGGGTCTGCCGGAACCCGAAATCCGACATTTGGCGCGCCAGGTAGGGGTGCGCCGGAATTTTCCTTCCGTCGCCTCGTTCCTCCCCGACCCTCGCTTCCCATGTCGCCCAGACGGCTCCCGTCGGCGGGCGCCCTCGTCGTCCCCCGTCACTTGCCGTCAATACCGCCACCGGCCCGGCAGGGAACGGGCGGCAAGCATCATCCCAGCATTCCCCGGTGACCTCTAGGGAGGAGCCGTGCAGCTTCTTCCTCACCCACCCCGTCGCGCCGGCTCCCTCGGTCGTCGCGGCCTTCCTGGGTGACTCACAGGCGCTGCCCTCCAGCCGCCACGTCAAGCCATTCGTCCGCTGGGTCGGCGCCGCCGCCACGAGGCAGTGGGCTCCCTCGGGCCGGACGGAGCCGTCGGCCGGGCTGACCTTCGACTCTGAGGACCACCCCACCAACTCGGCCAGCTCGGGCACGCTCCCCATGCTCTGCACGCTCACCATCTGCCAGGTGACCGTCACCAGGACCCTCATCGACGGTGGCACGAGCCTCAACGTGCTCTCGGTTGAGGCCTTCAACCTCCTCTGCATACCCCGGGAGCGGCTGCAACCCAGCCGGCCTTTCTCGGGCGTCGGAGGCGGGTCGTCCAGCTCCTTGGGGAAGATCCGACTTCTGGTAACTTTCGTCACCTACGACAATTTCCGCACGGAGCTGGTCGATTTCAACATCGCCCCCATCAGCCTCCCCTACAATGCCATCCTCGGCTATCCAGCATTGGCCAAATTCATGGCCGCGACTCACCCGGGGTACAACCTCATGAAGATGCCCGGGAGCAACGGCGTCCTCACCGTGCCCGGGGACACCGAAGGTGCACTACGAGTACTCAAGCTCGCCCTCAAGACGGCGGTGGCGGCGCGGCCCGCCGACGTAGAAACCCCCAAGCCCAAGGGGGCTGCACCGACCAAGAAGAAGCAGTTGTTCACCCAAGACAAGGCGGAAAGCAAGCAGGTACCTGTCGACGAGGACGGGTCCACTAACGCCACTTTCACCATAGGCGCCAACCTCGAGCCTGAGCAGGAGGAAGCCCTGGTCAAGTTCCTGCGTGCAAACAAGAAGGTGTTCGCCTGGGAGCCCGATCAGCTGGCAGGGATCCCACGGGGCATAATCAAGCACCACCTCAATGTGTGTCCCAACGTGCGTCCCATGAAGCAGAAGGCGAGGAGGCAGTCCACTAAAAAGCAGGCCTTCATCCTCCAAGAGACCCGCAAGCTAGAAGCCACGGGGGTTATTCGCGAGGTCCGATACCCGGATTGGTTGGCCAACCCCGTGGTTGTGCCAAAGAAGGGAGGAAAGGAACACATGTGTGTCGACTTCACCAACCTCAACAAAGCATGCCCGCAAGATCCGTTCCCGCTCCCTCGCATCGACCAGATCGTCGATTCCACCGCTGAGTGTGACCTATTATGCTTCTTGGATGCCTTCTCCGGGTATCACCAGATCAAGATGGCGGTGGAAGATGTGGACAAAACAGCCTTCCTAACCCCGTGTGGGGTGTACTGCTATACATGCATGCCATTCGGAATGCGCAACGCGGGGGCAACCTTTCAGCGGCTCATGCACATCACCTTGGGCCCGCAGCTCGGGAAGAATGTGGAGGCTTACGTCAACGACATCATAGTGAAGTCTCGCGAGGCCAAGACCCTGATACAAGACCTGGAGGAAACCTTCGCGAGCCTCGACGCGGTAAGCCTGCGACTCAACCCGGAGAAGTGTGTGTTTGGAGTCCCCTCGGGCAAGCTCTTGGGTTTCCTCATGTCCCACCGAGGCATCGAGGCCAACCCAGAAAAGGTCAAGGCAGTTGAGGACATGAGCCCACCAAAGACCCTCAGGGAAATGCAGAAGCTCACGGGGCGCGTGACGGCGCTGGGGCGCTTCATCTCCCGATTGGGGGAGCGGGCGCTGCCTTTCTTCCAGCTGATGAAGAAAAAGGGGCCCTTTGAATGGACTGAAGAGGCCGACAAGGCGTTCCAAGATCTCAAGAGATACCTAACCAGCCCTTCAGTGATGGTGGCCCCGCGCCCTCAAGAGCCCTTGGTACTCTACCTCGCCGCCACTCCCTACTCTGCTAGCGCAGCCCTGGTGGCAGTTAGAGAGGAGCGTCGGGCCAAGACCACGGCAGCCACCCGTGCCAAGGCAAAGCTGGATCAAAAGGGACTTGCGGGAGTCACCACCATGACTGAGGAAGATCAGCCGTCGCAGCGGAGCGCACCAGGGGCGGGAGAAGCCCTTCCTCCAGGCAACCAGCTTCTGGAGGCTCCACCACCTCGAGAGGCACCATGGCCTCCCGAGGACGCCACCAGCACCGACGCCCCAAGCCTCGTCGAGCACCCGGTGTACTTCGTCAGCACGGTGTTACGGGATGCAAGGGCACGGTACCCCATGCCGCAGAAGCTCCTCCTCGCGCTGCTGGTGGCTTCACGCAAGCTGCGGCACTACTTCCAGGGTCATCCGATCAAGCTTGTCTCGGCATACCCCTTGGAAAGGGTGCTCCGGAGCCCTAACTCAGCCGGAAGGGTCGCCGAGTGGAACATGAACTGCAAGCATTCCAGCTCGAATTCAGCACGACCAGAGTCATCAAGGGGGCCACGCTGGCAGATTTCGTGGCCTAATGGACAAAGGCACCGGGCCTCAGGGCCGGCTAGGATCGATCCCTTTCCCCAGGAAGCGAGGCGCCAGAAGGCTGGGTCATGTACTTCGACGGAGCGTTCTCCAGGCAGGGCGCTGGGGCTAGGGCGGTGCTCATATCTCCCACTCAGGACAAGCTCTACTACACCGTGCAGCTCTATTTCCAGCAAGGCGAGAAGGTCTCCAACAATATAGCAGAGTATGAGGGATTGATAGCGGGCCTAAAGGCCGCCGCTGCCCTGGGAGTGAAGTGTCTTACTATCAAGGGCGATTCGCAGCTCCTTGTCAATTTCTCCAACAAGGTATACGAGCCAAGAGATGAGCACATGGAGGCCTACCTTGCGGAGGTCCGCAGGATGGAGAAGCAGTTCTGGGGGTTGGAGCTACAGCACGTGCGCCGCGACACTAATCAAGAGGCCGACGACATCGCCAAACGGGCCTCCAGGCGGTTACCCCAGGAGCTGGGCGTCTTTGAGGAACGGCTCTTCAAGCCTTCAGCCCTGCCACCATTGTCGAGCACAGCACAGCCTCGGGCGGAGCTTCCTCAGCCACCTACCTCGGGAGCCCCAGCCTGTGGCCCGGCCTCAGGAGCACGCCTGCTCCTGACGATGGAGCCTCAGGAGGGGTGCTGGATCACAGAGCTCAGGAGCTACTTAACGTGAGGGACCTTGCCGGAGAAGGAGGAGGAGGAGGCAGAGCATGTGGCGCGGCAAGCCACAGCATACTGCATCATGGATGGAGATCTCTACCGGAAACGACCGAACGATGTGTCCCTGCGTTGCATCACCAGGGAACAAGGGAAGGAACTACTAGCAGATATACACGGTGGAGACTGTGGGCATCATTCGTCGTCGCGGACCCTCATCGGTGAGGCGTTCCGCAGCGGTTTCTATTGGCCCACTGCACTCAATGACGCTGTCGAACTTGTGAAGGCTTGCGAGGCCTGCCAATTCCATGCCAAGCAGATCCATCAGCCGGCAGGAGGTCTGCAGACCATACCCCTCGCCTGGCCATTCGCGGTCTAGGGGTTGGATATCCTGGGCCCTTTTTCTCGGGCGCCAGGGGGCTATCGCTACCTCTACGTCGTCGTGGACAAGTTCACCAAGTGGGCCGAAGTCGAGGCCGTTCGCACCATTTCTGCTAGTTCTGCGGTCAAGTTCATCAAGGGCATCGTGAGCCGGTTTGGAGTGCCGAACCGCATCATCACTGACAACGGTTCGCAGTTCACCAGTAACCTTTTCAAAACATATTGTGCTAACCTTGGAACGCAGATATGCTACGCTTCGGTGGCGCACCCTCGAAACAACGGCCAGGCCGAGCGGGCCAACGCAGAAGTCCTGAGGGGCCTCAAGACCAGGACATTCAAGAAGAAACTGGAGGCCTGCGGCAGAGGCTGGTATGACGAGCTTCAGTCCGTGCCGTGGTCCATCCGCACAACCGCGACCAAGCCGACTAGGGAGACCCCCTTCTTCCTGGTCTATGGAGCCGAAGCGGTCGTCCCTCATGAGGTCAGGCGTCGATCCGCGCGGGTCCTGGCGTTCGATGAGACGCTGCAGGATGCCATGCGGGGGACGAACCTCGTGCTGGGGGAGGAGCGTCGTCGAGAAGCTGCGCTGCAAGCGGCAAAGTACCAGCAGGCACTCCGGCGGTACCACTGCCACAACATCCGCCCCAGAACTCTCGAGGTAGGGGACCTTGTGCTCCGGCGGGTCCTCTCCAGGGAGGGACTGCATAAGCTCTCTCCTATGTGGGAGGGCCCGTTCAAGGTTGTTCATGTTTCCAGGCTTGGCTCCGTGCACCTGGAGACTCAGGAGGGAGTACCTATACAGAACGCGTGGAACATCCAGCACCTCCGGAGGTTTTACCCCTGAAAAGGCCCAGTGTCAGGACCCCGACTCAATGTCACATCGATCTAGCCTGTAACACATCATATCACTTTGCGGTCTCACGCACGGTATCCCAACGGGTGTCGCCTTACCTTAGCCCGGGACCGTTTGCGCCTTTTGGCACGTGTATATGATAGTGTCGCTAGCATCCATATGAAAAGGAGCCCGGGCTGACATGGCTAGTTGTAAACCCAAAGTGGCACAGACTTACAGGGACAGGCATCCATGACCCAGCATCGAACGTGTCGGTCATCAGCGAGTAAGTTCCGGGCTGTAGCACTGGGCTAGCAGGACTCCGGTGAACCGGGCTGTAGCGGGCTAACAGGACTCCGGTACTCAACGCGTGACATTTCCCCGAAGGGACAGACACAGGAACGAAGAAGGACACATGCCGGCCAGCCTAAGTGTTCCTGAGCAGTAGCAAGCTACCATGGCTCAGTGGAAACACTAGGAGACATTTCCCGGTAAGAGAGGCTACTAAAGATAAACAACTAGATAGTCAGATCCCACACATACCAAGCATTTCAATACATACACACAATATGCCCGATATGTGCAAATACAACATGGCATCACAACATGACTCTACGACTCAAGTATTTATTCATTAGGCTCCGAGGAGCGAGATATTACAAACAGGGGTCTCATGACCCAACATTCAGAGCATACAAATCAAGCACAAGCGGAAGCTAACATGTCTGAGTACAGACATCTACAAATGAAAAAGGCTTAGAAGCCTGACTATCTACCAGATCCTGCCGAGGGCACAAGATCGTAGCTGAGGTAACAAGCTAAACGTCGAAGTCCACGTGGAACTACTAGCGAGACTGAAGTCTCTCTGCAAAAACATAAAATAGGCAAACGTGAGTACAAATGTACCCAGCAAGACTTACATCAGAACTAACTACATATGCATCATTATCAATAAAGGGGATGGTGGAGTTTAACAGCAGCAAGCCAGCTTTGACTCGGTGGCTATCCTAAACTACGACTGCAAGTAACTCTTTTGAGGTGGCGCACACGAGTCCACATATTCACCATATCAATACACCACTATGGATCCGCTCCCGTCTCCCTACGAGAACGCCATCCATAGCACTCACACTTATCTTGCGTATTTTAGAGTATCCACTTTCACTTGTCTATGAACTGTACAGGCAACCCAGAAGTCCTTTACCGCGGACACGGCTATTCGAATAGATGATGTTAACCCTGCAGGGGTGTACTTCTTCACACACGCTCTCACCACTTACCGCCGTTTACACGACATGTACTCGGCAACCTTCAAGCGGAAGCCCAACGTGGGTGTCGGCCACGACCTACCTAAACACTCAAGTCCCTAGTCCAGGTTTATCGCCTATTTGGGTTCCATCTATGAGGAGTTCCGGCCGAAGTTTCGCTCACAGCCCCAAACGATGTGAACAGGGTTCCGTGACACCAAACGGGCGCCCGGTTTACCCGGCCACGTGCCTACCGCATCACAGCCCACCCCTACGGTCAGCGCTGCGCACGGCCTCCAGCATACTACAAACACCAGAAACTACTTGCAACTCCTGGAGAGAGGACAAGGGCGATTAAGAAGCCGAGAGGGTCCATTGGTTTCGGGCCCAATGCGTGGTAGTAGCTAAATCATGGATCACAAACACAGAACTCAGTTCCTGAGGACGGCTGCAATGAGACAACCCACCATGTACTCCTACATGGCCTCTCACCGCTACCTTTACCAAATCGTGTTCACACACTTAGCTCACACACAGTAGGACATGTTCACACACCTCTGATTCATCCTCGATGAATCAGACCCGACTCAACTCTAAGCAGTAGCAGGCATGACAAACAAGCATGTATGAGTAGGCACAACAGGGCTCAAACAACTCCTACTCATGCTAGTGGGTTTCATCTATTTACTGTGGAATGACAGGTCATGCAAAGGATAAAGGGGTTCAGCTACCGCAGCAAGTAACAGATGAATCGTTGTTGTCCTAATGCAGTAAAAGAGAGCAGGAGCGAGAGAGTGGGATTGTATCGGAATGAACAAGGGGGTTTTGCTTGCCTGGCACTTCTGAAGATAATATAGTTCTTCATCGGTGTCATCGAACTCATCGTCGAACATCGTCTACCGAGAGGGGACAGATACCGGCAACAGAGAAGAAATACAATCAATGCAATGCACAATATGATGCATGCTCATGACATGGCAATATGCATGTGTTTTGGCTAATGCAAGCTAGAAGAGATTGAAATGAATCCATTTGAACCAAAGATTCAAATGCAAACCCATTATATGAAGTCATAAAGGTGCATTAACTTGTTTCATCTAAACAGCAGGGTTAAGTTGCTCTAACATGCATGAAACCAGTGCAGATGGATAGATTGGATTTTTCTGATCATTTTTCATATATAACTTGTTTGATTTGGAGCTACGGTTGAATTTCTATGAATTTTAGAAGTTTAGGGCATTTTCTGAATATATTAAATCATTTAAGATTTATTTAAATTCCAGAAAGGAATTATTGCGTCAGCATGACCTCATAGTGACGTCATCAGGTCAACGGGCTGGTCCAGGTCAAACTGACCTGTGGGTCCCGCGTGTCAGTGGCTAATTAACTAATTTAATTTAGTTTAAACTGATCTGGGTAATTAGCAGAAGGGGGCCCCACCTGTCATTGACTCAACGGAGTCAACCGGGGCCCACCCGTGGTCAAAGTCGACACGGCTGCACCGGCGTTTAGCCGCCGGCGAGCCCGACGCGGCGGCGGAAGTGATTTTGGCCGTTCCGGCAACCAAACGAGCCGCGAAGGGCATCGGAGTGGAGCTGAGGACGAGCCGCGGCTCTTGGCGGAGTCCGTTGGGGTCGGGGTGGCCGGAGTTGGCGCCGGCGGCGACTTTGGCGGCCACCGGAGTTCGGGTGAGAGCGAACTCGGGCTGGGGTGTGCGGTGAGGTGCGGGGAGTGCACGGTTAGCCTCAGCGCGGCGTGCTGAATGCGTTGGACAAGGTGAGGTGGCCGGTGGTTAGCCGGAGGCACGTCGGCGACGTGGTCCGCGGCGGCGCGTGCGGTCGATCTTCGTGCGGTGGCTACACGGCTCGGGGGCGAGGGAGGAAGGGTAGGAGGGGTAGCTAGGCTCACTGGGCACTCGTAGAGGCCACCGGCGGGGTCGGGGACGAGCTGAGGCGGCGGCAGCGTTGAAGGGGATCTCCGGCGACGGCGAACTCGGCGAGGTCGGTGCGGTGGACTCGGGCCTCGCGAGCACACGGGGCTCGGGTAGCTCGACGAAGTGGACGGCGGCGGAGCTCCTGGACACGACGAGAAGACGCACGGGCGACGGGGAGCACGGCTACGACGTGGGCACGGCGGCGGTGGCGTCGGCCATGGCTGGGGAGCGCGAGGGGAAGGAGCTGGAGAGGAGAGGAGGCGTCCGGGGGGTTCTGGGGAGAGAGGGGGAGTGATTCACGGCGTTAGCCGGGCGAGAGAAGCAGCGAGGCGGCGAGCAGGTGCGTGGCACCCATGCGGTGCTCGCCGTCGAGCACCTGCCTGCCTGCCTGGCCGGCAAGCAGCTCGCTGGCGCGGCGCTGGGCTGGGCCGGCAGGTGGGCCGGTTAGCGGGCGCCAGGTAAGTCTTTCCTGTTATTTTCTGTTTCTGTTATTTTCCTTTTCTATTTTTTCTGCAACTTTGTTGAATTATTAAAAATACCTAAAAGGTTCTAAAATTCACCAAACTACTCCTGGTCCATAGTTGGATTATTTCCAACATGAAACATTTTAGTTTGGAGATTTTTGAGCATTTGAAATATTTTATATAATTTTAAATGCCCAAATTCAAATAATTATGATTTAATTCAAGACCTTAGGATGACCTAGGAAATTGTGCATCACTTTTGGCAGAGGTTCTGAACCAAGACAAAAATGATGGACATTTTAGAAGGGCATTTCAGGTTCATTGAAAATATTTTTAGTAAACCCTAGTTGATTCAGAGGGGGCTGGGAGTTCTGTCATTCCCATTTCAGGTTTAAATGAAATTTAAACATGATGCAACACTCTAATGCATGCACTAGGCATTGTCAGAACTAGGGATGTGACAACTCACCCCCACTAAACAAGAATCTCGTCCCGAGATTCAAGCGTAGGGTAAGATGAAAGGAAAGCGCAATCTAATATAATCTTCACAATCCGAGTTGCACTTCAAATGAACGTTGATTCGATCACCCTCATTATCTTGATGTCTTGCTCTAAGAACTCTAATCGACATGACAACAAGAGGAGAAAGAAAACTCTAGAAGGATCGATCTTCTCGAAGATCGAACAACTTAGGATCAGCTCGCGGGATGAGTCAAAAAACATCTCTCAAGCTGAGATATAAAGCATACGTCTAGAGGAATGGAGTGGAACAGATGACGAAGGTTCACTAGGTAGACAACAATTCCACACCTAAGAGGGTGGTGAACGGTTGTCAACGTAGCGGGGAGTTATTCTGACATGACACCATAATGATGCACCTTAGGGAAGGTGACTCGAAGATATATCCCCTTAAGTGGCAAAAAGAATTATATTTGATTTAGAGATCATTGAAACTCTTTATACCAGCCTAAGGCAATTCACAATCGATCATTTGAAGGAGTCCGAAGGAATGACATTCTCGGCCAGGTTGGATGATGTGGATTACCTTGTTGAAGACAACATAAGGAATGATTTTAGTAACTAGGGAGAAGCTCAACAGTAGAGAGTGAGTCCACTGTTGAAAGGGTTATAGCATAACCGAAAAGACTAGGAGCAATTCCAGTTAGTGCTGGTGATAACACCTAGCGCTTGTGAGTGCTCTCAAGAACTTGAGCATTTCCATATTCATCAAGGTTTTACCAACATCCGTGTCAAGGGTGCTGACAACACAACATACTACCATGATGAACAGCGATGGACGATGCAGATGCAAAGAAAGATAACATTTTCTCAGATTTCACCTTAGCGGGGCCAAGGGAACAAAATCTGGATGATCGACCGAGAGACTTTTAGCACTCCGCTTCTAATGTTCTCCTTGATGTACTAGCGTATCCCATTCATTGAAATGGTCTGGTATCTAGAACATCAAGTAAAGGTCGGACTTCGGGAGCACAAAAATCATAAGGCACACAAGTAGGGAATAATTCCTACGAAGTCCTTATGGAGAGGTGGCCAACTTCTCAATCAAGATACTACAATAACAGGTCTTCCGGTTGGGTGTGTTGACCACGACATCCATTTTACCAGGTTACAGAGAGACCAATATTATAAATCTTGGAAAACGTTCCAACCATCATATCTGCCTGAGATTCAGATCTGGTTGGTGTCAGAATAATCTAGACTCATCGAGTCTAGAAAGAAAATGAAAGTTTGCAACACAAACCGACGAGATGACGTCGCGAGATTCTCGGGAATGAACTACGATAGCAAGCTCCAAAACATGAGCTGGTTCTGCTACAAACCTGTGAACACGTTGTCCCAGACAAGCATGACCACATAGTAGTCTTATAATAAAACACTAGCAAGTTCAGGAGGGAAACCATCATCGAGGATATCGAAGTCCTGGCGTAAGTCTCGAGCCTACGAAGGAACTTCTTCTCCTTGAACAAATCAATCAGTGGCTTGGTGTGCTAGGAACACATATGGAGTGGAGGTAATTAATCTACCAAACCATAGAATACTTCGTACGTATGCATGACTGATTTGGGATGATTCCAAAGGAAGCAACATTGACTTTCTCGAATTCATGGCGGCAACTTGCATCAAATGTACATGAACTAGAGGAAGTCACTTCTTACATCCGAACATATGCTTCATGAGCTAGCATGAATAAATGCTTTAAGAAGTTTCCAACACTAGCTTAATGTTCAACAAAACTATGGAGAAGACAAGGGTGTTGTCGATGGGCTCAACAACAATTCATCCTGGTTTCCATGGAGATGGAATTCCATAACTATGTGAACAAGGTGATAGTATTGGTCAGACCCAAAAGATATAATGGTGTATGCTCGAGGAAAATCCACGAGTAAGACAACATTACGAACATCGTTGGTTCTGATTTGACTTGATGATAACCCATACTCAAATCAAAGTTTTGGCAAGACAATAGCTCCAACAACTGGTCTCGAGGATCAATTGATGAAGATATCATCTTTCTTCAACACACACAAAAAGATATCCCTTAGAAGGAACTAAGCCAGGCAATCTTTTATCTTCCAACTCTCCAAGTTGTTGTTTAGCTTAACCAACTAGCTCAGGGGTATCCAACATGGATTCTTGGAGAAAGGGTGGTTTACAGGAATAAACCAACTTGATCACAAACTCAACATAGCGGTCAGGTGACGACCTGGTGATACTTCCGAGAAGATATTCAGAAAATCACGAACCACCGGTATGTTACTAAGCCCGAGAACAATCTTGTCTTTGAAGGCAAGATGATATGATCAAATGAGCGAGGACTTGTCAAGATCCTAACTCATCAATCGAAGTGTGCACCAGGAAAATGGACTAGGTGGCACAATCAACCTTAGGGTGATGATTCAGTAATCAACACGCTAAGAATGAGAATATTGTCCATTAACTACCAAGCAACGGAGTTGCTAGCAGTATTGATTTCACACATCACGATTCACTTGTCGGTATTCCGGTTGCAACAACACGGGACCAAAGAATGAAAAATGATGGCAAGAAGTATCACTGCGTCAAGAATTCATGGGAGATGGTGTGCAATTCCCATGACATTCTTGATATAAAGATGGTAATACTCCGGGGTAGAACAGAACAAGAGTTGGGTAGACATTTTGATCTGCGAGATACAACTACTTTGACCCAATCCTGGATATGGATGAGGTACTGGAGTTTGTTTCTCCTAGTCATTCTGGAATAGAATGGCTTGACGGACCACAAGAATAATAGGCACCGATGAACGAATGCACACATACTCTTGACTATCAATTGACAGACGAGGGTCAGAACACAACTAACGAGGGACAACTCAAAGGAACATATAATTTTCTGAGTTGTGGATGCATAGATTAGTATGTCGAGCGAAGCTCAACTTTTCTTCCGGGTAACCCATGCAGAAAGGTGGAACTGGCAGAGTCGCAATATAAAATGGAGAACTCATCAAGAGCACTCCTGTTGTGATCTTTTGATCCAACAAACTTCTGCCATAAGCGGTTCATAGTATTTGGAAGAAGGAAATACCACGGACCTCGAGGACTAATGCAAAGGTTACTAATAACCTAAAGGAACGAGCAAACACTATCAACATGAAGTAGGTAGGGTGAATCTCGGGTTCAAAAACCCAGGAATAGAATACCTACTAACTAAATTGCATCACGGGATGCTTTCGGGAATAAAGGCCAGAGTCATCACACTGGGATACAAATCATGGCTAGATTACTAGATGATCCCCTAAGACACCTAGGGTCATAATAATAATTCCAACATATATGTCGAGGCAATAGAATACCTCAACTCACCGATTAGTGTGGTTAATCTGGCCCAAAGGAACATCGGAACGGGAGGAAGGGATTTTGCAAATGCTTCAGACTATTTAGGAACCTGGGATGACTCGGACAGCATAACGGCTGTAAATGCTCAAAAGATTGGAGACATGCTATAAAAATGGTGGCATAGCCACTCAGAAGCACAATATCAAGGTTTTTGAGATCAACAGTTAACATACGGAAGTAGTAAAACTGAGCTGAGATTTGAAACTAACAATTCTATAAGTCTATGGATTAGTAACACGTCATCCTGATAGATAGATGAGAAGGCCTAGTTCTTAATCCCCGTAGAAGAGAAGAGGATGACTCAGATCAGAAGGCCATGAGGTATAAGGAGTAAAAAGAGCCTTACGTTCCATCCCACAATCAATTCCCCTACATATAACTAAAGCATTTCTAGACTCAACTTCGACCAGTTTGGCTTGGAGAACCTACAGGCAGTCAAGCTCTGATACCAAAACTGTCAGGACCCCGACTCAATGTCACATCGATCTAGCCTGTAACACATCATATCACTTTGCGGCCTCATGCACGGTATCCCAACGGGTGTCGCCTTACCTTAGCCCGGGACCGTTTGTGCCTTTTGGCACGCGTATATGATAGTGTCGCTAGCATCCATATGAAAAGGAGCCCGGGCTGACATGGCTAGTCGTAAACCCAAAGTGGCACAGACTTACAGGGACAGGCATCCATGACCCAGCATCGAACGTGTCGGTCATCAGCGTGTAAGTTCCGGGCTGTAGCACTGGGCTAGCAGGACTCCGGTGAACCGGGCTGTAGCGGGCTAACAGGACTCCGGTACTCAACGCGTGACATTTCCCCGAAGGGACAGACACGGGAACGAAGAAGGACACATGCCGGCCAGCCTAAGTGTTCCGGAGCAGTAGCAAGCTACCATGGCTCAGTGGAAACACTAGGAGACATTTCCCGGTAAGAGAGGCTACTAAAGATAAACAACTAGATAGTCAGATCCCACACATACCAAGCATTTCAATACATACACACAATATGCCCGATATGTGCAAATACAACATGGCATCACAACATGACTCTACGACTCAAGTATTTATTCATTAGGCTCCGAGGAGCGAGATATTACAAACAGGGGTCTCATGACCCAACATTCAGAGCATACAAATCAAGCACAAGCGGAAGCTAATATGTCTGAGTACAGACATCTACAAATGAAAAAGGCTTAGAAGCCTGACTATCTACCAGATCCTGCCGAGGGCACAAGATCGTAGCTGAGGTAACAAGCTAAACGTCGAAGTCCACGTGGAACTACTAGCGAGACTGAAGTCTCTCTGCAAAAACATAAAATAGGCAAACGTGAGTACAAATGTACCCAGCAAGACTTACATCAGAACTAACTACATATGCATCATTATCAATAAAGGGGATGGTGGAGTTTAACAGCAGCAAGCCAGCTTTGACTCGGTGGCTATCCTAAACTACGACTGCAAGTAACTCTTTTGAGGTGGCGCACACGAGTCCACATATTCACCATATCAATACACCACTATGGATCCGCTCCCGTCTCCCTACGAGAACGCCATCCATAGCACTCACACTTATCTTGCGTATTTTAGAGTATCCACTTTCACTTGTCTATGAACTGTACAGGCAACCCAGAAGTCCTTTACCGCGGACACGGCTATTCGAATAGATGATGTTAACCCTGCAGGGGTGTACTTCTTCACACACGCTCTCACCACTTACCGCCGTTTACACGACATGTACTCGGCAACCTTCAAGCGGAAGCCCAACGTGGGTGTCGGCCACGGCCTACCTAAACACTCAAGTCCCTAGTCCAGGTTTATCGCCTATTTGGGTTCCATCTATGAGGAGTTCCGGCCGAAGTTTCGCTCACAGCCCCAAACGATGTGAACAGGGTTCCGTGACACCAATCGGGCGCCCGGTTTACCCGGCCACGTGCCTACCGCATCACAGCCCACCCCTACGGTCAGCGCTGCGCACGGCCTCCAGCATACTACAAACACCAGAAACTACTTGCAACTCCTGGACAGAGGACAAGGGTGATTAAGAAGCCGAGAGGGTCCATTGGTTTCGGGCCCAATGCGTGGTAGTAGCTGAATCATGGATCACAAACACAGAACTCAGTTCCTGAGGACGGCTGCAATGAGACAACCCACCATGTACTCCTACATGGCCTCTCACCGCTACCTTTACCAAATCGTGTTCACACACTTAGCTCACACACAGTAGGACATGTTCACACACCTCTGGTTCATCCTCGATGAATCAGACCCGACTCAACTCTAAGCAGTAGCAGGCATGACAAACAAGCATGTATGAGTAGGCACAACAGGGCTCAAACAACTCCTACTCATGCTAGTGGGTTTCATCTATTTACTGTGGAATGACAGGTCATGCAAAGGATAAAGGGGTTCAGCTACCGCAGCAAGTAACAGATGAATCGTTGTTGTCCTAATGCAGTAAAAGAGAGCAGGAGCGAGAGAGTGGGTTTGTATCGGAATGAACAAGGGGGTTTTGCTTGCCTGGCACTTCTGAAGATAATATAGTTCTTCATCAGTGTCATCGAACTCATCGTCGAACATCGTCTACCGAGAGGGGACAGATACCGGCAACAGAGAAGAACACAATCAATGCAATGCACAATATGATGCATGCTCATGACATGGCAATATGCATGTGTTTTGGCTAATGCAAGCTAGAAGAGATTGAAATGAATCCATTTGAACCAAAGATTCAAATGCAAACCCATTATATGAAGTCATAAAGGTGCATTAACTTGTTTCATCTAAACAGCAGGGTTAAGTTGCTCTAACATGCATGAAACCAGTGCAGATGGATAGATTGGATTTTTCTGATCATTTTTCATATATAACTTGTTTGATTTGGAGCTATGGTTGAATTTCTATGAATTTTAGAAGTTTAGGGCATTTTCTGAATATATTAAATCATTTAAGATTTATTTAAATTCCAGAAAGGAATTATTGCGTCAGCATGACCTCATAGTGACGTCATCAGGTCAACGGGCTGGTCCAGGTCAAACTGACCTGTGGGTCCCGCGTGTCAGTGGCTAATTAACTAATTTAATTTAGTTTAAACTGATCTGGGTAATTAGCAGAAGGGGGCCCCACCTGTCATTGACTCAACGGAGTCAACCGGGGCCCACCCGTGGTCAAAGTCGACACGGCTGCACCGGCGTTTAGCCGCCGGCGAGCCCGACGCGGCGGCGGAAGTGATTTTGGCCGTTCCGGCAACCAAATGAGCCGCGGAGGGCATCGGAGTGGAGCTGAGGACGAGCCGCGGCTCTTGGCGGAGTCCGTTGGGGTCGGGGTTGTCGGAGTTGGCGCCGGCGGCGACTTTGGCGGCCACCGGAGTTCGGGTGAGAGCGAACTCGGGCTGGGGTGTGCGGTGAGGTGCGGGGAGTGCACGGTTAGCCTCAGCGCGGTGTGCTGAATGCGTTGGACAAGGTGAGGTGGCCGGTGGTTAGCCGGAGGCACGTCGGCGATGTGGTCCGCGGCGGCGCGTGCGGTCGATCTTCGTGCGGTGGCTACACGGCTCGGGGGCGAGGGAGGAAGGGTAGGAGGGGTAGCTAGGCTCACTGGGCACTCGTAGAGGCCACCGGCGGGGTCGGGGACGAGCTGAGGCGGCGGCAGCGTTGAAGGGGATCTCCGGCGACGGCGAACTCGGCGAGGTCAGTGCGGCGGACTCGGGCCTCGCGAGCACACGGGGCTCGGGTAGCTCGACGAAGTGGACGGCGGTGGAGCTCCTGGACACGACGAGAAGACGCACGGGCGACGGGGAGCACGGCTACGACGTGGGCACGGCGGCGGTGGCGTCGGCCATGGCTGGGGAGCGCGAGGGGAAGGAGCTGGAGAGGAGAGGAGGCGTCCGGGGGTTTCTGGGAAGAGAGGGGGAGTGATTCACGGCGTTAGCCGGGCGAGAGAAGCAGCGAGGCGGCGAGCAGGTGCGTGGCACCCATGCGGTGCTCGCCGTCGAGCACCTGCCTGCCTGCCTGGCCGGCAAGCAGCTCGCTGGCGCGGCGCTGGGCTGGGCCGGCAGGTGGGCTGGTTAGCGGGCGCCAGGTAAGTCTTTCCTGTTATTTTCTGTTTCTGTTATTTTTCTTTTCTATTTTTCTGCACCTTTGTTGAATTATTAAAACTACCTAAAAGGTTCTAAAATTCACCAAACTACTCCTGGTCCATTGTTGGAATATTTCCAACATGAAACATTTCAGTTTGGAGATTTTTGAGCATTTGAAATATTTTATATAATTTTAAACGCCCAAATTCAAATAATTATGATTTAATTCAAAGACCTTAGGATGACCTAGGAAATTGTGCATCACTTTTGGCAGAGGTTCTGAACCAAGACAAAAATGATGGACATTTTAGAAGGGCATTTCAGGTTCATTGAAAATATTTTTAGTAAACCCTAGTTGATTCAGAGGGGGCTGGGAGTTCTATCATTCCCATTTCAGGTTTAAATGAAATTTAAACATGATGCAACACTCTAATGCATGCACTAGGCATTGTCAGAACTAGGGATGTGACACCCAGAGCCTGTGAAGAAGGTGAATGCCTGTGAAGCTCATCTTTTTGGAAAAGGCCCAGAGCCTGTGAAGAAGGAAAATGCCTGTGAAGCTCATCTTTTTGGAAAAGGCCCAGAGCCTGTGAAGAAGGCAAATGCCTGTGAAGCTCATCTTTTAGGAAAAGGCCCAGAGCCTGTGAAGAAGGCAAATGCCTATGAAGCTCATCCTTTTGTAAAAGGCCCAGAGCCTGTGAAGAAGGCAAATGCCTGTGAAGCTCATCTTTTGGGAAAAGGCCCGGAGCCTGTGAAGAAGGCGAATGCCTGTGAAGCTGTCACGTTTTGGAAAGGGCCCGGAGCCTGTGAAGAGGGCCAACGCCCATGAAGCTGCTTCCCCGAAGAAAGGCCCGGAGCCTGTGAAGAAGGCCAACGCCTGTGAAGCTCGCCGCCCGTGACACTCTCACGTAATAATGAGTTGGGGCTGTACACGCCCTGGAGTCTCAGGGGTGCCGGCCTCAGGCCCTGGGGCTCCCTCCCACGCCCAGTGGCAGCACTTAGCTCCGCACTTGTGAGAAGATGTCGAAGACTAGACTAGGTGCCGGACGCGGCTTTTTCATTTGCTTTCCGCAGTTGGCTAGTTCATTCCCATTTGGAGTTTTTATCGAAACTGTCGCCGCCTTTTGACCTGTGGTTCTTCGACTTTTTTCGCTCTCCTGCATCGATTTCTCTTGCACGGGGGCTCGTGAGGCGGAAGCCCCGGGAGCCCTCACGAGCGTTCCTGCCCCTATCGCTCAAGTTTTCACGACCCGGGTCCCCTACCGGAGCACCCCTCCGGACCGTGCCTGACGGCCACCGCGACGCGAATACAGGGCCTGGGTCGGTCGCCCCCGCGGCTGAAGCTAGGGATTACTTGCGAATGGGCACACAACGGAAAGGAGCAATATCGGGATAACAAAACAGTACAATGATTGACGACGTTAACCCAAACGCGCCCCCACGGGGCCACACATTGCTGTCTTTTTGCGCAGGAGAAAAGAAAGGAAAGAACAAAAGGAGGCGAAGCACGTCCCGCGCCGGCCCTCTTGGAAGACTCGAGCTGCCTCCGGAGCTCAGGCGGACTCCCTCTCGCGCTTCACCGGGGCACGACGGCGAGCAGACCCGCTGCCACCCTCCAAGCAGGCGCGACGGCGTGGAGGCTGGCCACGGCTGCTGCTAGAAGGGTCGCTACCCGAAGAAGAGCTGGTGAAGCTTGAGGGGTCACGGGCATCGCCAACCGCCCGCGCGCTGCCCTCTCCGTCCTCGCCGGGGCTGAGTCCCCGGCCGCGGTCGTCGTCTTCAGGGCAGCACCCCACACGGCGACCATCTTCACCAAACACCCTCACGTAGAGGGTGGCGTCGCCGTCGAACTTGAAGTGCAGAGAGCACCGGCGGCGGAGACCACGCACGCGAGCAAACGTCTGCCAGCTGCGGGTCAGGGCCAGGTTCCTTGCAGCGGAGACCTCCAGCGAAGCCCACGAGGCCCGGCTGCAGCAGCCATCCGCCTGGAGCCAGAGGCCACCCAAGGCGTCAGCTGGGAGCTCACCCGGAGGAAGCGAGGGAGCTGAAACTGGGCGCCGGTCGGCTCCACCACCCACGCAATGAACTCCGGCAGCACCTCCGCAGTATGGAGGCGAGGCCTCGGGGCTCGCACGGCCGGAGCACGCCCGCCGACCATGGCCAGCCGCTCATCACCGCGCAGAGAGCCACCTCCGCGACCACGGGGGGCCGCCGTGGAGGCCACAGGATGCTTGCGAGGGCGACCCCGACCGCGCTTGGGCGGGGGAGAGGAAGACTCGACCTGGCGGGCTTTTCCTTTCTCTATGGCCGAAAACTTCCTTGGTGGAGCCATGGAGAAGAAGGAGAAGCAAGAGGGCATAGGCTGGAAGGGCGCATGCCGTTCCGTACTTATAGCCGGCGAAGGCCAACCGTTGACCCCACGATCGCAGGTAATCATGACCCGCTTTGCATGCAGGGACTTGTCGAATCCGTGCGGTTACCAATGCGTCGTGGGGAAGCGGAGTCGCCCCCGACCAATCGACCGCCACGCGGCGCCCAAGGCCGCAGGCTGTTAGGGCCTGCGACGCTTCGCACTTGCCCTTCGCCTCTCTGCTCGGCCAAGTTCGGGCGCGCCGTGGGCCCGGGGGCTACTGTCGGTGTTCTAGGAACGGGGGTCCCCAGACTTGCCTGCCTGCGGCCTGCGGCGTGGCTCAAAGGAGGCCCAGCACAGCCCATATCCATCAACGCAAGCTCAAGACCCTCGTGAGGGGCCAAGCCTCGCAGGGCGGACAATGAGGAGCTTCTTCAGGCACGGCCTCATTAGGCTGGCTCACGAGGAGGCGGAGAGTTCAAGGCGGGGTACCTCACGAGGTGCCCATGACGCAAGCCATGACGACCAAGGGCGCCAGTCGGGCGCCAGCCCACGCAGTGTCCTCCTTTCCTCTTTGGTGCAAAGGGGGCAAGCGCAGGCGAGAGCATCAAGCAAAGGTGTCCATTTCGGTGCAACAAGACCAAGACCAGCCCGACGGCCGGAAGGAAGTCATTGTGGAGCCCAAGCCGGCGTCACCACCAGAGCCTTTGACAGGCGAAGACCAACTTTAGTCAGGATAACTGTACCCGCTGTTCCCCTTCAAAATGGCCAATTGTTGGCACCCTTCCCGCTCAAATATTTGGGAAGAGGCCCAGGGCCTTTGCCTATAAATAGGACTAGCCACCCCCAGGGTAGGGGCAATCTGGCCCTGACCTAGCAATTGGGATCCTCACCAAGAAACCAGTAGATAGAGCGATTGAACTCCTCCCAGCAGTTCGTCGCACCAGCCAAGAACAGACCCTCGCGAGGCTGTTCTACCTTGTATTGTTCATCATCAAGCCCAAGAGGCAATCCACCACACCTCACACTGGAGTAGGGTATTACACCACAATGGTGGCCTGAACCAGTATAAATCTTGTGTCCCTTGTGCTGTTCAGTTTGGTAGTTTAGGTCCTAGCGATTCGGCGACAAGCGAGCCGGTAGAGGGTTGAATCTCCGCGCACACCCCAATGTTCGAACCTCAAGGGTCTGCCGGAACCCGAAATCCGACAAGCACCCCCTTAATCCAACTAGGGTTTACTAAAATATTTTTCAATTAACCTGAAATGCCCTTCTAAAATGTTCATCATCTTTGCCATGGTCTAGAACCTCTGACAAAAATGGTGCTCACTTTTCTAGGACATCATAAGGTCACTGGATTAAATCAGATGTTATTTTCGTTTGGACATTAAAATGCTATAAAAAATTTTAAATGTCCAAATAATCATAAACTAAAATGTTTACTGTTGGATATATTCTAAACAGTAGCCATGAGTAGTTTCATGATTTATGAGAGTGTCTAGGTATTTTTAGAAAAGCCACAAAGTTACACAAGAAATAGAAAAACAGAAAATAAAAGGAAAGCACATACCTGGCCAACTTACCGCGCAGGCCCACCTAGCGGCCCAGCACTATGCTGGCCCGAGGCCAGTCAGCTGCTTCCTCTCGCCAGGCGGGCTGAGAGGAGAGCACCGGCGCACCCGAGCTCGCCACGGTGTCAGCTGCTTGCCACCGAGCTGCTGGACGCGTGGATGACCTCCACATCGTCACCCCGACCCCCTCGACACCTCACTCTCCCCCCAGCGCCTCTCTCTTCCTCTCCCACCCATGGCCGATGCAGCCGCAGCCGCACCGCCATCGTAGCCCCAGCCACCGTCATCTCCACGTCGCCTCGCCGTGTCCAGGAGCTCCATCGTCCTCCGCTTCGTCGAGCAGACCGAGCCCCGAGCGCTCGTCTGCCCCGGAGCAACCGCAACGACCTCGCTCCGCCTCGTTGTTGCCGGACATCCCCTTCATCGTCTCGCTCGCTCTAGCTCGTCCCCGACCTCACCACCTAGCTTGCCGTGACCACCGTGAGCTCCTGCTTCTCCCCCTCCTCCCCGTTCTTGCTGCCGTCCATTGCAACGACCGCAACGAGCACACCCGCACGCGCCGCCGCCTGAGCATGTTGTCGACGTAGCTCCGGCCACCCAACGGCCTCACCACCCTGTCAATTAACCTCACCACACCGCGTAGACCATGTAGGAGCTAGACCCGTGCCTCCAGGACCACTACAACGACGAGTTCGGACTCGCCCAAACTCCGGCAGCCGCAAAGCTTGTCGTCAGCATCGTTTCCAGCAACCCCAAGGTCAACCACCACCACCCCTCGACGTGGCTTGTTCCCAGCTACCCATAGGTGGTCTCCACCATCCATTTGGTCGCCGGAGTACAGAACCCGCACACTCCACCGTGTCTGTTCATTGCCGGCGGCTAAACACCAGCGAGTTAACCCAGTTTGACAAGGGATTTGACACCCCTAGGTCACTGACATGTGGGCCCTGCCCGTTAGTCAAACCTAGGTTAGTGGTTAAACTAATCCTAATTTGTTAGTTAACTAACTGTGACACTAACCCATGGGTCCCACTGGTCAGCTTTAACCTGGATGCACAGTTGACCTGCTGACGCAGTGCTGATGTAGTAAAGGCTTTTTCTGGATTTATTCTTATTCAGGAAATTCCAGAAAATAGTGCTAACTTCAAAAATTCATAGAAATTAATTTGTAACTCCAAATGCAAAGTGTTATATATGAAAAATGACCAGACAAATCCAATCTATCCATCTGTACTAGTTTCATGCAATTTTAAACAAGTTAAACTTGCTATTTAGTGCAAAACATGATAAGTCACTATTTAAGATCACAAAATGAGTTTGGGATTGAACCTTTGGTTCAGAATGGCTCAAACCCATCTGGTTGTAGTTGCATTAGCCCAACACACTCATTTTGCCATGTCATATGCATGCATCATATTGTTGCATATTGTTGTGTATTGATTGTGTTACCGGTGTTCTGTGCGCTAGGTTCTGTCCCGGAGGATTACCGTGAGTACCCAACCGAAGGACAGTACCAGTCTACCAATCTACCAGGCAAGCAACCACCAATTGATCATATTGATAAAATCCCATGTTCTCGCGCCTGCTCTCATCTACTGCATTTAAGACAACAACATTTCAAAACTGTTGTGTGTTCTGGTAGTTGAACCCATTTCCTCTGCATGACCTGTCATTGCCACAGTAACTAGATGAAACCCACTAGCATGTGTACGAGTTGATTGAGCCATGATTGTGTTTCCTACCTTGCTATGCCTGCTATGCTTAGAGTCGTGTCAGGTCTAGTTCATCTGGGTGATGGGCTAGAGTGAAATGATCATATCGGTAATGAGAGTGATGTTGAACACGATTTGGTAAAGGTATCGATGAGAGGCCATGAAGGAGTACATGGTGGGTTGTTTCATTCGAACCGTCCTTAAGAACTGAGATATGTATGTGTGAATTAAGAATCAGCTACTACCATGCATTGGGATCCTTAATTGACCATCTCAGCTTATTTACCGCCCTTGTCCTCTATCCAGGAGTTGCAAGTAGTTTCTTGTGTTTGTAGTATACTGGAGGCCGTGCGTAGCGCTGATCCTTGGGGTGGGCTATGATACGGTAGGTACATGGCCGGGTATGCCACGCGCCCGTTTGGTGTCTCAGAACCCTGTACACATCGTTCTGGGCCATATGTGGAAACCTCGGCCGGACTCCCTGTGGATGGAACCTGAATAGGCGATAAACCTAGACTAGAGACTTGAGTGTTTAGTTAGGCCGTGGCCGACACCCTCGTTGGGCTTCCGCTTGAAGGTTGCCGAGTACATGTCGTGTAAACGACGATAAGTGGTGGAAGCGTGTGTGAAGAAGTACACCCCTGTAGGGTTAACATCATCTATTCGAATAGCCGCGTCCGCGGTAAAGGACTACTTGGTTGCTTATACAGTTCATAGACAAGTACATGGAACCACTAAAAGCCTTAAGACAAGTGTGAGTGTCGTGGATGGCCCTTCCATAGGATGACGGGAGTGGATCCTCGGTAGTGTATTGTTGTGGTGAGTAGTGGACTCGAGTGCGCAAACCATTACAAGTTGGAGTCTCGTAAGATAGTTTAGCCAAGAGTCAAAGCTGGCTTGCTGCAATAACCCCGCTATCCCTTTGTTGATAATGTGCATGTATGTAGGATCTGATGTAAGTCTTGTTGAGTACCTTTGTACTCATGTTTGCTTAATTACAATTGCAGAAGAGAATGCTGCCCCATCTGATGGGTTTTACGTAGACCTCGACGTCGATGAATAGCTTGATGCCCAGGTGGTGATCTTGAGCATGTGAAGGATCCTTGTAGGATAGATAGGCTTCCTCAAGCGTTTTTACTTTCTAGTTGTTTATACCTAGACATGTTACTTCCGCTAGTGCTTGTATGCTTGTATGACTTGAAGGTTGGGTCGTGCGACCCCTATCTATATGAATGATATGTATGGCTCTCTGGAGCCTTTTAAATAAGGTACTTGAGTTGTAGAGTTTTGTTGTGATGGCATGTTGTATTTGCACATATCGAGCATATTGTGTGTATGATTGAAATGCTTGGTATGTGTGGGATCTGACTACCTGGTTGTTTATCCTTGGTAGCCTCTCTTACCGGGAAATATCTCCTAGTGCTTCCACTATGCCATGGTAGCTTGCTACTGCTCTGTAACACTTAGGCTGGCCGGCATGTGTCCTTCTTCATTCCTATGTCTGTCCCCTTCGGGGAAATGTCACGTGGTGTTCCTTCAAGTCCTTGTAGCTTTCTATGACTTGGGTTCATTCGCTGTAGATCGACACATTCGTTGCTGGGTCATGTATGCCTGTCCCTGTAAGTTAGCGCCACTTTGGGTTCACGACTTGCCATGTCAGCCTGGGTTCTCTGTCATATGGATGCTAGCGACACTATCATATACATGAGCCAAAAGGCGCAAACGGTCCTGGACCAGGTAAGGAGTCACTCGTGCGAATACCGTGCGTGAGGACACAAAGTGATATGAGGTGTTACATGCTAGATCAGTGTGACTTAGAATTGGGGTCCTGATAGTCGACCCTTTTTGAAGAGAGTACTAAATAACTTTGATGTTTCCCGTCAACTCAACGAGAAACGTGCTTACTACGCCTTCTCCATCACCAACGAGTGCGCGTGGGTCCCAGCACAAGGAGAAACTAATGTAGTACCATCATTATTGTTCGACTTCTAGAAGAGGAGAAGAGCCAAGCGCAAGGTCACCTACTAACCTAGTACAGTAGTATACTATAGCCAAAGCTGGTCCACCTTTTTAGAGCATGGTTAATTAATATAGGCGTCTCTTGGAGCACCACATCATTCAGAGCAAGTACTCTCTTCGTAGGAACAAAGGAAATGAAAAAAAGTTGGAGTGGATGTAGATTGCCAACTAAAAAATGATTACATAGGAAAAAAAATCCTATAGCATTCTATCCTATGAATCAAACAACCAATGTAGGAGAATTATGAGGGGGGTCTCTCCAATAGTGTTCCTCGGCTCGCACTTAGCATCACGGTGGTTGAACTTGGAGTCATTCATCTGGTACACGTGGCATCTCAGATCTGGACACAAGGTGACGTACACCATCAAGTATAATGTTGTCCTCAAAGCCGGACGTACATAGTCAAGGTCCATGGACAAGGGGGTAAGGGCGTATGCAACACTGGTACGCATCGGTGCTATACAAACGGTTTTAATCCCCTTTCCGCGATGGCATTTGGAACCATCGCCAAGTGAGTGTGGGCGATAGGGGGTCCTTCCCACACGACCCAGAAACCGTCGGGCATATGGAGACATGATCCAGAGGCCTTGCAAAATGTAATCGTGTGTGATGCAGCACACACTAAATTCTTTCGCACGTGTAGGATCAGTGATTAAACGTTTTTAATGACGCAGTGAAACCAAACGGTGTGTCGTAATGAACCGTTTGGGAAATAGTATGTAGGCACACGGGCCAACATATGAACTGTGTGCGATATGTGCCCTATCACACACGAGTTTTCTGCGGAACCCGTCTGCCATGCAAGACTCCATCGCACATGTTCGCCCAACATTTACCATCTGCAATAATGTTCTATCACAAAGGGTTCAGGAGCCCCTTCGCACACATACAAGTGCTGCAGACCGTTTGTGATTTGTTGTGTATCACCGACGGTTGCGGCTAGAGTGTCATGTGCTTTTTGTTTGGGATCCCACATGTTTACTGAAAAAATTATGACTGGGATTGTATTTTACATTAGGCACAGTTTACTCCGAGTTCTCGTGCGCGATAACTTGATATCAAAAATGGTTCCGGAGAGCCTACACACATGTAGTAGCGCTGCAAATCGTTTGCGATCTGCTGTGTATCACCGACGGTTCTGCTATGATTGACGTATGCTTTCCGATGTGGATCACACAGACTCATTTAGTTGAACCATGTGTGGAGCAGTTGCCAGGTTAAAACAAAAATATCCCATTTTGAATCGGCAGGCAAAAGGCAAATTCGCCACAATATTCAATTGAACAAATAAACAAAAATATCCCATTTTTAACTAGCACGCATAAAGCAAATTGGCCACAATATTCAATTGAACAAATAAACAAGAATATCCCATTTTGAATCGGCACGGAAAAAGCAAATTCGCCACAATATTCAATTGAACAAATAGTGACCACAGGAAGAACATACATCAGATTTCGCACCAATTGTAATTGAACATATGGTATCTAAATTCCAATGATTTGTGCACACATATATGTATTACATAATTAATCATAGTGTACGAAATACGAAGACCTCATCAGATGGAAAACAATGGATCCATACGTATATGTTTAGCGGCTAACTCTTACTCAATGTTTCAGGAGAAGGCATGCTTAAATCTTCATTATCACCAGTGGGATAGATGTAGTGATTCAGGAAGAAGTCGCTGATAAATTTCCGAACCATCAATAATTCACCAGCCGGGAGAGGTTCCGAGCTCCTCGGTTCTAAGATGAGGTACAGTATTTTTAAGATCAGAATGTGCCATATGAGTGGAGTAGAAGATATTAATTAAGGTAGACTTACCGGTACTAATTCGCAAGGATCATCACAACTATCAGCAGATTTGTAGATGGAGATCATGTGTCTGCAAACATAGTATCCACAAAGGTTGGTCCCTGCTTCTTGCTGAGGACATTGAATTTTTTTGTACAGAATTAGTCATGTATTTGTCCTGTTAGGAACAACCTAACTAGTGTTAGATGTATTATTTTTTCTTTGGACAAAATAGAAAGAGGTTTATTTAGAAGCTTGAACACTTCACTAGCGTAAGAAAAGGTCTTTTCCGACTATTGAATAAATTTTCCGAAAATAATGGATTTCGGTGTGTTACCGGAGAAACGATCTCGTGCTGCAGAGGTAGTTCCCTCTTGAACAGGTTCCCTCGTTTAGTTTTCCACAATGTGAGCACACTGTAAATGAAGATGAATTTTGACAACATCAATTATTGAACCAGATAGGAATGCAAATTAATTTCAACATCATAGAATTCAATACCTATCCATGAATTGCTGAAGATGTGTCAGATCCTGAGTGTTTGTTGACTCTTTGAGAGAACCGATGTAGTAAATTGTTTTCTTGTTTGGAACAATGAATACCAATATCTAGTGACCTCTACATATTAAGAAAGCCATGAACTTATGAATTATGTCGAAATATGAAGGACAATCAGTCTATGCATGGTTGTTTACTTGACTCACCTTTCATGATATGGCCAGAGAAATGATTCTCCATGGGACGTGTTTTCGAAGATACGGACAACCGTGTTAACGGCCTAGTCCCATTCGGCCATACCATGTAATGTTGTGCCATTTGCTAATGCAGGATCTATGAAATACACACTCTCCCTTTTTTTCTTCTCTGCGTGTTCAATCCCCTGAGAGGAATAAAATGCAGTTAGCTGTTTATCATTTACATCCTTGTATGGAGAAGTTGATCAGAGTTTGTTAAGTACTTACAAAATTAGGTGTCTAACAAGAGTGGCATCGACCTCGTTGAAGTTGAAGAAGAGATGTAAGTCCTCGAAACTCACGTCAAATGAACCAACATCGTGTTGGAAATGATCTTTGTTGAAGTGGACTAGCAAACCATGATGACCCGGACCTGGTGACATTTGATCCATGCAATATTCATGTAACTTGCGGCAACTGGAGCTGCACCGATCAAATTATTCGCCAACAAGAAATGGTTGGCCATGGACGTAATTGCGTGCTTCAAATACGTCTGCTTTATTTTAGCAAGCATTAATTCTACTTCTTCATCATCCATGTCGTCAGAAATAATATTACTCCCTGATTTGAATAACCTGCTGTTAATTTGGTTCCAGGCAATGACTGCTTTAAGCAAGAGGCAATCGTCTCTTTCCTCTTCACTCTCGCGCCGCACTTCTTCGCGGGTGTAGGCTTTTTGGCCACTTCCTTCTTGGTACTTGAAGCATTTCTGGCAAAACGTCTGGTTGCCTGCAAGGTAGACTGTCGAGCAAACGGTGAAGCTTTGGCGGACTGCTTAGCAGATGATTTATCTTTCCTGGACCGCTGAGCTGGCAGTGCTGCTATGACGGACTGTTGGGCTGTAGGAGCAGAGGCATCGGACTACTGACCACGCATTGAAGCTAAGTATGGTTTCTGCGCAGGTGGTGCCAACTTGTTGGTGTGCTGAGGAGGCCGTGCCAACGCGTTGGTTTGGTGAGCAGGAAGTGTTGACGCATTGGTATGCAGATCACGCAACTGTGGACCGACGGACTGATGAGCAGTCGGTTCTGGACCTACAGACTGCTTAGCAGGCGGTTCCGAAGCATCAGACTGCTTAGCAATCCGTTCCACTAGGTTGGTTTGCCGAGCATGTGCTACAATTGGGTCTCCCCTTGCCGCTTCAGCGGCCGGCAACTGAACTGGTGGTGCATCTTCAGCAGTTGTAGGCCTTGCCACTGGCTACTTTGGGGCGGAGGATGACATGGCCTGTACGCCACAAAGTCGGGCCGACTGATCACAGGTTGATGCATCAGCCGTCGGATTACAAAAATTAGGTTCTTTAGGGGAAGCACGCGAGAGCTGTTGTGGCAAGGAGAGCGTCAACGGTTGAGGGGCAACATTGGTTGCTCATGGCGGGACTTCAGGGATCTCATCAATGAACTCTATTTCCTTTCGTGTCCACTGGATGTGATGTAACAGTGTTTCTCTCAAGGTTCTTTGCTCATCAAAGTCTCCTAGGACATTCTTAAGGGCAAATTCATTGAATCCAGGCTTTACTTCAGTCACGTAGCACTTCACACAGCCCGGCTTCAATGGAACATTGTCCAACAAGAGGCCCTCTTCCAAGAAGGGTGGGCAAACCCAGGCTGTTGCACATTTTAATGTACCTTCATAATGTGTAAGCACGCCCTTCAGTCTGTCTTTCATTCCAGATGGATTAGATATAGCATCATCACGAGCAGCTGCAGTTTTAGTGTCGCTGGGGTCAGCTGATGCACAACTACTCTTGTGCTGTGTTGTCGCACAATAACCAGCATCCTGCATGTCCGCCTCCCCTCCCGTGTGCTAGCTATCTGTCAGTGTTAGAGTCTTCCCAATCATCATTGAATGCTCAAGATCCTTTCGAACAGCTGGATACATTTCCTTCCTCAATCTTTCATACAATTCATTCTTCTTCATTTCACTCTTCACTTTTTTCATGCTGAGCCTCTCTTCTTTGCTGAGTGTGAAAGCTCTCTTGTGCGGGACATTAACACCTATACCCCTTGCACGGCCAGGGGGCTCTTTTGTTTCTAGAGCAATGGACAGAATGTGACATGGCCCGGAGTTCCTGTAGAACCTTCCAGGGATCTTGGAAGCCTCTACCATCACTTGATACAGTTTTTCGTCATGTGAGTTTTTAAAGTAATAAGTTCCGTTCACGCCTCATTGCACGTGCCCGCCAGTAGTCTCTGGCGCGTTCACCCCTGATTTCACTAAAGGTCGGTTCCCCACCAGCCGCCACTGCTTCTTTGTCCTCCTGGTCCCATATCGGTTTCATGCCGTAGTATCCTGCCACACCCATATGGTGGGGGTGTGTGTTCTTCTTCTGAAGTTCCGATTTCTTGAAACTCCTCTCAGCAAACTCTTTAGTTGCCCCGACCCTCTTGAATTCTGCCCAGTATGCCTTTGTAATTTGGGGGTATGCGGGGATTGGGTCCTTGCCTTCACTCAAGTACTTCTTGTACAACACATGCTTCCAGTTTCTCTAAGAATCCATAGCCTTCTTCAGTGCAGTGTGTTCCACCTGCATTCTCCACTACTCTGGAACGTTGAAGTGATCCATGATCTCCTGGACTATCCGTCGTCGTGTTTCTGTGCCAGCCTTCCAAAACCCCTGCCAACAAATCCACACACACTTCCGAACCTCGTGCGTGCTTTATCTGGTTTAGTTGGAGCCCAAGACTTTAAATCGATGTCAGTTACTTCATATACACCTTTAGGCTGGTGTGTTGGCTTCCTTGGAGCGTACCTCCGTGTCCTGACCAAAAGGGTAATTGCTGCAGCTCTATCCCGTTCAAGATTACTTGATCCCTCACCATCTTCTGAAGACCTAGGGTTGTCGGAATCAGCTGAAGATACATCGCCTGAAGCATGAGTGTTGTCGCTGCTATTCGGCATCTATAGAGAACACATGCGAAACTCGGGAAAGGAGGATAAGCATAAAACTAACAACTTGGTATCAAGCTTTCTAAACATGTCATGCAATATTTTGAAAATGTACGCCTAATTTGTTAAGTTTGTGTGACTCTGGCGTCCGTGATCTGTAAATCGGCAGTAAACTGATTGGAACAAATACAACTTATATGTACTAGTTAGGAAGGTAGATAATTAACATATATATATATATATATATATATATATATATATATATATATTCTCCATTATTTATGGCCAGTTTGGGAGCATACAGAATGAAATAGGAAGAGGGATTGCAAGGAAATATGCCTCACCGCGATGGAGAGCACTAACTAACAGGCTTCTTAATGCAAACCAGGCCAGACCATAGGAGAGGCGAGGATTACAGCATCAATATGCTCGAGGGTGGCTGGCGAGCAAGCGAAGATGGCGAGGCGCGGGCAGCCGCGTGTTGGCAACGACAGTGGAGGTAGGCTTTACGCCGAAGAGCGGGCACATGACCGGGGTGAGCACGCAGGCGCCGGAGAGGGTTTTGTTGTGGATCTGGGGGAGGGGTAGCTGGCAATGGAGATTGGGTGGACTAGTTGAGTGAAACGCGGCAGGCCGTGGGGGGTGTTGGTGACCTAGGTGAAAAGGTGGAAAATATCATCAACCGCCGCGCGAAAAGGCCTATGCAAACGGTCGCCTCTAAGCGCTCGTGTGCACAAAGAGAAAATTTTGTTTGAAATGAAGACGTACTAATTTTGAAATGAAGACGTGAGGTCATCGTTTCGCCTCTAATTTTTTCCCACGTTAAGCAATCACCATTATACCACGGGTTTGATTTGCTGGCGCATTTCAGGTCTCATGTGCTATATGTAAGAATTTTTTTGGCATTTACTGTGCATTTTGGCATATAAATCAATTCCTAGGCAGACTGCATTTCCTGTCGAAAGGGATGAGGATTGTTGTTCGATCTCGGAGCATCCAATGGTGGAGATGTATGATCCATGGGGTTTGGGTTCTGGCCAATCAGAACGCAGGACTTAGATCGCGCGTGCAGCAAAGGGGGGCATCGTCCACGGTTTGGTAGGCACACGGCTTTCGTGAGTGAACCGTGTGCTATTTGAAAACATTTATATTAACTAACAGCGTACCCGGGTGGTGAAGGAGTCGTCAGAGGAGGAGGAACTGCATAAAAAATCACAACCAGAGCTGCATCTCCTGTCAAAAGGGACGAGGATTGCCGTTCGATCTGGGAGCATCCGACGGTGCAGACGTACGATCCGTGGGGTTTGTATTCTTGCCAACCAGAACGCACGACTTAGATCGCAATCGTGGCAGGGGCCATCGTCCACGGTTTAGTGGACACATGGCTTTCGTGAGTTAACCGTGTGCTATTTGAAAATATTTACATTAACCAACAACATTTTTTTGTTTGAATGAAAACATGAGTTCATCGTTTCGCCACCAAATTTTTTCCCACGGTAAGAAATCACGATTGTACCCTAGGTTTCGATTTTCTAGTACATTTTACCAGGCGGCAGGCCTCGCTAGCAATCTCAAACTTTGAATATGCAAAAAGAAAAGAGATATTGTTTAATTTCTATATATATAGTCGCAAATACACGTGCGTGTTAGCACAAGATCATTTGGGTGTCGCTTTGCAAGTTTTCATTAATTGTGCAAGGAACGGGAAAAAACTTCAAACAGTTCGGCCGCAGCATGCGACCAGAGGCATAGGCCTTGTTGGTATTTTAATTTCAGGAATGCATATAGAGTCCCAAAAATAACAAAAATCATTGTGCCACTGTGGCGTGCCCTCACGATCGCATGGAAATTTTTTGGTAAAGTTTGGCACAAGTTTTGGTGCTCGCACCTTCCATACCGGAGCATCTCACAAGAAGGATCCACTACAAAAAAATACACTTCCGTGATGATACGTGTTTGTCACAATAGGTCGCGTTTTTCTTCATGCATGTACATCCATGACGATTTTATGACAGAATGAAGATAGTCATACCTGTGATGTCGTAGAAGTGTTCCATGACATTACCAAAATTATCATCACGGAAGTGTCCACTTCCATGACGAAAAATCACGCGTCATAGAAGTGCTTTCGTCAAGGGTGACCGACACGTGGCATCCACCATAACAGGACGCTGTTAAGCGCCGTTAAGTTATCGGGTTCGGTTTTGGATCCGATAACCCGCTAACAGCCACGACCAATGTCGATTTTCCATGTGTAAAATTCTCATTGGCCGACGGAACCACGCGTTAGCTCTGCGTTGGCACAGGTGTTACTCATCCAACGGTCGAGATGGGCCTATGATATGTTGACACGTGGACGGGCCCAAAAGTGGCCCATAAAGTTTAAATGGGTCGGCCCAACTAAAGTCCCACAAGATTTAGCGGACCATAATGGATCGGCCCAGCTAAAGGCCCACAAGATTTTGCAGACTAGCTAAAGGCCCACAAGATTTAGTGGACCACAATGGGCCGGCCCAGCTAAAGGCCCACAAGATTTTGCTGACCATAATGGGCCGGCCCAGCTAAAGGCCCAACATTCTAAGTTAAGGCCCGTACGGCTAGTGTCTAATCGGCCTGCCAACGGCCTGTCCTAAACTTGTCATCATCGCGGCCCATGGTCACTTCTGGCCCGTTAATAGTCCGCTAAGTATTTGGGCCGAATTACGGCCCAGTGTATTTCCGGCCTGTTGTGGTACCCCGATTCGCATGGAGCAGGGGGCCTTCGCATGTCAGCCCAGGATAACACCTGACGCACGACAAGTCTGTGATACAGCATTCCAGGTACAAGAATATTCTTCAAATACATGTGTATAAATTACATCAGTGATGAATATAATCTTCTGGAATAGCCCTAAGGCTATTTACACGGCAGCGAAAGTCTATTTAAATGGCGGCGGAAGTCTTGATTTGGCAGCATAACACTCTGGCTGGGCTCCACAACTCACAGGACTGGCAAGATTACGGCCTAGCACGATGTAACAACAAACAAATCGGGTACGACCTACAACACTGGCATGACATGCCAGGTCAGTACATTGAATGTACTTGCAAGACAACCAAATACATAGCATCCAAACAAGCAGAAGACAAAGCAAGAACCAAGCGTCTACAACAACCTACCTCATATCAGAAACTAAGCATGGCATAATATCAACCGAAGACATAAATCAAACTAACATCATGGCATCCACTAGCATGGCAACAACATGGTATATCAATTTTACTTCTAACATGGCAATATCAAAGCATAGCATATCATCTCAATCATATCCATCAAAGCATGGCATGGCATAAATAAACTACCAATCATATCAAATGCAGACATAGCATGTTAACTGTATGCAACCATCTCATGATCTACCATGGTTCTTTAAATGCAAGCATATTACTCATGCAATGCCACCTAACTTGTGCACTGAGTCCCTCGGACTCTCTTACCAACGGTGATCACCTCATTTCCTGATCACCAACAGAGACAAACTTGTGATCCTTACGACAATCACAACCCGACCACATCTGGCCTGATCCTTACGGCGATCACAACCCAACCACATTTGGCCCATGATCCTTACGGCGATCATGACCCTACCACATCTGGCATGTGATCCTTATGGCAATCACAACCTGACCACATGTGGCCCGTGATCCTTACGGCGATCACAAACACATTAATCAACTTAATTATTTAAGGTTTATCCTCCATTTCGACCAAGACTCAATAGTGTACCCTACTATGAACTTGTGCCCATGACCGAGGGCGCGGCTATCGATAGTTTAAATACACTCTGCAGAGGTAGCGCACTCTACCCACAGTACGGAACCCATGGCCTCGCACTCCCATTCGGGTGGACCAACGACATTCTGACGAAACCGATTTACTATCATGACACTCTCCCGGCCACTCCGACTCACTCCCCACTGGGCTAGTCCTGGGTGGCCTCGTGTCTACCTCCAGACACCTCGACCACCATCGTGGCCACGATCCACACTGGGACCCGGTACCAAAACTCAACTTAACAACGGGCTCACAAGGCTTATGTCCGCCTACCTGATCATGGTAGCGCGCGCCCATAACCTTCCCTAGTTGGAGGCACCGACTAGAGGCACGACAATAGACCGCATTAAGGTCGTCCCATACCAGCAAATGTGGTTGCACTTGGAAAAGTTCGATTTGGTGGCACTATGACTCGATCCCATCGATGACGGAGGGGTTTTAATATTAAGTCATATTATTATCTTCTCCATCATCAGTCATCATACCAGCATTTTAACATGAATTCAACAATGAGCATACGTCATACAAATGCTTTAACAAAACATCGAGCTTCTCAAGTGAACACTTACAGCATAAAGAACATGACAATACCAAGTACTAACATATCCACGGTGCATTACCATCATCATAGCATTTTATAACGATGACATGAAAATAAATTAGAGTAGTGACATGGCATCATCAATAACAACATTTTAATTATCATGGTAAAATATATAATGAACACACAAGCATGATAAGCATAATGAAATAACTACAGACGAAAACAATAGGAAACAACTGCAACTACACACACACAAGGTGCAAGCAAAGTTAACATGCAAGTTCGGGGCTCATGATAAGAGGTTGGCTTGCTTGGGGGTCGACAGATACTCCGGGAAGAAGTGAGAAACGACCGTGGAAAAATTTGCCAGAAACAGTTCTCTCTCGGAGGGGGCTGTTTATGGACAAGGGCAAAGTGGTCATTTTCAGTGTGTCATACCATAGTGAAAATGATGGGAACGGAACGGGCTCGACGAGACGAAGACGTGGGCGTTGGATTTACCTCAATCGGAGTTACGGGTAAAAGGATACGGATGATTAAAACTCGGGGACTGATCTGTAAAAATACTTCTACAAATAGGTCCCTGGTAGTTTTAAACCGAACGCGTCTTTCTTAAATACGTGTTCGAATCAGGAAAATGGCTTCGTGCCTGGGCGCCTCCACTTGGCTGACGTGGCGACGACCGGGTCAAAGGGCAGAGACGGGGCCGGGCTCTAGTGACGCTGGCACGTGGGGCCGCGGGGCTCGCCTGGCCAGGTCAACGCGCTAGCCGGCCGACTCCTTCTCCGCTCGAGCGCACGACCGGCCGAGGCACTGGACCGCCTCAACGGCGATTGTCGGTGGCTCCAGCTATGGCTCGCGGCGGGCGACCTACCCAGATGCTCAGGGAGGAGAGACGCATCTCGAGGTGGTAGCCGCTGCAGCCGACGAGCGTTGTAGTGGAAGCAACAAGGCACGCAGTGGAGAGGGGCTTCGGTCTCCGGCTAACTAGGGGCTCCGGTGGGGGAAACTGGCGGGCGGCAAGCTGGGGAGATTCTCTGGGGTGCGGTGCATCCATCCATGAGCTCGGACAGGGCAGGGGATGGCCGAAGGGAGGGATTCGGTGTGGAGCAGAGAGGAGGGCTCGCCGGGAATCCGAGCGCTCCGGCGAGGGGTTCAGACGGGCTAAGGCATGAGAGGGATCCAGAGGGAGAGGGAAGGGGGCTGGCTTTCTCGAGGAGGGCTCGGGCTGGCTATTTATAGCCGAGCGAGGGCACCCGAGCCGGTTGCCGCCGAGCGCATCCGGCCATGGCTCTACCGGCTGCAGCAGTCACGGGGGCGCACGAGAACACGATGAGGGGGCAAGCTGTCGGATTTCGGGTTCCGGCAGACCCTTGAGGTTCGAACACTGGGGTGCACGCGGATATCACACCCCCAGCCTACCCATGTCTCACCGCCTCGCCAGGATCTAAAACTACATGAAGAACAACACAAGGGACATGAGATTTATACTGGTTCAGGCCACCATTGTGGTGTAATACCCTACTCCAGTGTGTGGTGTGGTGGATTACCTCTAGGGCCGATGAGGAACAATACAAGGGAAGAACAGCCTCGCGAGGGTCTGTTCTTGGCTGGTGCGATGAACTGCTAGGGGGAGTTTAGTCGCCTCTCTCTTTGTGTCTCAGATGTGGATCCGATCCCTCTACCCTGTGGGTGGCTAGTCCTATTTATAGGCGAAGGCCCCGGGCCTCTTCCCAAATATTGAGCAGGAAGGGCGCCAACAATTGGCCATTTTGAAGGGGAACATCTAGTACACTTATCCTGACTAAAGTTGGTCCTCGCCTGCCAAAGACCCTAACGATGACGCCGGCTTGGGCTCCACGATGAACTCCATTCTGCCGTCCTGCTAGTCTTGGTCTTGTTGCACCGAAATGGTTGCCTTTGCTTGATACCCTTGCCTGCGCTTGCCCCCTTTGCACCAAAGGGGAAACAAGGACTCTGCGCAGGCCAGCGCCCGCCTGGCGCCTGCCTGGCCTTGGTCGTCATGGCTTGCGTCACGGGCACCTCATGAGGTACCCTGCCTTGATCTCTCCGCCTCCTCGTGAGCTAGCCTGACGAGGCCGTGCCTGAGGAAGCCTCCTGTCATCCGCCCCGCGAGGCTTGGCCCCTTGCGAGGGTCTTGAGCATGTGTTGATGAAGATGGGTCATACTGGGCCACTCCTTGAGCCACGCCGCAGGCCGCAGGCAAGCAAGTCTGGGTACCCCCGTTCCTAGAACGCCGACAGTAGCCCCCGGGCCCAAGGCGCGCTTGGACTTGGCTTAGCAGAGAAGCGAAGAGGCAAGTGCGAAGCGCCGCGGGCCCCAATAGCCTGCGGCCTTGGGCGCCGCATGGCGGTTGATTGGACGTGGGCATCCCTGTTCCCCCACGCCTCCTTATTTTGCGCTCGGCTAAGCGGACCCGCTGTTGCACACAGTCTCTCCTCTTCTCGCCGCCCGCGCGCCTCCTGCTCTTCCTTTTCTCGAGCTCCAGTATCCGCTTCCAATCCAATCTCGCATCCTCTCCCTTCTTGTCGCCATGGCTCCGACGAAGAAGGGGAAAGGGCCAAAGCCTATGCCCTCGCCCCGCCCGTCGCCGTCGGTGGCTCCTGCTGTCGACCGGTCGATCATACTCAACCGGGAAGGCTTGGACAAGGTCAGCTCTGCCATCGCCACCATCTTCAACGAGTGCGGGAGGACCACGGTCTGGCCCGCGTCTCACTTCTCCATTGATAGAACAGTCACCGAGGTCTGGTACTTCACCGACGCTCTGTGGGCGGGACTGGTACCCCCCTTTTCCGATTTCTTCAATGCTGTGCTTTCTCATTACCAGATCCACATGATGCATTTGGGTCCCGAATCCATTACTCTTCTTGCCGTTTTCGCTTTTGTTTGTGAGGCGATGATGGGCATTCCTCCTTCAGTTTCCTTGCTGCCTCACTTCTTCTCTCTGCGTCTCAGCGATCCCACCCAATGCTCGGGGTGCGTGAGCTTCCTTGCCGCACAAGAAATAGCGGCTTCGGGAATCGATTTTAGCCTTCCTCCGCCCGCGACCGGGTTCCGTGAGCGGTGGCTGTACGTGGATGCCAGGGTGCCCAGTCCCCTGCTTTCGGAGCCAACCATGCCCGCTATCCCCAATTCGGGCTGGGGCCAGGAGACGCTCACGAGCCCCTGGCTCGTCTTCGTTTGGCATCGCTTCGCGTACTTGAGGGCGCTCGGTGTGACGGCACCCAAGGTGGTGAAGGAGTTCCTCCTGTGCCGCATTGCCCTCTCCAGTGTCATTCCCGCCGGATGTGGGCCTTCGGGGGGCGCGAAGACCGCATGAGGCTCCAAGAGGAAGATCTGACGCCTGAAGTGCTGAGGAAGGTTCTCACGATCCTGACTGGGGATCCTTCCCCTGGCAAATGTGGTTGCACTTGGAAAAAGTTCGATTTGGCGGCACTATGACTCGATCCCATCGATGACGGAGGGGTTTTATTATTAAGAAATATTATTATCTTGTCCATCATCAGTCATCATACCAGCATTTTAACATGAATGCAACAATGAGCATACGTCATACAAATGCTTTATCAAAACGTCGAGCTTCTCAAGTGAACACTTACTGAAAGGATCGATATGGTTGACTAGAGGGGGGGGGGTGAATAGGCAACTAACAATTTTTAAGCTTTTCTTTACCAAATTAAACTTTGCAACAAATAGGTTGTCTAGATATGCAACTAAGTGAGCAACCTATATGATGCAATAACAACTAGCAAGCAAGCAAGCAAGAGATGTAACAATAAGTAAGCTTGCGAAAGTAAAGGCATGAAATAACCAAGAGTGGAGATGGTGGAGACGAGGATGTGTTACCGGAGTTCCTTCCTTTTAAGGGGAAGTACGTCTCCGTTAGAGCGGTGTGGAGGCACAATGCTCCCCAAGAAGCCACTAGGGCCACCGTATTCTCCTCACGCCCTCACACGATGCGAGATGCCGTGATTCCACTATTGGTGCCCTTGAAGGCGGCGACCGAACCTTTACAAGCAAGGTTGGGGCAATCTCCACAACAATCGGAGGCTCCCAACAACAACACCACCACGAAGCTTCACCACAATGGAGTATGGCTTCGAGGTGACCTCAACCGTCTAGGGTGCTCAACACCCAAGAGTAACAAGATCCGCAAGGGATAAGTGGGGGGAATCAAATATCCTTTGGTGGAAGTGTAGATCGGGCCCTTGTCACCCAATCCCGAGCAAATCAACAAGTTTGATTGGCTAGGGAGAGAGATCGAGCGAAAATGGAGCTTGGAGCAACAATGGAGCTTAGAGGTGGAAGAGGTAGTCAACTAGAGGTAGAAGACATCCCTTATATAGTCGGGGAAAAGATCCTACCGTTATCCACTAGTTCTACCCGCGACTCACGGTACTACCGCTCCAAGGGAGCGGTACTACCGCGACGCCGCGCGGTACTACCGTGTGTGATCATGATACTACCGTGGCAGCTGCACAGGCCGGAACAAGCCTGAGCTAGAAGCGGTACTACCGCTGGCGCGGTACTACCGCTCCCCCTTGCGGTACTACCGCAAGGCAGGAGGGTCACGGCCTGGGAAGGGCGCGGATGAAATAAATTTCATCCGTGCCTACTTCCGCAGAAACTAGGGTGGTGCAAAAACCCGATGCAGTACTACCGCCTGCAAGGCGCGGTACTATCGTGGTAGGCACGGATGTAAAAAATTACATCCGTGCCTACTACCGCGACGCAGCGGTACTAGGCAGAAGGGCCACGGTACTACAACTCCAAAGGAGCGGTACTACCGTGGGCCCCCGCGGTACTACCGCGCAGGACGAGCGGTACTACCGTGGGTGCCGCGGATGTAAAAAATTACATCTGCCCCTACTACCGCACCGGAGCGGCACTAGGCCAGAGTGCGGCGGTACTACCGCACCAGAGGAGCGGTACTACCGTGAGGGGCGCGGATGTAAAAAATTACATCCACCCCTACTACCGCACTGGAGCGGCACTAGGCCAAGGTACTGCGGTACTACCGCGCCAGAGGGGCGGTACTACCGTGACCTGTCGCGGTACTACCGCGTGTACTTGCGGTACTACCGCAAGTACAGCAGTAGTCGTCAGTTTTTCGCACAACTATGATAACGAAGGGTAGCTCCAAAGTGCAAGGAAAGGAGGGGCAAGTGTACGTGTGATTCCACCCTACCTTTCCGACGCGGACCCCCTCTTAATAGTACAGCTCTCCTATGACTCAACTCCACCAAAGAGAAACGTAGAACAATGCCGGCTTCACTAGTCTCCGAGGGGCACCGAATCGTCTTGTGCCTAATGATGAAGTATCTGTGGGACTCAAGGCACACGATTAGTCCGCACGAGTATTGTCATCAATCACCAAAACACTTAGGGATAAATATGCCCTTACAATCTCCCCCTTTTTGGTGTATTGATGACAACACAGGATTTGCACATAGAAAAGATATGTATAAAGCAGTGGCAAACCCCACTCCTCTAAAATATAGACGGGGCTCCCCCTAGATGTGTGCACTATATATGAATGCTTTGGACTGCATGGCACACAAACTAGGATCAACACTCCCCCTATATTTTAGAGACCAAGACATGATAATAAGCCTAGCATAGCATGAAAGTAGCACAATATAACACAAGCTAGCTAGGATAGATAGAGTGCATATGTCTTACACCATATGAGATAAGATAACCAAGGTTCAAACGATAAAAGCAGCAAAGGGTTCAACTGGCAAACACACAAACTCGCAAATCCAAATCCCTACACTCTCTCCCCCTTTGGCATCGAGACGCCAAAAAGGCAGAGAGGACACCTAAACACAAAAGGGGTGGCTCAAGCCGAGAAACTGTCCCACTCCTCTTCGTCAGACTCCTCCGCAGCTGGAATGGACTCCTCGGCCTCCTCCTCAGAATCAGTCCACTTGAATCCTTGCTTCTCCATCCACTAGGTCTCAGGAGTGATGCGCTCCTCAGATCCGCCAGACACATCCTCGCCATAGAGCTGCAAGATCTTGTTGTGCCGGCGACGACTCTCCTTGGACTCCACGTGAGCCCGGTACTGTCCCTTGGCTTGCATGCAGAAAAGAGACTTCATCTTATCCTTCAGCCTCTTGGCCCAAGATGGCCTAGAGTCACTCTGAGTAGGCCTAGCAGAACGGCCCCCAGCAACATCCTCAGCTTCAGCATCATCCTCATCAACAGCAGCAGCCCTAGCAGCAGACGCCTCAGCACGAGTAGCGGTGTTGGCCCAGTTGGGTTTGACCCTCAGACAAATGGGCTCATGGCGAATCCAATCTGGAGCCAGGAACTCCTCCCCGGGGTACATCTTCTCCCAAGTCTTCGAAATCAGCAGAAACAGGTAGGGTCCATAAATAGGCACCTTGCGGTTGAACACAGCAAACCGAAGCTCACACCACATGATGTGAGAGATATCAAGTGGCTGAGTCTGAGACGAGCGAGCCTCCTCGCACAGAAGCATCATGTCCACCATGTAGGCATGAACCATGTCTTTGTCACCGATGCGTGGGAACAGAGAGTTGCGAAACATGCGGTACATGATATCCAGAAACGGGTTGAGAACCAAGATTATCTTGCCAGTGGCGAGCTTCTTCTCAACCATGAACGGAGTGAGCTTGTCCTTGTCAGCAGAGTCAGCATTGCCGTGAGGGCGAACACCAACAGGAGTGTCAAGTCCATCATCAGCAACCTGAAGCAAATCCATGAACTCCTTCCAGGTAGCAGACAGCTGGCGGCCATTGGTCATCCACATCATCCTCCTCTCATCATTGGTGTGAAAGTACACTGAGGCAAAGAACTGACAGATGATCTCAGGGTCATAGTCCATGTGGAACGAGATCACATGCTCAATTCCAAACTGCTCCACCAAGTCCAGAGCCTCCCCAAAGTAGTCACGAAACTTGTCCTTCCTCATGTGGTGCATCTCAATCCACTTCACCTCCACATAGGTATTCTGCTTGTTCTTGATGACATCCAAGTAAATCTGGGTTTGAGTCTTGTTCCAGAACAGTTCACACCCTCTAATAGTGGAGCGTGGGGTCGCGTATGGGTGAAGCTGCCTGAGACGGACATACTCTTGAGCACCTATCTCATCCATGCCCCTGGCGGGCTCCTTGTGCTTGCTGGCGGTGGACTTGACATTGCGCTTCGATGCAGATGATCCCTCGGGAACTTCTCCTGGGTTGCGCAGACGCTTGGAACCAGTGTCACGAACGGGATTGGGCCGGCGAGAGCCACCACCTAAAACACACACGCAAAGCACCAAAACAAATCGAAAAGGATCAATGCAAAGGCTATAAGACAGCACATAAACCCATAGAAGATAAACGAGAAAGTTGGCATGCGATAGATGTGAGCGACGGTAGAACTGCCATGGGGTGCGATACTAAAGTCTTAGTACAGCTCCAGACGCGGTAGTACCGTGAGGGGTCACGGTAGTACCGTGGCTGGGGCAGAAGTAAGGCTTTAGTACCGCACGGCGCGCGGTAGTACCGCGCTCTAGGGGCGGTAGTACCGCGGGAGCGGTAGTACTGCTCCCTACGGGCGGTAGTACCGCGCCGCGTCGGATCTAGCGGATTTGAATCTGAAAAAGACCCGCGAAGCCATGGCGGTGCTACGGTGATCAGATCTAGTGCAAGACAACAATACAAGTGTAAATCCTATGCAATACCACACTCGTTCATCCTACTCTTGCAGAGATCTAGACTAAGAACCTCAAGAACACATAAGCCTTCCCCAAAACCTAGAAGAACCAAAAACAATCTAAACGGAGAAGGATTTGGAAAAAACCTTGGTCCATAGCAAGAGCACGGGGTGGGGAACGATCCCACCGGACGGAATCACGGGAGGGTAGCCGGTGGAGGAGATCCGGCGACGAACGCCGGCTCCGTTCGTGGGCTTGAGAGAGGAACGGGCGATGTGGAGAGAAGGGGACGAATGGGTATGGGGGAGTTAGAACTCCCCCTGCCCGACCTTATCTCCATGCGCCCGAACCGGCGCGGTAGTACCGCGGGTCATCGCGGTAGTACCGCCCGGGCGGAAGTACCGCGCCGTGGCTGTAGTACTGCTCCATCAGGCGGCAGTAAAAAAATTACTGCCGCTTGGGTGCGGTAGTACCATGCTCCCATCGCGGTAGTACCGTGATTGGCCGCGGTAGTACCGTGGCCGACCGCGGTAGTACCGTGAGCTAACGCCACCAAGGGTTTCAAACAAGAGAGAAAACATGCCTATGCACCAAAAAAAAACAGACACAACCCAAAGCAGCACAAACGCAAGGAACAACAGTAAAAACCCTAAGTGACAAGGTCTCTCGAGGAGAGAGGGCGGTGGCCGAAGCCACCTATGTTTGAGTTGGATGGTATGGCACCGCGAAGAATTATCCTTGGGCCCATGACCAAAACTCATCCTTGAAGCACAAGTACCATCAAAAATGGCTAATGTGAAAGAGGTAATCTATTTATGCATAATGGGGGGAGGGAGAGTTCATTGAGAGAACAACACTCCCCCTATGTCCATGCCTACATCTAAACTAGACAACAAATTGAGTGTGGTGGGGGGGGGGGTGCACGGGTTCAAGTCACATTGCTCAAATCAATGATATTTAGCTCATGCCTTAACTCGCGAAATCTTGCTTCATCCAATGGCTTCGTGAAAATATCTGCAACGTTATCGTGAGTGTTGACATACTTGAGCTCGATCTCCCCTCGCCTGATGTGATCCCGAATGAAGTGATACCGAATCTCAATGTGCTTCGTCTTGAAGTGTTGCACCGGGTTGAGGGAAATCTTGATGGCACTTTCATTATCACACCAAAGAGGCACTTTGTCACAAGTGACACCGTACTCCTTTAAAGTTTGCCTCATCCATAGAAGTTGAGCACAACAACTACCGGCCGCCACATACTCCGCTTCGGTGGACGAGAGAGACACACAACTTTGCTTCTTGGAAGACCAACTTACCAAAGAGCAACCAAGAAATTGGCACCCTCCGGAAGTGGACTTCCTATCCACTTTGTCTCCCGCCCAATCGGAATCCGTGAAACCTTCAAGCTTGAAGTTTGCTCCTCTTGGGTACCATAAGCCAAAGTTTGGGGTATGAGCCAAATATCGAAAGATTCGCTTGACTGCCACAAAGTGACTTTCCTTTGGCGAGGCTTGAAAACGTGCACACATCCCCACACTCAACATGATATCCGGCCTAGATGCACAAATGTAAAGCAAGGATCCAATCATGGAGCGATATACCTTTTGATCCACCGCTTTACCATTGGGATCGATGTCAAGTTGGCACTTGGTAGGAATTGGTGTAGTAGCCGGCTTGACATCACTTAGCTTGAATCTTTTAAGCATGTCTTGAGTATATTTGGCTTGGTTGATGAAGGTTCCTTCTCTTCTTTGCTTGATGTCGAAACCAAGGAAGAACTTCAACTCTCCCATCGAAGACATCTTAAACTTGGAGGTCATGAGAGCGGCAAATTCTTCATTGAAAGCTTTGTTAGGGGAACCAAAGATAATATCATCAACATATAGTTGGCATACAAACAACTCCCCGTTGACCTTCTTAGTAAAAAGAGTGGGGTCGATTAGCCCTACTTCAAAACCACGATCTTGTAGCAACTCGGTAAGGTGGTCATACCACGCACGTGGGGCTTGTTTAAGGCCATAGAGTGCCTTATCGAGTTGATACACATGATCCGGAAAGTAGGGATCCTCGAACCCGGGGGGTTGCTTGACATAGACCAACTCATTAATGGGACCATTAAGAAAAGCACTTTTCACATCCATTTGTTGCAACTTAAAGTTGTGATGGGAAGCATAAGCAATCAACAAACGAATGGATTCAAGACGAGCAACGGGGGCGAAGGTTTCACCGTAGTCGATACCCTCGACTTGGGAGTAGCCTTGTGCTACCAATCTTGCCTTGTTGCGAATGATGTTCCCATGGGCATCTTGCTTGTTCTTGAAGATCCACTTGGTCCCAATGACATTGTGGTTCCCGGAAGGTCTTGGCACCAATCTCCACACCTTGTTGTACTCGAAGTTGTTGAGTTCTTCATGCATGGCATTGAGCCAATCCGGGTCTTCGAGCGCCTCATAGACCTTTTGGGGTTCAACACAAGAGACAAACGCGTGATGTTCACAATAGTTTGCCAATTGTCTACGAGTGCTTACCCCTTTACGAAGGCTTCCAACCACATTTTCCATGAGATGGCCTTGGTTGGTGAGCTTGGAAGCAATCTTCGCGGCACGACGCTCTAATTCCTCCTCGGGTGTGGAAGGAGGAGGGTTGACTTGATGATCTTGAGCGTCGTCTTGAGCTTGTTCTTGATCTTGAGGTTGATCTTGATCTTGAACTAGCTCGAGGGGGAGAACTTGACCTTGGGCATCATTTAGTGGTTCATCATCGTCTTGAGGTAGATCTTGCCCTTGGTCTTGTTCACGAGGTTGAGGGCCTTCACGTTGTTCTTCGGAAGCGTGTGGGTCTTGATGAGGTGATGGCTCTACTTGAGTAGAGCATTGTCCTTCTCCTTCGGCCACAAGGGGTTCCTCAATGGGTAGGATGTGACCAATACCCATTCTTCTTATGGCTTGGGGAGGAATTTCATCACCTATATCACAAGTACCACTTTGCTCCACTTGGGAGCCGTTATTTTCGTCAAACTCCACGTTACACGTCTCCTCAATGAGTCCGGTGGACTTGTTGAGGACACGGTAAGCATGGGAGTTTGTAGCATAACCAACAAATATGCCCTCATGAGCTCTAGCTTCAAATTTAGACAACCGAACACCTTTCTTGAGAATGAAACACTTACAACTGAACACCCGGAAGTACTTGAGGTTGGGCTTGTTGCCGGTGAGGATCTCATAAGGAGTCTTGTTCAAGCCTTTGCGAAGATAGAGCCGATTGGATACATGACATGCGGTGTTGATGGCTTCGACCCAAAAGTTGTATGGAGACTTGAACTCCGCCATCATGGTCCTTGCCGCATCCATCAACATCCGGTTCTTCCTCTCCGCAACACCATTTTGTTGAGGGGTATAAGGTGCCGCATATTGATGCTTGATCCCCTCGTCACTAAGAAACTCATCCAAGGTGTAGTTCTTGAACTCGGTGCCGTTGTCGCTTCTTATTGTCAAGATTTTTGCATTATGTTGACGTTGAGCTTCATTTGCAAAGTTGATGACGGTTTGTTGGGTCTCACTCTTCCTCTTGAAGAAGTATACCCAAGTGTATCTTGAATAATCATCCACAATCACCAAGAAATACTTTCTTCCTCCAAGACTATCAAAAGATGGAGGCCCAAAGAGATCCATGTGAAGGAGCTCCAAGGGTCTCTTCGAGTAGATGATGGTTGAGGGAGGGTGAGCCTTTTCATGAAGCTTTCCTTCGATACAAGCACTGCAAGCACGATCTTTGGCAAAACTCACATTTGTTAGTCCACGAACATGGTCCCCCCTTGAGGAGACTTTGCAAAGATCTCATATTGACGTGGGCTAAACGGCGATGCCAAAGCCATCCCACGTCAACTTTAGCCATTAGGCATGTCGCGGTCTTAGTGGGTTGCTCCGAAAAGTTAACCACATAGAGACCGTTCTCGACATGCCCAACAAAGGCTACTTTAAGAGTCTTGCTCCACAAGAGGGCCACGGTATCAATATCAAAGAATGTGGCAAAGCCCATGAGTGCAAGTTGACGAACGGAAAGTAAATTGAATGCAAGGGACTCAACAAGCATGACTTTCTCGATCGTTAGATCATGAGAGATGACAACCTTGCCGAGACCCAATACCTTAGAATGTGATGCATCACCCCACTCGACATTGGTGGGCATAGATGGAATCTCTTGCACATCCACCACCAAGTCCTTGCTCCCGATCATATGATTTGTTGCTCCACTATCGAGCAACCATGATCCCCCACCGGAAGCAAACACCTACACGAGATCAATGCTTGGTTTTAGGTACCCATTTAGTAATGGGTCCTTTGAAGTTAGTAACAAGGGCCTTGGGAACCCAAATAGACCATTCAATGTACTCATAAGGAGAACCAACAAATTTAGCATAAACATGTCCATCACTAGCACGGCACAACACATATGAAGGGTTAAAGTCGCTGGCTTTGTTTGAGGAAACGTTCTTGCCCTTTTGGACATCAACTTCCTTCACTTTCTCCTTCTTCTTCTTGGAGGCTCCGTCTCCTTCTTTCACAAACGTTTGTTTGAGGGGAGGAGGACGATTGGCCTTGTTGTTCTTCTTCTTCTTGCTCTTGGACTTGGGTGCAAACCCAATTCCTTCTTTGCCCACAACTTCCTTTTGATTGCTCAAAAGGTCGTCGAGGTTTTTCTCACCTTGAATGCAAGTCACAAGGCCCTTCTCAAGTTGATCCTTCAACTTAGCAGTTTCCTCCACAAGATGCACATGCTCACAACAAGGGTTAGTAGCACATGCATTATCAATTAATACCATATGAGGAAAGGTGGCTTTTTCCTTGATTAGCTTAACTTGGAGTTGAGCATGAGACTCTTTGAGGCTAGCATGAGTACCCTTTAAGACCTTGTGGGCCTTGTCAAGTATCTCAAACTCCTCTTTGAGTCTAGCATGATCAACCCCAAGTTTAGCCTTCTCGGAAGTTAGCACACGAGACATGACAAGAGCATGATCAAGATCTTTCTTTAACTTAGCATGGGCATCATTGTGTGACTCCTCAAGAGTCAAACGATGCACACGCTCTTCCTCAAGAGCATTAGAGAGATCCAATATCTCATCGGCATAGTCACGACTATGACCTTCCATCTTGGAGATGGTTTCTTCGTGAGCCTCGATCATGTCATTGGCCTCACCAAGTTGTTCCAAGAGAGCAACAAAGTGCTTCTTGGACTTTCCCTTGAGCTTACTCATGAAGGACTCAAATTCATTTACTTCCTCATTAGACTCAACATGTCCATCAATGCAATCCTCCACGGAGGGATTAGTAATGATGGTGGTTGTGATGTTGGGGGTTACCTTGTTTGAAGCCTTCGCCATGAGGCATCTAGCGGTGATGTTTTCGTTGGGTGATTCGAAGAGAGACACCCGAGGAGTAGCAATGGCAATGGATGCCATGGCCGTTGCTTCTTCATTCTCATCATCATCGTCATCCTCTTGGTATTCTTCTTGAACCACCAACCCACGAGTGGGAGTCTTCTTGGCAAAGTTGTTCTTGTTGGGGACGGACTTGGCTTTGTCTTTCCGAATGAACTTGCCACCATTGTCTTCCCGCTTCTCATAAGGACAATCCGCAACGAAATGGCTCACATTGCCACAGTTGAAGCAAGTTCTAACTCGTTGCTTGCCCTTGACGCCACTTGAGTTGTTCTTGTTGAAGTTGGGTCTTGAGCTCTTCTTGCTCCAAAATTGTCTTGAAGCAAGAGCCATGTGCTCATGGTAGTCGAACTTGGTGTCTTCGGGGTTGCTTTCCTCATCTTCCACTTCTTCCTCTTCTTCGACAATGAGCTTGGCCTTCAAGGCAAGGTTAGGCTTCTTAGCTCTTTGAGAACGGAGCACCGCGTTTTCGGTGGTCTTGTCCAAGATGCTCATTGCAACGAACTCATCCAACACTTCACTTGAGGTCATGGTGTGGAAGTCCGGTCGTTGATGAATGACGGAGGACATGGCTTTGTTGTATGGCATCATGGCCTTGAGGAACTTTCGCTTGATCCAATTGTCATCCGTGTCCTTGCTTCCATGATCTCGAAGAGCCACCGCGAGTTTGGTCACTCTTCGAAAGAGCTCACGAGGTTCTTCATCTTCTTTCATTGCAAACTCGTCGGCTTCATCTTGCACCACTTCACAGTTGGACCGTTGAATGCTAGCACTTCCACGATAGAGGGCCTCAACACATTTCCATGCTTCTTTAGCCACGACATGGGGTCGAAGGTGAGGGAGATCTTCGGGAAGAATTGCATCTTGAATGATGAAGAGAGCACTCTCATTGAATTGATTGTCCACGGCTTCTCGAGGGGTGAAGTTGCTTGGGTCATGAGGATAAAAACCTTCTTCAATGACTCTCCAAAGGTTAGTATTCACATGTTTCAAATGACGCTTAAAGTGATAGACCCAATTATCAAAATCTACACCTTTTTCATACTTAGGAGGTGGACCGGCATGATTCAAATGGGTGGAGGGGATAGGCCCTCCATAGACCGGGGGTTCCACATGGGCAAAGATGCCGGTACCATTTCTACCACTAGTAGAAGGGCTCTTTTCATTGTTAGCTTCCCCCTTGTCGGAGAAAGCACCCGTCACCTTGTTAGTAGGATCACCCACTTTCATAGGTGCGGTAGATAATTTAAGTCCCTCTAAGAAATCATTAAACATGCTTTTAACCTTGGCCGTCATGGAGGTTTTCAATGTGTCTAAATCCACATTGAACTCCTCACGAGAGACCGAGGCTCCCCCTTCGGCCGAAGATGAGATAGGATTCACACTGGAGTGTTCCTCCACACCATCGTGGGTGTCAACCATACTCTTCGGACGGTAAAGTCCTTAATAAAGAGACGAGGCTCTGATACCAATTGAAAGGATCGATATGGTTGACTAGAGGGGGTGGGGTGAATAGGCAACTAACAATTTTTAAGCTTTTCTTTAGCAAATTAAACTTTGCAACAAATAGGTTGTCTAGATATGCAACTAAGGCTGTGTTTGATAGTAAAGTGCTAAAAAACCAAAGTATTAAAAAACTACAGTATTTTAGCATGAAGATACAAGATACCACAATTTTCAGATATCACTGTATTCTAGAGTATTGAGAATACTTTGAGCTGTTTGGCTAATGTTGCATATCAACGTAAATGTTACTAGCTAGCTGTTTTCTCTTAGCTACCTAACTTACGAAAGATGAGGAGAAAATCGAACTGCTGTGCACAGCGCTAGTTATGCCGAGATGACTCGACGTGCCGTCGTCTGGCTGGCACCGCCACACTCGCACAGAGAAAAATAGGAGCCGAGGTGACTGGAATTTTCACTAGGCTGCAGAAGGCGTATTATCACAGCCGGTATTCTTGAGCAAGGTCTGCCCAGTCGTACTCACCATTTTTGATCTCTAGCAACGAGAGAGCAGCGGCTGCAGCTCAGGAGTGAACAAGAAAGAAAGATAGTGACCGGCTCGTTTTTCTCGCATGCTCAGTTTAAAAAAAAGAGGTCTGGAGGTCTTTTTTTTATGCAGAGGAAATACTGTGTTTTTGGGAAAACTGTGGTATAAATATTGCAGTTTTTTGTGGAGGCCAAACAGCTCACAGTAATTAAAACCATGGTATTTGGAAAAACTGCAGTATTCTTGAAATACTTAGGAAATGCAAAGTTATCAAACGGGGCCTAAGTGAGCAACCTATATGATGCAATAACAACTAGCAAGCAAGCAAGCAAGAGATGTAACAATAAGTAAGCTTGCGAAAGTAAAGGCACGAAATAACCAAGAGTGGAGACGGTGGAGACGAGGATGTGTTACCGGAGTTCCTTCCTTTTAAGGGGAAGTACGTCTCCGTTAGAGCGGTGTGGAGGCACAATGCTCCCCAAGAAGCCACTAGGGCCACCGTATTCTCCTCACGCCCTCACACGATGCGAGATGCCGTGATTCCACTATTGGTGCCCTTGAAGGCGGCGACCGAACCTTTACAAGCAAGGTTGGGGCAATCTCCACAACAATCGGAGGCTCCCAACAACAACACCACCACGAAGCTTCACCACAATGGAGTATGGCTTCGAGGTGACCTCAACCGTCTAGGGTGCTCAACACCCAAGAGTAACAAGATCCGCAAGGGATAAGTGGGGGGAATCAAATATCCTTTGGTGGAAGTGTAGATCGGGCCCTTGTCACCCAATCCCGAGCAAATCAACAAGTTTGATTGGCTAGGGAGAGAGATCGAGCGAAAATGGAGCTTGGAGCAACAATGGAGCTTAGAGGTGGAAGAGGTAGTCAACTAGAGGTAGAAGACATCCCTTATATAGTCGGGGAAAAGATCCAACCGTTATCCACTAGTTCTGCCCGCGACTCACGGTACTACCGCTCCAAGGGAGCGGTACTACTGCGACGCCGCGCGGTACTACCGTGTGTGATCACGGTACTACCGTGGCAGCTGCACAGGCCGGAACAAGCCTGAGCTAGAAGCGGTACTACCGCTGGCGTGGTACTACCGCTCCCCCTTGCGGTACTACCGCAAGGCAGGAGGGTCACGGCCTGGGAAGGGCGCGGACGAAATAAATTTCATCCGTGCCTACTTCCGCAGAAACTAGGGTGGTGCAAAAACCCGACGCGGTACTACCGCCTGCAAGGCGCGGTACTACCGTGGTAGGCACGGATGTAAAAAATTACATCCGCGCCTACTACCGCGACGCAGCGGTACTAGGCAGAAGGGCCACGGTACTACAACTCCAAAGGAGCGGTACTACCGTGGGCCCCCGCGGTACTACCGCGCAGGACGAGCGGTACTACTGTGGGTGCCGCGGATGTAAAAAATTACATCCGCCCCTACTACCGCACCGGAGCGGCACTAGGCCAGAGTGCGGCGGTACTACCGCACCAGAGGAGCGGTACTACCGTGAGGGGCACGGATGTAAAAAATTACATCCGCCCCTACTACCGCACTGGAGCGGCACTAGGCCAAGGTACCGCGGTACTACCGCGCCAGAGGGGCGGTACTACCGTGACCTGTCGCGGTACTACCGCGTGTACTTGCGGTACTATCGCAAGTACAGCAGTAGTCGTCAGTTTTTCGCACAACTATGATAACGAAGGGTAGCTCCAAAGTGCAAGGAAAGGAGGGGCTAGTGTACGTGTGATTCCACCCTACCTTTCCGACGCGGACCCCCTCTTAATAGTACGGCTCTCCTACGACTCAACTCCACCAAAGAGAAACGTAGAACAACGCCGGCTTCACTAGTCTCCGAGGGGCACCGAATCGTCTTGTGCCTAATGATGAAGTATCTGTGGGACTCAAGGCACACGATTAGTCCGCACGAGTATTGTCATCAATCACCAAAACACTTAGGGATAAATATGCCCTTACACTTACAACATAAAGAACATGACAATACCAAGTACTAACATATCCACAGTGCATTACCATCATCATAGCATTTTATAACGATGACATGAAAATAAATTAGAGTAGTGACATGGCATCATCAATAACAACATTCTAATTATCATGTAAAATATATCATGAACACACAAGCATGATAAGCATAATGAAATAATTGCAGACGAAAACAATAGGAAGCAACTACAACTACACACACACAAGGTGCAAGCAAAGTTAGCATGCAAGTTCGGGGCTCATGATAAGAGGTTGGCTTGCCTGGGGGTCGACAGATACTCCGGGAAGCAGTGAGAAATGATCGCCGAACAATTTGCCGGAAACAGTTCTCTCTCGGAGGGGGCTGTTTACGGACAAGGGCAAAGTGGTCATTTTCAGTATGTCAAACCATAGTGAAAATGATGGGAACGGAACGGGCTCGACGAGACGAAGACGTGGGCGTTGGATTTACCTCAATCGGAGTTACGGGTAAAAAGATACGGACGTTAAAAACTCAAGGACTGATTTGTAAAAATATTTCTACAAACAGGTCCCTGGTAGTTTTAAACTGAACGCGTCTTTCTGAAATACGTCTTCGTATCAGGGAAACGGCTTCGTGCCTGGGCGCCTCCACTTGGCTGACATGGCGACGACCGAGTCAAAGGGCAGAGACGGGGCCGGGCTCTAGTGACGTTGACAAGTGGGGCCACGGGGCCCGCCTGGCCAGCCTGGCCAGGTCAATGCACCAGCCGGCTGGCTCCTTCTTCTCCGCTCGAGCGCACGACCAGCCGAGGCACTGGACCGCCTCAACGGCGATTGTCGGCGGCTCCGGCCATGGCTCGCGGCGGGCAACCTACCCAGATGCTGAGGGAGGAGAGACGCATCTCGGGGTGGTGGCCGCTGCAGCCGACGAGCGTTGTAGCGGAAGCAACGAGGCACGCGGCGGAGAGGGGCTTCGGTCTCCGGCTAACTAGGGTCTCCGGTGGGGGAAACTGGCGGGCGGCGAGCTAGGAAGGTTCTCTGGGGTGCGGCGCATCCAACCATGAGCTCGGACAGGGCCGGGGATGCCCGGAGGGAGGGGTTCGACGCGGAGCAGAGAGGAGGGCTCACCGGGAATCCGAGCACTCCGGCAAGGGGTTCGGACGGGCTAAGGCATGAGGGCTCCAGAGGGAGAGGGGATGGGGCTGGCTTGCTCGAGGAGGGCTCGGGCTGGCTATTTATAGCCAGGCGAGGGCACCCGAGCCGGTTGCCGCCGAGCGCATCCGGCCACGGCTCTGCCGGCCGCAGCAGTCACGGGGGCGCACGGGAAGACGACGAGGGGGAAAGCAGACGAGCGCCAGAGTCTCACGGAATCGAGCAACGCTCGCGGACAAGAGGAGGAAGCGGACAGAGGCGAGGAAGAAGACGATGGCCACGGGAGCACACTGTTCGATCTTTGGAACGGCTCGTCGGAGAAGAAAACGGAGGGAGAGCGGGGTCCAGGCGAACGGCAACGAAGATGCGGAGCTTTAGGACATTAATGGCGAGGTCAGGGACAGTCGGAGCAGCGCTGCCGACGAGAACAGTGGCTAGACCACCATTTTGGCTGGCTGCACTCGTGGACACCACTAGCAGAGCGCACTCTGGGGTTTTTACTGAGGTCAAACCATGTCTACTGCATAGTCCTTAGAAGATAGATTGTTACTATGGTAAATACTTGGGCAAAGACAAAGTGAGCTGAGTAAAACAAGCTCCACAAGTTTGCTGTTGCAAACTTGGCCACACTCTAGGGATAAAACCAGAGAGGGTAAAAGGTAGAATTATTGTCTAGGAGTCTCAGGGTAGCAAGGACTACGGTCCTCGGGTTTTTGAGGTCATTAGGACAATTATTTAGCATAGTTGCTTAACAACTGCTAAAAACTGTCCAGAAAGCAAATGATGATGAAGCACTCACTAGGAAGGTTGGATTGAGCTATAACTTGGCAAATCCTCATGATTTGGTCATAGGTAGAAGCTGTAAAAGTATCAGCCCAAATGGACTTGCCAAATTGGTACTTGCTTCACAAGCATCACTTTTGACCAGAAACTTGGGAAAGTCCTAGGAAAATATTGGCTAAATAAAATTAGCCAAACTCTTTTTTAGGTGGGTTATATGGATAGGAGAAGGCCTGGAATTATTTTCAGCCATAATGGAGCAAGATAACATATACTTGCTTCACAAATTGAAAATTTGGACAAAGAACAGGAATTGCTCCCGTGCTCACATAATTCAATGAAATGAGATGAATTTGGGTGAAGGATAATTATTTGAGATACTTGAGAGTATGGCAAAGTTTCATCCCATTTGGAATCTCTATGGAGGTACTTCCTTCACAAAGTAACAATCTGGTCATAAACTTTGAAAAATTGCACAGGGAGCTAGGGTCATTGGATTGAGCTCATCTTTGGTATTCATACGTGATTTATCAATATTGATCACCCTACCAATTTGGAGCTCAAATGGAGTTAGTAATGAAGCACTTCCTTTGCAAAATTTCAGAGAAGGCAGAAACTTGCATTGGATCATGTGCTCAATTTTTGAACTGATGAACATGAGATAATGATTGAACTAGTGATTATATAGCAAGGAAAATCTCCACAATTTATGTGAGAATTTTATCTGCTATAAAAATTATAGTTCCTTTAGAAAATGGCAGAATAGCAATATTGGTATTAAATAAGAAAAGGAAAATTTCCTTATTTAATTATGGCCAACATGATTGCCAGAGCTTGGGTTAGGCATAATTATCAACTCCACCAATTCACATGAATTTAGGAGATGTCTAGCTTTGCCTTTGGATTTTATTCCTCAGAAAGGCAAGAAAAGGATTAAATCATAATTCAAAAATATTGCATGGGACCTGGCAATATTTTTGCATATCCAAGGTTTAGAAGGATAGAAGGGTCTCAAGGAACATATGGGATGATCAACATATCAAGGAAAATGATGGCTCCTTTGTAATCACAAAGGCCACATTCAAATTCCAAAAAATTGGAATTAGGGTTTGAGAGGGTTTAAGATGATGCAACTGAGGTATTGCCCACTGAAAAAGACGTGAGCAAGTTTTGAAAGGTTGGAAATGACAAGAAATCTCAGGGTCATCCAACAAACTCAGGAGAAAGATTTTGAAAATGAGTGCCAGGAAGGAATAACAGCACAAAAATTGATAACCCAATTTTGGGGCTGTTACACCTGTTAAAGGTCCTGCTTCATTTGGGCCCATTTACAGGCCATTGAAACTTTCGGCCCGTAAAGGACGTGAAGGATTTGGGTCATATTCGGCCATGTCTGACATTTAGACTGTTAGAAGCCCACTATAGATTTGGGCCGCGTTCGGCCTGTTGTGATTTTCGGCCTGTTAACGTCCGACGAAATCCATAGGCCATATGTGGCCCAACGTCACATCGGGCCCATTAATGGCCCATATAAAAATGATGCTAATCTAGCCCGACCGAACTTCCGGCCTGCTAAAGGCTGGTGTATTAGGTCAGTGCATTTACGACCTGTCCGAATTTCGGCATGTGAAAGATCCGCATCGTAAATGGGCCACCATTTCGGCCTGCTAAGACCAGTGGGTTATTTGGCACTATCAGGGCCCAATCTCACTTTCGGCCTATTAAAGGCCCATAGTTTTTATGGGCTTGATATTTACACCTGTAAACGGCTTATTGTTACTGAGGGCCCAAATTGTGTTTAGGCCTGTTAAAGGCCCACTATGGGCACGGGCCTACCAGAAAAATATGAAAGCTTTTGCTAATTTAGGCCCAGATATTTTTAGTGGGCTACATGCAAATTTCGGCCCATAATCGTTTTTAGCCTAATTGGAATGGGCCCGACGAATGTTGGCATATTGGGCTCCAATGAAGCTTTCGGCCGAATACATTACTAAGATAAACCTACACTATACAAAAATAGCGTCGTAATTACTGCAGCCTTTGGCAGCATCATAAATGCTATATCACACCAAAATAAATTCAATCCATACAACAAAAGGCCTGTTGGCATAAAGTTTACAGTCCTTGCAGATAAAAGCACCATCAGATGTATAGAAGCACAGATCATTTGACCTGAGTGCTAATGTTTCAGGCTGTAGAATCTGATGGAGCAGCACGATCTTCACCTTTTTCCGCCATTTCTCTTGAACAACGAAGCGAATGTCTGATAGTCTGGTTTCAAAACCATTCATATCTTGATGAAATTTGTCAACCACTATTCTTGTTTCCGACACGACGTCCATTAGGGATTGGACTTGTGTCTGGAGCACAGATATATCACTCTGTCTAGCCGGAAGATTTTGTTCAGTAGGCGATTTGGAAGAGGTTACCTTGACAACTAACCCAGAATTATGCAGGAAGGTGCTTTCTGCACTATTAGTGGAGAGATACCGACGCACTGTAGCAAGAGGTGACATTGTGCCTGTGGTAGCCTTGTCACCTTCAGGTGGTTGTGGTTGTTCAATCATTTGTTCCATAGCTTCCTGAAAGTTTGAACTTGTAGATTAGTGTACCAGATAAGTTACTAATGAGATAAAACAAACAAAGTAGGTTACACGTTTATACATAACTTATTTTGGTGAACTACTGTAATACATTAGCATGTATTGTAGTGCCAACTACATAATAAATATTTCCTCACATTCATTGACATCTAAGGATAAAGAGACATGGTTTAAAGTAGGATGAACATAGTATGACATCATTCATATCATGGGCAAACAGATATAAAACAAACAGACTATTTTATCATTGTGTGCGCACGTGAACATAACAACTAGATTACAGATCAAGACCAAAAGAATATCATTCATCTCTTTTAAACCATGTAAGGTGAAATGATACGTTAAGACAACTGTGTATAAAACTGAACAGAGTAACTGACATTGGCTGCAAACCAAGTAGTTAAATGAACACATCACAGTACCAATCAGTTCAAAGGCAGGAGGAGTAAGGACTTACAACAGCGGCTTGAACTGGTGTGCTCATGCCCTTCATCTTGCTGGTGTGGCAATCCTTGAAGATTTGCACTGCATTCGGTTTAGGTTCTTTTTGGTCCGCACGGGCTTTCCTCTTTATTTGGAACAAGTCAATATAGATACGATAACATGGCACAGAAAAAAGAAGGAAGTAGCAGCTATTTACAAGAGCCTTGCAGTGTGCAATATAGCTACGAGATCCTGTTGTCGGTTGGAATTTCACTTTAGAACGGTTGGTCTTCTTCTTCAAACAGTTGGCCTAGAAGATGATACACTTGTAAGGCACATACATAAATACAAGTTCAATATGTGGTCTGATCAAATACATATAGCCTACCTGATACTTTGGATCAGACCAGTGTTTAACGAGGGCTGTCCAGTCTTCATCTGTAATATATTCCACTGGAGATGTTTGGGCGATTTCATTGTTAGCCTTGCCTTCAAAGTGAGATTTTCTAAGGTGGTACCGATACTATCGCAGAGCAGACTGAAAAACATGAGTGCATGCTTGTTTAGTTGCATCATATTTCGGATCCAACTTGAACCTCATCTGTTGAAAAACGAATGTGAGTCTTATTAGGAGGAAGCTAGAAAGTATGGGACAGAGCAAGACAATATTACTAATTGCGATGAATAACATCACTTACGGATAAATGGTCAAGGAAGGTGTTAAACTGGGTATTGTCTTTTTCATTCCTGTACTGGATCCACATTGGGAGGATACATGCATGACACCTAATGGCAACGACTACCTCTGATACTAACTTGGCTGACTCTATAGCATCACGTGGCCTTTTTAAACCTGCCTCAAAATGGATCTCCATTCTTCCTCCTTTAGATTTTGTTAATATGTCAAGCATTATCCCTCATGTCTATTTCCGCTTGCGCTGCGATGCTAGTTCAACAACAAATATGGAAAGTGTTAGTGTACATCAAACTGTGAGAATACATATAAAGGAGCACGCAACTGCAACTTGACTCGATCAGGTACCATCTTGGTGTTGATGCTCATGAGGGTCATCTGATCTTGCCAAGTCCTGTTGTGTCACCAGTGCTTCGGAAGTAGTGTTAGGTGTGAAGGCAGCTTGGGAACTGGCCAGTTCTGGACCAAATGAACGAGTAACTCGTTGAGATGCTGGTACTGTTGAAGCGGATGCTGCAGCTGGTGGAGAAGGTGATACTGTGTTTATAGATTTAGCCGGTGGACTTGGCAGCGATGTTAGGCTGGACTCACAAGATTGCCCAAGGGTAGTGCTTGCACCAACGGATGCACAAATTCCGATCCATAGTTCCATACAAAGGTGCCCGTCAATTTCTAGGTATACTTGCTTTCTGGCACCAAGTATCTTTTCTATTTTTTTTGGCATTTGGTCAATGGATTTCCTAATAGGTGGAGCACACAGACTAGGACCTTCGCCTGAAGGTTGTCCGTGGCTGCTGCCACACTCTCCATTGTTCATTTTGCAGTTTCTATTAGAAAATTTCTAATCATATCTTGATATCTTCGCCTGCCATTCTTAATAATATTTAGTCTAGTTAGGTTTTTTTGCTACTCATGATGATTTTGCATTAACTGATCCATGCATTAGTTTGTGCTCTCTGTTGTTAGTTTGAAATAGTTGATCTGTAGCAGATTGAAAACAATTGATTTCCTATGAGATGCTGAACTTAGGGTTTCTTTTATGAAAAGTGTGCCTTATTGTGCAATTACAACTGGAGATATATATAACACGATACACCTCCGTTTTAGAGTATCTATCTATTATATAGAATAATTACTTTACAGGGTAATCAGAATAAAGATAATTAGCTTAGAAAATCTCACAATAACTAGAAATATCTGACCTTTAATTCGGTGTGCCTATTTCCAATCAACAAGCTGCAACCGTCATCCAGAAAAAAAAACCACGATCAGTTAAAAAAATCATCCCACAATTACAATCTCACGGCCCCAATAGGTTGAGCGATTAGACCATCCCACAATTTACGATCTCACGACCCCAACATGTTGAGCGATTAGACCATCCCACAATAGAAACCTCATGATCCCAACAGGTTTGACCATCCATGAGCCAACAAACCATCCCACAATAAAAAAACTGGCACAAAAAAATTCAGAGATGCAATCTCTCCAAACTCTCACAGTAATGTACAGAGATTCGATTTCCCCAGAGGAATTACACCTCAAGGGTTAATTTTACTCTAGATTATATGATATAACTTGTAAATCATCCTCCTCCCGCGAACGACACTTCAAAGTCAACTTCCTCCAACCAGTGGCACTTCGGCATTGTCTTCCTCCTGCGGACACTAGCCGACTCCATCAAGCAATCAGATCACTTCCAGTAAGTACCAACTGCACGAAATTAATCAGGCCTATTAAGGGTTCAATAATACTTCAATTATACTCTAGGAAGTCTCTTATAAAAACGTATGACATGTTAGCTCAAAAGGTTAGTTATATTGAAACAGAAAAACTATCATGTGTATTTCTAGATTAAGTAATGCAATCCTATAGGTGTGGGTTCATATCTTAATGGTGATGCCATGGATGTTGGTTCCAGTGTACTCACGTTAAGATAATATACTCTAGAAGACTAGAACCACACTGCAGTTGCATCAGATGGTTTCCATATTCGATCAACCTCAAATTCGATAATGGGTACATGTCTTAATGCCACAGCTCCATTCTAAAACAAAAGATCAAATCAATAGTCAAAAAATATCTTTATTCGTACACTATGGTTTTATATATCTATTCCAGTTAAAAAAATTAAAGTTACTTTGTTATCACATAATCACTAGAGGCCATTACAAAATAAAATTGTGTATTTATAAAGCTGCCATGTCGTTATATACTTACTTTACTAATCAACATTTTGTTCTTATATTTTAGGGCCTCAAGGAATATGGCACCCAAACCGCTGAATTCATTAACTACACGAAACGAGACATGGACCATCAAAGTCAAAGTCTCAAAGTTTTACGACTTTAGGACACAATTAACTTATCAACTAATGAACTCATTAGCACTGATAAGATTTTGTGAGATAAAAAGGTCCAAATATTACATATATAATGTCTCTTCAGTTTTCCTTTTCCAAAGCTTGCTAATGTTCTCTCTGAAGGAAATATGCCCTAGAGGCAATAATAAAGTTATTATTTATTTCTTTATTTCATGATAAATGTTTATTATTCATGCTAGAATTGTATTAACCGGAAACCTAATACATGCGTGAATACATAGACAAACATAGTGTCACTAGTATGCCTCTACTTGACTAGCTCGTTGAATCAAAGATGATTAAGTTTCCTAGCCATAGATATGAGTTGTCATTTGATTAATGGGATCACATCATTAGAGAATGATGTGATTGACTTGACCCATTCCGCTAGCTTAGCACTTGATCATTTAGTATGTTGCTATTGCTTTCTTCATGACTTATACATGTTCCTATGACTATGAGATTATGCAACTCTCGTTTACCGGAGGAACACTTTATGTGCTACCAAACGTCACAACGTAACTGGGTGATTATAAAGGTGCTCTACAGGTGTCTTCGAAGGTACTTGTTGAGTTGGCGTATTTCGAGATTAGGATTTGTCACTCCGATTTTCGGAGAGGTATCTCTAGGCCCTCTCGGTAATGCACATCACTATAAGCCTTGCAAGCAATGTGACTAATGAGTTAGATGCGGGATGATGCATTACGGAACGAGTAAAGAGACTTGCCGGTAACGAGACTGAACTAGTGTAGGATCAAAAGTATGTCTAGAGGGGGGGTGATTAGACTACTTGACAATTTAAAAGTTTAGCCTTTTGATTAAGACAAGTTTTTGGCAAGTTCATAATGATGATCAAGTCAAGTATCACCCTACACATGCAATTCTAGAGTTATGGCAGCGGAAAGTAAATTGCACATGTAGTAAATAGAGGTGGAGAAGAGCAAACGCAGTTTGGAGACACGGAGATTTTTCTCGTGGTTCCGATAGGTGGTGCTATCGTCAATCCACGTTGATGGAGACTTCAACCCACGGAGGGTAACGGCTGCGAGAGTCCACGGAGGGCTCCACCCACGAAGGGTCCACGAAGAAGCAACCTTGTCTATGCCATCATGGCATACGCCCACGGAGGACTAGCCTTACTCAGGGTAGATCTTCACGAAGTAGGCGATCTCCTTGCCCTTACAAACTTCTTGGTTCAACTCCACATCTTGACGGAGGCTCCCAAGCGACACCTAACCAATCTAGGAGGCACCACCCTCCAAAAGGTAATAGATGGTGTTGGTGATGATGAACTCCTTGCTCTTGTGCTTCAAATGATAATCTCCCCAACACTCAACTCTCCTCACTGATTTGGCTATGGTGGAAGAAAGGATTGAGTGGAAAGCAACTTGGGAAGGCTAGAAATCAAGTTTCATATGGTGGGAGTGGAGCAACTTGATCTTAGCACAAGGGTAGGTAGTTTTCTTCTCAGAAATGTAAGGTAGGAGTGGTAGTTATTTCTGATGGCTCTCTCCACGAATGAAGAGGAGGAGGAGGGGTATTTATAGCCTCCACACAAAATCCAACCGTTACACACATTTGACCAATCTCGGTCAGACCGAAGTTGACAACTCGGTGGGACCGAAAGTTCAAATCTTGTGAACGTTGGGATTTTCGGTGGGACCGAAAATACAATCTCGGTGAGTCCGATTCTTCCAAAGACTAGGGTTTGCCATTCTCGGTGGGACCGACTTTATCATCTCGATGACACCGATATGATGACAGAAGGTTACAGAAGGTTGGCAACACTAGTTTCGGTGAGACCGAGTTTGGAATCGGAAAAACCGAAATTACTAGGGTTTGGCTTTGTGGCTGAGGTGGTTCATCTCGGTGTGACTGAGTTTATGGAATCAGTGGGACCGAGATTACTTATGAGTATATGTTGGAATGAAAGATTGCTGATAGTTTGGGAGATAGATCACTAAGCACTTTGAGCAACCAGATCATTATCATAACCTCATCCCCTTTTAATAGTATTGGCTTTCCTATAGACTCAATGTGATCTTGGATCACTAAACCAAAAATGGAGTCTTGAGCTTTTGCCAATGTTTTCCTTAGCATTTTGAGGGGTCCACTTCTTCAGTCATTGCCATACCCATATCACTGAACTTTCTGAAATGTTCTCAAGAAACTATTAGTTCAATGATATATATGTTGTTATTAATTACCAAAACCACCCGGGGATTAGTTGCACTTTCAATCTCCCCCTTTTTGGTAATTGATGACAACATATAGATCAAAGCTTCGACAAATGATATAATCAATGAATAATATCGTCGCTTTGAGAAGTATGTGATAAGCAAGAGCTCCCCCTAAATTTGTGCATTATTTAAGATTTGCGTTTGAATGCAAATGCACAATCGATTAGGATCATGGGTCACTCTTCCATGTCACATACATCTTGGTGGAGCGCACAAAATGATAAGAATGAGTAACATGCACCCAATCACCAAGACATGAGTAAATGATCATACAAGATATGAATAGCATATGATAAGCATTAAGCACACATTAAGGCATAGTATGATCAAGCACTCATCAAGGTAGAGCAAACGTAGTATCAAACACACAGAATGTCTCGGAAAACTCAAAAGTATCTCAAAGAAACCGCAAACGAAAGAGCAAAAGCGAGCACTCTCTCTCTCGAAGTCCTATGATCTATACAATTTCTCCCCCTTTGGCAACAAGTTACCAAAAAGTTCGAAAGGTATAGAGCTAAACGTCACTAGGGACTCTGCTGGCGGCTCCTGTCTGGGTTGATGGAGTTGAGATAGCTGCATCTGCAAAGGCTTCGGCTGAAGTCTGTGGAGCTGGAGGAGTGGACACTGGAGCTGGAGCTGGAACTGATGGAGCTGTGGGAGGTGCTGATGCAGTAGCCCTGGTGTCTGTCACTGGAATAGCAGCTGATCTGGGTCTTGTGGGAACCGGAGCAGGCTGTTCATAGTCATCCTGGACAAGGTCATCATGCATCTCCTTCATGAGCTCTTCCTTCTCCCTCTTGGCTTCCTCGATATCTGCCTCAAGCTTGTTGACAGTGACTTGCACTTCAGTCAGCTTGACATCCAGAGCATGGAACTTGTCTTCAACTATCCTCTCAAGACTCTCCTGAGACTGCACTATGCTGGCCAGGCGTAGTTCAATCCTCTGGGTAGCTTCAAGGAGCTGTTCTCCAACACTCTTGGGTTTAGCTGCTGCTGCTGCTTCCTTCTCAGCTTTAGCTTGTTTGGCAGCTTCAGACTTAGCTTGACCTTCAACAGACGTGGGATCATCCCCAGTCATCACAACTTCATTATCCTCATGCTCAGGCTGCAGTGGCAAGTGGGGTCTATCCAACAAGTAGGTGCCCGTGCCAAACTTGGCATTGATAAGCATCTGAATGTGCGGGGCAAAACCACATGACCTCTTCTGGTCTGCTGCAGTCCTCTTGATAGTCTCAACTATCAGGTCCATCACCTTGAAAGGTGCCTTCTGATCTAGTATATGCAGCATGTTGATAGAATAGCCTCGTATCATGCGATGATCTCCAGACTTGGGCATCAAGGTATGCCTCAGAATTGTGTTCGTGGTAGGGAGACCTGCCTGGAGATGATACACTGAGCCGAGCTTCCAGAACTCTACATCCTTAGCTGGTACCTCATTGTACATGTTCTTCATAGACTCATGATTTTTCTTGGGAATTCCATAGACATCAACATCATCTTGTCTTGACACTGGAGCATTCAGCAGTGCAGCCCACTCTTCAACAGTTGAAGAGAATCTCTGACCTTCAGTCATCCATACAATTCTGCCATCTGGATAGAAATGAGCTGTGGCATAGAATTGCATGATCATCTCATCATTCCAAGCTGTCAGTTTCTGACCAACGAACTCAGCAACTCCACATGCAGTGAAGCTCTCATGCACATGTGGAAAGTAGTCTCTGTGCTCTTCACTGTCAATATATGCCCAGTCAACATATCTAGTGTCAGCAACAATGGGCTTCTTGTCCATAAGCACAGTCTCATAGAAATCTTGCTACTCTCTGGTGTGGAACCTTGGGTCAACAGCAGTCCTTCTCCTTATGGCATATGGATCAGCTTGTCTCCATAGCCTGAGACCTTTGTCCTTTCTTCTTCTCTGAAGCAGGAATGTTTCTGACAGTCTTCTTTGGCTTGGCAGCAGGCTTGGCTTGAGCTGCCTTTGCTGGAGCAGAAGGCTTAGACTTTGTAGGTGCTCCTGCCCTGATGGCATCTCCCATCAACTTAGGCTTCTGAGGAGGCTGGGGTGCTTCCTCATCAGAATCATCATCAGCTGCTTCATCATGCACAATCCTCTTCCTCTTGGAAGTTTTCTTTACCTTTCTCGAGGTTTCTTCTTCCATGCTCAACTTCTTGGCAACAGTGGACTTCTTCACTTTGCTGGTGCCTTTCTTGGTTTGTTGCCCTTGATGTTCTTTGGCAACCACTTTCCTCTTAGGCTTAGATGTGATCTCTTCCTCAGCTATGAAATCAGAATCCTCTTCATCAGAATTCCTCTTCTTCCTGGCCCTGGTGGCAGCAGGAGGCAAACCACTTGGTGTGCTCCTCTCACCATCATCAGAAAAGCTGCTGGCCTCAGGACTAGTGCCTGCCTCTGGAATCTCAATTGGTGATTCAGACCTGTTCTGGCTGTCACTTGCATCTGACATGGCTGACAACCTGTGAATAGATAAGGTATAGGCAGAATAGAAGAGTTATCACAAACTGCAGAAGATTTTTGCAAAAAGAATAAGTTCAAATTTCAGTTTTAGGTTTTCACAGAATGCATTTCGGTCAGACCGAGTCTAAAATTCGGTGAATCCGAAGTGTCTAAACAGAACCATTCACACCACTTTCGGTTGGACCGAAATGGGTTTCGGTCTTGCGGAGAGCACTAGGGTTTCACTAAATCCTCATTTCGGTCGTACCGATTTGCACAACTCGGTTGGACCGAAAAGTGCAGTGCAATGGCCAGAGGCCAAATCGGTCAGTCCGAGAATGTAGAATCGGTCTCACCGAGATGTGTTCGGCGGAAACCTAACCCTAAATTTTTTACTCGAATTTCGTTCTAAGAACTAATCTGCTGGATAGGAAGATCTCAAACGTGGCAAGAAGCTGGGCAAACCAATCGTGTATTGAATCGGAGGTTGAAACACGAGAGGGATCGAAACTCACCCTAACTTGGTGGAGTTTCTCTACGGCGGCAACGACACGGAGAGATTGACCGTTGACGGCGATGGAGACCCGCGGCGAGGGCGCACAGGCGACGACGGAGACGATCCGGAGACCACGGCGACGGCAGCAAAGGGTTTGGGGGCGAGACGTTTTGAAGAAAGAATCAACGCGCGCTGCCCTCAGGTATATATACCCTTCAGCTGTCGGTGGGACCGAGTTGTAAAACTCGGTGGCACCGAGATGGTTAACTGCAAGCAGTTACTCACTTCGGTCACACCGAAATTTGCAACTCGGTTTCACCGAGGTGAAAACCTAGATCAATCCAAGTGATTTCGGTCTGTCCGATTTGAGTGGGTTGGTCTGACCGAAAATACTTAGAAGGTTTTGGAATTTAAGCTTTTGACAGATCGGTGGCTCCGAGTGCTCCTCACTCGGTGTGTCCGAAAAAACTTGTTCAAAGTTTGTGATATAAGCATGAATAGAGTTTGAGACAAGAGAGCATAGATAGCTAGGGGAGGAACTTAGGCATTCTTGTCCATCCATTTGGTCAAAAAGAAAAAATCCAAAAGACCATAGCAACAAATGGATGTCCTCGAATGGATAAAATCATGCATCCAACATGCTCACACAATAAGATAGCAAATGAAATATGTGTCAAACATGCACAAACAAAACACTAGCTGCTAGCACACATTTTGTCGATGACTAGGTCATCTATATATGAGTATATTGACTTAGGAGTCAAATGAGAACATTTGATCATAGGTCATACTCATCGTTTAAGCACAAGTGGGGTTACCACTTTTACATAAAGCATTAGTGTGTTCACATCATTTGAAGATGCTTTAGCTCATTTCTTTAGAGCAAAGCTCCCCCTTGATGTGAGAACCCCTTTTAAAGGGTCAAACTAACCTTGGGTTGTCGTAGAAGACTTCATGTAGATGTTGAAGATGTGGATGCTCAATGTTGATGAAGATCATCAAGAGTTGGGAGCAATCCTTTGGATTCGGGCACTTTCAATACCTACATGGGTTAGTCCCACAAGGAACAAACAAAGATATCCATGGACATAGATTGAAGTATACAATAGATGATGTCCATGAAAGCAATGATTACCTTGTCCCTTGACTTACCAACAAGAGGGTTTGTGACTCCATGAACTAGTGCAAGATGTGGAAGTTGATTGCACAAGTTCTTGCCAAAATGAATGTGAGTGAAGTATGTTGGCGGAGTCACCCTCAAGAACTCTCTAGTTCTTCTTCTTCGGGATCCACATCATCTTGATGGGAATCCTTGGGGTTGTAGTTGAGCTTGACGAAGTAGAACTTGACGTTTCCTTGGGAACCCACTTGACCATGGCCTTAGGTGCTTCAATAAATGCATCAATCTCCTCTTGAAGCTTGTCCTTACCTTTTAGCTTGTGGTCTTGTGGTGGAAGGTCATCTTGAGCTTGTTCCTCATTGGAAGAAGTAGGATCATACTTCTCCTTTTGAGAAACAAACTTTGGAGTGGGATATTGACCTTCTTCCCATTCAACACCCTCGGCGTTGAACTTTCGCTCAAAACCAATTCCTTGATTCTTCCGATGCCTTCCTTGCTTGCGAACAATTTCCTCAAAGTTCGTGCTTCCGGCAAGGCACTTGTAGACACCTTTCTCTATAATCCCTTTCAATAAACTATTTTCTTGCTCAAGTGTAACTTGGCTTGAAACATTGTTAGTGGAATCAAGAGAACTACTAGAAGTAACAACATTGGATTTAGCATGGTTATTGTTACTACTAGATGAAGAATTTTTCTTATGCTTGTCATGCTTAGGTTTAATGGGTGGCAAGAAATTAGACAAGAGAAGTCGTTTGGCAAGATATGAAGAACTCTTCTTTCGAAGATCGTCATTGATAGCTTTTAGGAACTCATGTTCTTGCTCTAGATTGAGCTTCTCGAAGCGTAGCTTCTCATGAGATCTTAGGAGCTCTCTATGATCTTCTTGAGTTGTTTCATGAGCTAACTTAAGAGTGTTTAGTTCTTTAGTTAGACGCTCAATCTCCTTCATAGCATTGTCATTCGACTCTTCTCGACTATAAAGACTACTAGCATGTTCATCATTACTAGGCTCACTAGATTTATCATGTAAAAGCTCATCTTCACCAAGCAAGTCATCCTCATCACTATCAAAGTCAATGAATTCAGGATGTGATACCTTGGGGCCTTTAGCCATGAAGCATCTTCCAATTCCCTCATTTGGTGAATCAAATATGTCATAGGAGTTGAAGTTGGAGGATACGAGAGCAAGTCCGGTAACACCTTCATCTTGACTGTATTCGGAGTTGGAGTGATAGCTTCTTTCGGAGTGATTGTCGGAGTCGGAGCCGGAGACCCATTCACCTACGTGAGCTTGATGTTTTCTTCTTGTGTAGCTCCTTGATGACTTGTCTTTCCTCTCCGAATCCTTGCTTCTCCGAGAGGATCTTCGTTCATAACGATCATCTCTACTCCTTCTCTCTTTCCGAGGCGACTCTTCTCTTGAGCTTCTTCTTCTTGGAGATTCTTCTCTTCTCTTGTGGGGAGTCGAACACTCATTTGAGTAGTGTCCGGGTCTTCCACAATTGTAGCAGTTTCGATCACGACTAGAAGATCTCTTTTCATCATATGATCTAGACTTTGAGCTTCTTTCCTTGCTTCTGCTCTTGTAGAATTTGTTGAAGTTCTTCACCATTAGGCTTATCTCTTCATTGGAAACTAGCTTGTCACTTGAGGTTGTGGGAGCTTCACATGTAGCTTTGTAAGCACCACTTGACTTGTTGTGAAGCTCTTCCTTATCTTTAAGTGTCATTTCATGAGCAACAATTCTTCCAATGACTTCGGTAGGCTTGAGATTCTTGTAGTTTGGCATCATTTGGATCAAAGTGCATACTTTCCATCCAAAGCTCCGAGAATCTTCTTGATGATGAATCGGTCGGTCATTTCTTCGCTTCCTAAGCCGGCAATCTCATTTGTGATGAGAGCAAGCCTAGAGTACATTTCAGCGACTCCTTCACCTTCCTTCATCTTGAACTTGTCAAGTTGACCTTGAAGAACATCTAGCTTTGATTCCTTCACGGACTCGATACCTTCGTGCATTTCGACCAAAGTATCCCAAATCTCTTTTGCATTCTCAAGACGGCTGATTTTGTTGAACTCCTCGGGACACAAAGCATTGAAGAGAATGTCACAAGCTTGAGCATTATTTTGCAACATCCGCAATTCATCCGCTGTAGCTTCACGATCCGGAACTTTTCCTTCCTCGAAGAACTCACCTTGCAAGCCAACACAAATAATGCCCCATGCGGCAGGGTTATGTCCAAGAATATGCATTTTCATTTTATGCTTCCAACTAGCAAAGTTTGAACCATCAAAGTAAGGACCTCTACGAAAATTACCCTCACTAGACGCCATACTCTCCTAGGTTGTGAAACCAAGCTTATGGAGTCCAATGCAATGGAAACCAATCCAATGGAAACCTGGCTCTGATACCACTTGTAGGATCGAAAGTATGTCTAGAGGGGGGGTGATTAGACTACTTGACAATTTAAAAGTTTAGCCTTTTGATTAAGACAAGTTTTTGGCAAGTTCATAATGATGATCAAGTCAAGTATCACCCTACACATGCAATTCTAGAGTTATGGCAGCGGAAAGTAAATTGCACATGTAGTAAATAGAGGTGGAGAAGAGCAAACGCAGTTTGGAGACACGGAGATTTTTCTCGTGGTTCCGATAGGTGGTGCTATCGTCAATCCACGTTGATGGAGACTTCAACCCACGGAGGGTAACGGCTGCGAGAGTCCACGGAGGGCTCCACCCACGAAGGGTCCACGAAGAAGCAACCTTGTCTATGCCATCATGGCATACGCCCACGGAGGACTAGCCTTACTCGGGGTAGATCTTCACGAAGTAGGCGATCTCCTTGCCCTTACAAACTTCTTGGTTCAACTCCACATCTTGACGGAGGCTCCCAAGCGACACCTAACCAATCTAGGAGGCACCACCCTCCAAAAGGTAATAGATGGTGTTGGTGATGATGAACTCCTTGCTCTTGTGCTTCAAATGATAATCTCCCCAACACTCAACTCTCCTCACTGATTTGGCTGTGGTGGAAGAAAGGATTGAGTGGAAAGCAACTTGGGAAGGCTAGAAATCAAGTTTCATATGGTGGGAGTGGAGCAACTTGATCTCAACACAAGGGTAGGTAGTTTTCTTCTCAGAAATGTAAGGTAGGAGTGGTAGTTCTTTCTGATGGCTCTCTCCACGAATGAAGAGGAGGTGGAGGGGTATTTATAGCCTCCACACAAAATCCAACCGTTACACACATTTGACCAATCTCGGTCAGACCGAAGTTGACAACTCGGTGAGACCGAAAGTTCAAATCTTGTGAACGTTGGGATTTTCGGTGGGACCGAAAATACAATCTCGGTGAGTCCGATTCTTCCAAAGACTAGGGTTTGCCATTCTCGGTGGGACCGACTTTATCATCTCGATGACACCGATATGATGACAGAAGGTTACAGAAGGTTGGCAACACTAGTTTCGGTGAGACCGAGTTTGGAATCGGAAAAACCGAAATTACTAGGGTTTGGCTTTGTGGCTGAGGTGGTTCATCTCGGTGTGACTGAGTTTATGGAATCAGTGGGACCGAGATTACTTATGAGTATATGTTGGAATGAAAGATTGCTGATAGTTTGGGAGATAGATCACTAAGCACTTTGAGCAACCAGATCATTATCATAACCTCATCCCCTTTTAATAGTATTGGCTTTCCTATAGACTCAATGTGATCTTGGATCACTAAACCAAAAATGGAGTCTTGAGCTTTTGCCAATGTTTTCCTTAGCATTTTGAGGGGTCCACATCTTCAGTCATTGCCATACCCATATCACTGAACTTTCTGAAATGTTCTCAAGAAACTATTAGTTCAATGATATATATGTTGTTATTAATTACCAAAACCACCCGGGGATTAGTTGCACTTTCAACTAGGTATTGAGATACCGATGATCGAATCTCGGGCAAGTAACATACCGATGACAAAGGGAACAACGTATGTTGTTATGCGGTTTGACCAATAAAGATCTTCGTAGAATATGTAGGAGCCAATATGAGCATCCAGGTTCCGCTATTGGTTATTGACCGGAGACGTGTCTCGGTCATGTCTACGTAGTTCTCGAACCAGTAGGGTCCGCACGGTTAAAGTTTGGTGACGATTGGTATTATTAGTTTTTGTGTTTTGATGTAACGAAGATGGTTCGGAGTCCCGGATATGATCACGGACATGACGAGGAGTCTTGAAATGGTTAAGACATAAAGATCGATATATTGGACGACTATATTTGGACAGCGAAAGTGTTCCGGGTAGTTTTGGAGAAAATCGGAGTGCCAGAGGGGTTACCGGAACCCCCCGGGGGAGTATTGGGCCTTAGTGGGATTAAGGGGAGAGTGGGGGCAGCAGCCCAGGAGGTGGCGCGCCCCCTCCCATGAGGGGTCCTAATTGGACTAGGGAAGGGGGCACACCCCCCCTTTTCCTTCTCCTCTTTCCCTCTCTTTTCTTCCTCCTTCCCTCTTCCTAGTTGGACTAGGAAAGGGGAGTCCTACTCCTACTAGGAGGAGGACTCCCCCTCCTTGGCGCGCCCCAAAGGGCTGGCCGGCCTCCCACCTTGCTCCTTTATATACGGGGGCAAGGGGGCACCTCTAGACACAACAATTGATCTCTTGATCTCTTAGCCGTGTGCGGTGCCCCCCTCCACCATATTACAACTCGGTAATATCGTAGCAGTGCTTAGGCGAAGCCCTACGTCGGTAGCATCATCATCACTGTCATCACGCCGCCGTGCTGACAGAACTCTCCTGCAAAGCTCTGCTAGATCGGAGTTCGTGGGACGTCATCGAGCTGAACGTGTGCTGAACTCGGAGGTGTCGTATGTTCGGTACTTGATAGGTCGGATCGTGAAGACGTACGACTACATCAACCGCGTTCTGCTAATGCTTCCCCTTTCGGTCTACGAGGGTACGTGGACAACACTCTCCCCTCTCGTTGCTATGCATCACCATGATCTTGCGTGTGCGTAGGTTTTTTTTTTGAAATTACTATGTTCCCCAACAGTGGCATCCGAGCCTGGTTTATGCGTAGGTGTTATATGCACGAGTAGAACACAAGTGAGTTGTGGGCGATACAAGTCATACTGCTTACCAGCATGTCATACTTTGGTTCAGCAGTATTGTTGAATGAAGCGGCCCGGACCGACATTACGCGTACGCTTACGCGAGACTAGTTCTACGGACGTGTGCTTTGCACATAGGTGGCTGGCGGGTGTCAGTTTCTCCAACTTTAGTTGAACCGAGTGTGGCTACGCCCGGTCCTTGAGAAGGTTAAAACAACACTAACTTGACGAAATATCGTTGTGGTTTTGATGCGTAGGTAAGAACGGTTCTTGCTGAGCCCGTAGCAGCCACATAAAACTTGCAACAACAAAGTAGAGGACATCTAACTTGTTTTTGCAGGGCATGTTGTGATGTGATATGGTCAAGACATGATTCTAAATTTTATTGTATGAGATGATCATGTTTTGTAACAGAGTTATCGGCAACTGGCAAGAGCCATATGGTTGTCGCTTTATTGTATGCAATGCAATCGCCCTGTAATTGCTTTACTTTATCACTAAGCGGTAGCGATAGTCGTAGAAGCAATAGTTGGCGAGACGACAACGATGCTAGGATGGAGATCAAGGTGTCACGCCGGTGACGATGGTGATCATGATGGTGCTTCAGAGATGGAGATCACAAGCACAAGATGATGATGGCCATATCATATCACTTATATTGATTGCATGTGAGGTTTATCCTTTATGCATCTTATTTTGCTTTGATTGACGGTAGCATTATAGGATGATCTCTCACTAAATTTCAAGGTATAAGTGTTCTCCCTGAGTATGCACCGTTGCGAAAGTTCTTTGTGCTGAGATACCACATGATGATCGGGTGTGATAAGCTCTACGTTCAAATACAACGGGTGTAAGACAGTTTTACACACGCAAAATACTCAGGTTAAACTCGACAAGCCTAGCATATACAGATATGTCCTCGGAACACTGCGACCGAAAGGTCGAGCGTGAATCATATACACTAGTAGAAAAAGGGGCAAATTTGAGACACATTAGTGTCGGTTTGATTTTGAGCCGGCACTAATGTGTCCATTTGTGCCGGTTCCAACGGCTAGCCGGCCGCTCTCTTTAGCTCCGGTTCGTGGCGAACTTTTAGCACCGGTTCGTGCCACGAACCGGTACTAAAGAGAGTGGTGGCAGGATGTTGTCAGTCTGGGGCCCCTCCAGCACCTTTAATACCGGTTCGTGGCACAAACCGGTACTAAAGGTCGTCGTACATAAACCCTTCGTCCACCCGAGCTTGCTCTGTTCTTCCCCTTCCCGTCACTTCCTCTGTTATTCCCCTCTCTTCCTCGAGCTCATCATAAATTTTTCCCAAAATTTGTCAAGATTTGAAGGCCCCCATCCATTCAAATGATCACAAAGGTTAGCAACTTTGTCCTTTCATCTCTCATTGCTAGATTAGCTCTTGCAATGCTTTGTATAGTGATTAATTTGTGAGTTTAGTAATTTGGGAGGAATTATATGTGCTAGTATTTGATTTATATGCAATTTGAGGTCAAAAATAACACTTAGTTTGCATATGTAGGTGTGGTTTACTTAGTGCCTTCTAAATCTCCGTCGTAACCACCGTCGATCGCCCGCACCGTCCCGTCGCCGGCACCACCTTGTGGTGAGGCTCTTGTTCATGAATGTTTTACATTACCAAATTGATGTTTGTGTGATTTGGATATATAGTTACTCGTATAATTATCTTACCCGTACGTTGTTTGTTATACATAGTGCCATGGTTTTGATATCCGTCCCCGTCGGCCCTCGTCCTTGTTATGATTCGGATGTGGTATATTCTCTTTTAAAACTAGTTGTTGCATTTCGTGTTTATGACAAATTATGCCCATCAAGTTGACATAGATATTTTTATCTAGGAGGTATGTGAACCGGAAATTCCAACCGACCCTATTGTCGAGAGGTTAAATTTAGTTGAAAGAGAAAACGAGTATTTGAAAGAAAAATTGAAAAGAATTGAGGGGGGAGAAGATGGAATTGGAGTTGCATGTTGCCGATGTCGTCGATGATCACAAGATCAAGATGGAGAAAATGAGGTTGAAGATTAGAAAGATTAGAAAATATGCCATTGATAGTGTGGCTTGGTATCATTATGCTGTTGGATCAATTGTTACCTTAGTTGCGATCTTGATCGCATTTGTTGTTGCATTTAAATTCTTTAGCTAGAGAGTTATTTGTATGTTGCATTTAATTAAGTGTTGTATATGAACTTTATGTATGAACTTGTATTAATTTGGTCTATTCGGTGTTGTGTAATGAAGATGAGCCGACAATGGATGTATGATGACCGATGCTCTCCCGAGTTCATTAATGGCGTGCATACTTTTCTGCTTGCCGCTGAGGCAAACAAGCGGGCGGATGGTTTTATGCCTTGTCCATGTGCTGGCTGTAAGAATGGTCACAATTACTCTACGTCAAGAACCATTCACGTCCACCTATTTGAGTCCGGTTTCATGCCCCACTATAATGTTTGGACCAAGCACGGAGAAATAGGGGTTATGATGGAAGACAATGAAGAAGAAGAGGACGACGACGGCTATCCTGGCCATGGGTTCCCTGAATACGATGATACAACAATGGGGGAAGAAGCTGAGCCGGCAATGCGGGAAGAAGCTGAAGAAGAGGCATCAGATGAGCCCGCTGATGATCTAGGTCGGGCCATTGCCGATGCAAAGAGAAACTGCGCAAGTGATTTGGAGAAGAAGAAGTTGCAGCGCATGTTAGAGGATCACAAGAAATTGTTGTACCCGAATTGCGAAGCTGACAAAAAAAAGTTGGGCACCACACTGGAATTGCTGCAATGGAAGGCAGAGAATGGTGTATCTGACAAGGGATTTGGAAAGTTGCTGGTAATGATAAAGAATATGCTTCCAAAGGACAACGAATTGCCCGAGAGTACGTATGAAGCAAAGAAGGTTGTCTGCCCTCTAGGGTTAGAGGTGCAAAAGATACATGCATGCCCTAATGACTGCATCCTCTACCGCGGTGAGTACGAGGATTTGAACGCTTGCCCGGTATGCGGTGCATTGCGTTATAAGATCAGTCGCGATGACCCTGGTGATGTCGAGGGCGAGCGCCCCAGGAAGAAGATTCCTGCCAAGGTGATGTGGTATGCTCCTATAATACCACGGTTGAAACGTTTGTTCCAAAACAAAGAGCATGCGAAGGCGATGCGGTGGCACGGAGAAGACCGTAAGAAAGACGGAAAGTTGAGAGTACCCGCTGACGGTTCGCAGTGGAGAAAAATCGAGAGAAAGTACTGGGAGGAGTTTGCAGGTGACCCAAGGAACGTATGGTTTGGTCTAAGCGCAGATGGCATTAATCCTTTTGGGGAGCAGAGCAGCAACCATAGCACCTGGCCTGTGACTCTATGTTTGTATAACCTTCCTCCTTGGTTGTGCATGAAGCGGAAGTTCATTATGATGCCAGTGCTCATCCAAGGCCCTAAGCAACCCGGCAACGACATTGATGTGTACCTAAGGCCATTAGTTGAAGAACTATTACAGCTGTGGAATGGAACAGGTGTACGTGCGTGGGATGAGCACGGACAGGAAGAATTTGACCTAAAGGCGTTGCTGTTCGTGACCATCAATGATTGGCCTGCTCTCAGTAACCTTTCAGGACAGACAAACAAGGGATACCGCGGATGCACGCACTGTTTGGATGATACCGACAGTATATATTTGGATAGTTGTAGGAAGAATGTGTACCTGGGACATCGTCGATTTCTTCCGAGCAGGCATCCCGTAAGAAAGAAAGGCAAGCATTTCAAAGGTGAGGCGGATCACCGGACGAAGCCTCGCCACCGTACTGGTGCTGATGTACATGATATGGTCAAGGATTTGAAGGTAATCTTTGGAAAGGGTCCTGGCGGACAACCTGTTCCGAAGGACGCTGACGGACGCGCACCCATGTGGAAGAAGAAATCTATATTTTGGGACCTGCCATATTGGAAAGACCTAGAGGTCCGCTCCGCAATCGACGTGATGCACGTGACGAAGAATCTTTGCGTGACCCTGCTTGGCTTTTTGGGCGTGTATGGGAAGACAAAAGATACACCAGAGGCACGGGAGGACCAGCAACGTATGCACGGAAAAGACGGCATACATCAGGGTCAGGCCAGCTACGCTCTTACCAAAGAAGAGAAGGAAATCTTCTTTGAATGCCTGCTCAGCATGAAGGTACCGTCTGGCTTCTCGTCGAATATAAAGGGAATAATAAATATGGCAGAGAAAAAGTTCCAGAACCTAAAGTCTCATGACTGCCACGTGATTATGACGCAACTCCTTCCGGTTGCATTGAGGGGGCTTCTACCGGAAAACGTTCGATTAGCCATTGTGAAGCTATGTGCATTCCTCAATGCAATCTCTCAGAAGGTAATCGATCCAGAAATCATACCAAGGTTACAGAATGATTTGGTGCAATGTCTTGTCAGTTTCGAGTTGGTGTTCCCACCATCCTTCTTCAACATCATGACGCACGTCCTAGTTCACCTTTGCGAAGAGATTAACGTTTTGGGTCCTGTATTTCTACACAATATGTTCCCCTTTGAGAGGTTCATGGGAGTCTTGAAGAAATATGTTCATAACCGTGCTAGGCCAGAAGGAAGCATCTCGAAGGGCCATGAAAATGAGGAGGTCATTGAGTTTTGTATTGACTTTATTCCTGACCTTAAGCCGATTGGTGTTCCTGAATCGCGGCATAAGGGCAGACTGGATGGAAAAGGCACGCTAGGAGGGCATCAAATAATATGTATGGACGGGCATTCTCTCACTGAAGCACACTACACAGTTCTACAGAATTCCGCCTTGGTGGCTCCGTATATGGAGGAACACAAGAATTTTCTACACTCTAAACACCCGGAGAAGTCTGACGACTGGATTACACGTGAACAAACGAGGACTTTTGCCGGTTGGTTGCAGAAACGTGCCATGAATGATGGCGATATTCAAAATGACCTGTACTCGCTGTCCCAGTTACCATCTTCGAATATAATGACTTTCAAAGGGTACCAGATAAATGGGAATACATTTTACACGATCGCCCAAGATAAGAAGAGCACCAACCAAACAGTGGTGTCCGCTTTGATGCAACAACCAACACGGGAAAGGAAACATATTATGGTTACATAGAGGATATAGGGGAACTTAACTATAGAGGTGGTTTGAAGGTCCCTTTGTTTCGGTGCAAATGGGTCAATATGACATGAGGCGGGGTAACGGGAGACCCGCAGTACGGAATGACAACAGTGGATCTCAACAATCTTGCGTATGCAGACGAACCATTCGTCCTAGCCAATGATGTGGCGCAGGTTTTTTATGTGAAAGACATGTCTACCAGGCCAAGAAAAAGAAAAGATAAGGAAGCGAATGGATCATACGACGAGCCAAAGCGCCACATAGTTCTTTCAGGGAAAAGAAACATCATGGGAGTGGATGACAAGACAGACATGTCAGAAGATTATGAAAATTTTGATGAAATTGCTCCATTCACAGTGAATATTGACCCGAGCATCCAGTTAAATGATGAAGATTTTCCATGGCTACGGCGCAAAGGGACACACGCGAAGAAAAAGTTTCACACCCAAAGATCTGGGATGTGATCGGCTTCACTATCATCACTTTCTTGTGTGTTTCACACCCAGGAGGGAATCTCTGTAATAGTTAGGGTAGTTATGTGTTTTGGCATTTGAAACGCGAAGAAATTTTATGTGCAAACAAATTCTTTCATGCATTTACTTATTTTTTCCAGCTAAATGACCCTGAAATGGAAAAGCATTTCAAATGAGCTCAGAAAAGGTTGAAAGTTGGCATGGTATCATAATTTCACCCACACAGCATGTGCAAAAAATTAGAGAGGGTTACGGCAAAAACTGGATGCACTTCCTGTACAAAATGGACAATCTCTTTTGAAGTATCAGGGTTTCGGACGAATACTCATCTATTACAAAGGCATTTCATTTTTTACATAACCTAAGCATTACCAAATTGAATATAATGATAAAACACACTAATATTAAGCGTAAGTAAAAATAATCACTGAAAAATCTTTTTTCAAAGTTAAGTTATTCACAAACTAGTGATTCACACAAATTTCAAATAATTCAAAATTTAAAATATTCAAATTTGAAAACTACCGGCACTAACCGAAAGTTTGTAATTTTTTGCACCTAAAGCAAAAATATTCACAAAGAAACTCTAAATATAGCAAAAAACAACTAAAAAATAAATAAAGCAAAAAAATTAAGAAAACAAAAAAAACCCGCCTACTAGGCCAAAGCGGCCTGCATACGACTAGAAACACAACCTTTTATTGGGCCAGGATGCAGGCCCGCAAAGGCCCAGTAGGCCCACAGGGCAGCACAGAACAGGTAGGCCCAGTAGGCCTGCTTAGGAGAGGAGCTCGAGAGAGCTACCGCACTGGGGCTTATAAACTAGTGCGGTAGCCCCTCGACTAGCAGGTGGGACTAAAATTGCCGCACAGCACTGCGCCAGCGCACCCCCTTTAGTAACGGGTGGTGGCTGCAACCGGTACTAAAGAGGGGGTCTTTAGTATCGGTTGGTGCTACGACCCGGTACTAAAGGAGGGGTGCTTCCCGCCGCTTGGCCTGGCCAAAACAGACCTTTAGTACCGGTTGTTGGCTCCAACCGGTACTAAAGGTCCATCCTATATATACAACACTTGCAAAAAATTCATTTTCCCTCTCTGTTTCTTCTCTCCGTCAACGACACGCGCCGCCTTCCCTGATCGACGCCGTCGCCGCCCCGGCCGTCCCCGCCCCTCGTCATCCCCCAGCCGTCCCCGTACCCGTCGTCCCCGTCGCCGCGCCCCGCCCCATCGCCGCGCCCCGCCCCGTCATCGCCGGCCCATCCCGTCGTCGCCGCCTCGTCCCGTCGCCCCGTCATCGCCGGCCCGTCCCATCGCCCCATCGTCGCCGCCCCGTCATCGCCGCCCCGTCGTCGCCTCGCCGGTGAGCTCACCGGCCCGGCCGCCATGTCCACACACACACACACACACACACACACACACTACACACACATTATAGAATTATAGTTATAGAATTTTTTTCTGTTTTTTAGTTATAGAAATGTTAGAAATTATTCTGTTTTGTAGTTATAGAAATATTATTAGAAATGTTAGTTATATAGAAATGTTATATTTTTTTCTTCTGTTTTTTAGTTATAGAAATGTTAGTTATATAGAAATGTTATAAATGTTATAAATATTAGAAATGTTATAGAAATGTTAGTTATATAATCAGAAATGTTAGAAATTTTAGAATTAGTTTTAGTTAATTAGATGAAATAGATTAATGTCAAATTGTTAGAATTTGCATATATATAGAATTTTAGTTATCACAATCCAATGATATAAAAAATGTTACTTTTTGCGGGCATATAGTATTTGTTCTCGATGATATGCCCGGCCCGCATCCTCACCGTCGACCCGTTCGCGACGACGTCCTCCTTCAGAGGACCCATGTCCGGGACTGGGCTCCGCCGGGCTGGCACTGGGAGGTGCTACCTGGAGGGGCGCGCCGCTTGGTGAGGAACCCGACCTCGGGTCCCGTCGTCGACCCTGATGTACTTTGGTGGCGTTCACGTGGGCCACATTCGGTGCAGAGGGAGCCGGCGCTGCCGGAGGTGGTGCGTCGCCATGTCAGAGAGGAGGACGAGCACATGCATCGCTACATGGCTGCTATGGACGTCAGGTTCTCCAATACTTGGCAGGTTCTTTGGGCAGATGACTGGAGATATGATCCTGTGATGGTTCCTTCTCTTTGGGTGTCCATCGCCCGCGCTCCAGGAACCGCGAGTGGCCTAGATTCTTCTATAGTACTCGATCTTTATTAGGTACCTAGCCAGTGATGTATTCAATATATAATATTCGAGACGATGTATTCGAGATTATGTATATTAAGAAGATGATGTATTCGAGATTATATATATAAAGATGATGATTCAGTTTTTCCTTATTGATTGAATCCATGCATTGTAATTTGAATACTAAATTGTTTTATATTTCTTCTGTATTAGTTAAGTAAAAGCTATGGCGGACAATACCGGCAGAGAGAGAGAGAGAGGAGGAATTGTTCGACATCATACGCAGCCCTCACAGGCTAGATGATCTGAATGAAGCAGATGACGGCTCCCAATATCTGAACAATACCGGAGAGGGTGATGAAAAGATATTCGATCTCGACGACCGAGCTGATGAAGTCATGAACTATGATTATGATTATGATGACACAGACAATGTTTATGATGACACAGACATTGCTGATCTTCAAATAACAAAGACTACCGGCGAGGTATATTTATATAAGCAGGCATCATGGTGATCATCACATGTTTTTTTATTGAAGATATATTAGAATCGATCTTTCTTCTTTCAGCCCTCCAGATCGAGCAAATCTGCTTCTACAGATAGCAAGACAAAGCAAGGCCCAGGCAGATTGTTGAAGGATGGTGTAAAGTACAACATCGAATCCACCAAACCTAGTGGCGAACCCCTCACGCCTAAGAACATTGCGAACAAGTGGACTCGTCAGTGCGGAGTTCTTGTGAAGGACAAACTCCCGATCTCCATTCAAGAATGGAAAGAGCCAAAGACTAAACGTCCAGGTGTTACTTGGGTCGACGACAGAGCCAAAAAAGACCTTTGGGATCTGATGGAACATTTCACCCTACCAGATCATTTCACTGAAGCAGATGTGGAGAAAGTCAAGGGCGCTGCTCTTAAGAAGATGGCAATTGCATTCAACACCCACAAGAAAACTGTATGGGCCAACTACCTCGCTGCAGAAAGGAAGACTCCAGAATTCACGGGAACACTGGAGAAGCAAAGAGAACACTGGGACGATTTTGTGACCTTCAAGGATTCAGAATTATCTAAGGAACAACCGATAATAAACAAGGCAAATGCCGCAAAAAAGACGCAGTTCCATAGTCTAGGTCCAGGTGGCTACGCGGTGGGAATGCCTAAGTGGGATAAGTCTGAGCAAGAGATGGAGGATGCAGGGGTCACTCCGGTTACTAGGAGCTGTCCCCCCAGGTGCAGAACTTGGTTCTATGCGCATGGGGGGGGGGGGGAGTTGGACCCGAAGACAGGCCTGGTTTCGCAGAAGGCAAATCTAAAAGGAGCCGAACAAAAGATACTTGACGCAATAGAAGAAGCTCGAAGGGGGGTGTTCACGCCCAACAGAGAGAATGACGAGCTTACACGCGCCCTGGGAAATCCTAAACACCCGGGAAGAACACGAGGCAAGGGCGTTATTCCCTGGTATGAGGGCTTTTCAGAATGGAACGAGGAGTACAGGACCCATGCAAGAAAGAAGATGGAGGAGGAGAAGAAGAGGAAGCTGGAGGATGAGCAGAGGAAGCAGGACGCAGAACGCCTTCAAGGCCTAGAAGCAAGGCACGCGGACTTGGCACTCAAATTCCAGCAGTAGCAGTAGCAGATCTACTCACTTAGCCAGGAAAGGGGGTCTCAGCAGCGGCAACAGCAAGCGGATGATCATCCAGCATTGGATAGCACCGTCCCATCCATGCCGAGAAGCAGCGTTGGTTCTGCCCCGGGCGACACACTGCTGGATACATACCCTGTGGATGACATCATAGAGAACACTAACTGTGAGCTACACTCCAAAATGAAGAACATATCCATGAAGGTGGCGGACGGCGTTGCTTTTACAATTACCCCCGAAGCAACCTTCCATTGCATCCCGATTCTAGAGGGCTATGCTCGTGTCTTGGTTGATGAAGTGGTGGACCCATATTCGGGGCTACAACTTGACATTACTGGAGGTGAAGACGAGCGCACACTGGGAGAGGCCATACATCGTATCATCCCATGGAGAAAGGATTGCATCATCTTTCGAAGTCCACCGACACCGCGTCGTCTGCCGACTCCTCCTTGAAGTCTGCCACCAAGTCAGCAGATTCCCGCTCCTCCAAGTCCACGAACGCGTGAGCCGACTCCTCCTCGAAGTCCGCCACCTCCTCCAAGTCCCCGAATGCGTGAGGTGACTCCTCCGGTTTCAAGTCCTGCACAGCGTCAGGCCACTTCTCCGGTTTCAAGTCCGGCACCGTCTCAGGCCACACCTCCTGCTTCAAGTCCGGCACATTGTCAGGCCACTTCTCCTGCTCCAACTCAGCCACGTCAGCCGTCTCCACCGTCTCAGCAATTGCAGAAGAGACACGCCGCAGCTATGGTGCGTAGCGGTATGAGTCAAGGTAGTTCAGGAAGTACAGGCAGACACAAGCGATATAAATATGGTCCAAGCCTCGCTCCTCTTCCTCAGAGGCCTTACGACATGACCAAGGAGCAAAACACAGCCATAGTGCAGGCCCAAGTGGACGCCCATTTTGCACCGAAACCGGCACCGCCGCCAAGGGAGAAAGTGCCTGAGGAAAAGATTGACCACTTCATTCGTATGGCTAAAGCACCAGCTCCCAAGCATGTTGACTCAGACTATGAGCGCCAAATCAGGAAGTCACATCGAGCACGACTACAGAAGGAAGCGAGCTCGAGCTTGAGCTCGAGCCAACAAGCAGCGAGCAAAAAATGCGGGAAAACTGTTCCCCAGCTGGTTGAACAGGCGGCGCAATCGATCCCCCCACTTGTTGTGCCAACAACACATGAGAAGAGGCCGCGCACCCAATATTATTGTGGGCAAACCATTAACGTTCCCCAGCTAGGCGATGTGGTAATAACGGAGGAGCATATAATGCAGGCTGAAATGCTCAAGATCTCTGTTGGACAACTCCTCGAAATTGAGCCCATGTCTCCGCTTAGAGAGGACGAAATCAAACGGAAATATGTCCAGGGCCAAGCTTTGGTCGAGCCAGACAAGGTCAAGAACCTCCCAACAAGAATGTATGAATTGCATCAATGGTACATGACCATTACCAATATTTCCAATCGAGAGTCCCTCATGGTGAATGTCAAGGCGGAGCATTACTTCCATGAGAAAGCTCTGTGCGTTGAGTATTCAGAACTGTTTCAGTTGTACAATCAAGACGCACTCGACAAATCTATCGTCAGTTGCTATTGTCTGTAAGTGATTTCTTTCTGTAATTTATGATCAATCATTACATGTAATTATCCTCACTATATTCTTTTCTGTGGTATTATATGCAGGATGAAGATGTATGAAATGAAAAAATCTGGACGCTATGGCATTGGGTTCATTGACCCAAATACCATTAATGAGTACACATGGAATCTTGCAACTTCTCAAGCAAGTGTAGAGGAAATCATGCTAGAGTTCTTGAAGCGCCTCAATACCAATGAAGATATACTACTTCATTACAACTTCCTGTGAGTCACACTGTCTTGTCATACAAATTCTGTTTTTGCTTACTAGCTAGCTAGATGTTAATAATTAAGTGTATACGGTTTAGGATAGTTGATTAATTTTATGCACATGCCCGCTTAATTAAGACATGCAAACGTGTGTGCATGCAGTTTCCACTGGATCTTGTTAGACATTAAAGTTGACAAAGGAACAGTTGAAGTACTGGACTTACTACTTAAAGAAGATAAAGACTACACCATCATGAAGGGGATAGTCAACAGGTAATTTCAATCTTTATTAACTATATCTTGGCCTATTATTAGTTCGTCATTTCCTGATATGAACTATTTAATGACCCCTTTATTAATTTTGTTTGCTACCATCTCTTTATTAAGTAGTACTAGCTAGCTACCATCTCTTTAATTATTGTTTCAATACCATTAATTAATTATCATGCTTGATTAATCATTATCTGATTCAATTCCATTCTCATAGAGGCCCTGAAGCAAGCACCGGGGAATGATCTGTGTGCATTCTATGTTTGCGAGAACATTCGTATGATGGCGTCCGAAAGGAGCAGATCTCAAAGACAGGACTGGGTACGTTTGTCAGAACACTATTCACACCATTATCGATATCTTGTCACACAACTAATACACATGCATATTGATCTCCTTCTTAACAGTTCAGAGAGGTGCGGGATAAGCTCCTACCAGCGGACCGCAAACTAGCACTTCAAGAGGAAATAGCCGGATTTTTGCTCGACCAGGTCATAGATCCCAAAGGAGAATACTATTACCCGCTACCGCCCCCATGAACCACTTGTCATTGTGCTCCGAAGGCACCAAGGCAACATGTAGGAGAAATTGTATATGTATATACATGTGTATGTGTGAATAATTAATGATGTTGGTTGTGAGACATTCGATGATATATATTTATATATATATGCGGTTCTACGTACGAGAAAATCTATTTATATATATGCATAACGTGTACAATTTGTAGTATCATGAAATACCAGCAAACAAAAAAGAATTAAATGGAAAATAAAGCCAAACCCCCCCCCCCCAAACATTTAGTACCGGTTGGTAAGGTGTTACCAACCGGTACTAATGTCCTACACGCACCCGGGCCTGGCTCATGCCACGTGGTGACACTTTAGCGCCGGTTCGTGACGAACCGGTACTAAAGGGGGGACCTTTAGTCCCCACTCTTTAGTGTCGGTTGCCGAACTGGCACTAAAGGCCGTTATGAACTGGCACTAAAGGCCGGTTCTGCACTAGTGATAGTAGATATGATCAACATAGTAATGTTCACCATTGAAAACTACTCCATCTCACGTGATGATCGGACATGGTTTAGTTGATTTGGATCACGTGATCACTTAGATGATTAGAGGGATGTCTATCTAAGTGGGAGTTCTTAAGTAATATGATTAATTGAACTTTAATTTATCATGAACTTAGTCCTGATAGTATTTTGCAAAAAATGTTGTAGATCGATAGCTCGCGTTGTTGCTTCCCTATGTTTTATATGTGTTCTTAGAGAAAACTAAGTTGAAAGATGATAGTAGAAATGATGCGGATTGGGTCCACGATCTGAGGTTTATCCTCATTGCTGCACAGAAGAATTATGTCCTTGATGCACCGCTAGGTGACAGACCAATTGCAGGAGCAGATGCAGACGTTATGAACCTTTGGCTAGCTCAATATGATGACTACTTGATAGTTTAGTGCACCATGCTTAAACGGCTTAGAATCGGGACTTCAAAGATGTTTTGAACGTCATGGACCATATGAGATGTTCCAGTAGTTGAAGTTAATATTTCAAGCAAATACCGAGTTGAGAGATATGAAGTCTCCAACAAGTTCTATAGCTAAAAGATGGAGGAGAATTGCTCAACTAGTGAGCATGTGCTCAGATTGTCTGGGTACTACAATCTCTTGAATCAAGCGGGAGTTAATCTTCCAGATAAGATAGTGATTGACCGAGTTCTCTAGTCACCATCACCAAGTTAGTAGAACTTCGCGATGAACTATAGTATGCAAGGGATGACGAAAACGATTCCCAAGCTCTTCGTGATGCTGAAATCGATGAAGGTAGAAATCAAGAAAGAGCATGAAGTGTTGATGATTGACAAGACCACTAGTTTCAAGAAAAGGGCAAAGGGAAAGAAAGGGAACTTCAAGTAGAATGGCAAGAAAGTTGTCACTCCCGCGAAGAAGCCCAAAGCTGGACCAAAGCCTGAAACTAAGTGCTTCTACTACAAAGGAAATGGTCACTGGAAGTGGAAATGCCCTGAATATTTGGTAGAAAAGAAGGATGGCAAAGTGAACAAGGGTATATTTGATATACAGGTTATTGATGTGTACCTTACTAGTGTTTATAGTAACCCCTGGGTATTTGATACTTGTTCGGTTGCTAAGATTAGTAACTCGAAACAGGAGTTACAGAATAAACATAGACTAGTTGAGAGTGAAGTGATGATGTGTGTTGGAAGTGGTTCCAAGATTGATATGATCATCATCGAACACTCCCTATATTTTTGAGATTAGTGTTGAAACTAAATAAGTGTTATTTGGTGTTTGTCTTGAGCATAAATATGATTAGATCATGTTTATTGTCATACGATTATTCATCTAAGATAGAGAATAAATTGTTATTCTGTTTACATGAATAAAACCTTCTATGGTCATACACCCAATGTTGATGGTTTATTGAATCTTGATCATGGTGATACACATATTCATAATATTGATGCCAAAAGATGCAAAGTTGATAATGATAGTGCAACATATTTGTGGCACTGCCATTTGGGTCATATTGGTGTAAAGCGCATGAAGAAACTTCATAAAGATGGACTTTTGGAATCACTTGATTATGAATCATTTGATGCTTGTGAACCGTGCCTTTTGGGCAAGATGACTAAAACTCCGTTCTCCGGAACAATGGAACGAGCTACTGACTTGTTGGAAATAATACATACCGATGTATGCGGTCCAATGAGTGTTGACGCTCGTGGAGGGTATCATTATTTTTCTGACCTTCATAGATGATTTGAGCAGATATGATTATGTCTACTTAATGGAGCATAAGTCTGAAACATTTGAAAAGTTCAAAGAATTTCAGAGTGAAGTGGACAATCATCGTAACAAGAAAGTAAAGTTTCTACAATCTGATCGTAGAGGAGATTATTTGAGTTACGAATTTGGCCTTCATTTAAAAACAATGTGGAATAGTCTCACAGCTCACGCCACATGGAACACCATAGCGTAATGGTGTGTCCGAACGTCGTAACCACACTTTATTGGATATGGTGCGATCTATGATGTGTCTTACCAATTTACCACTATCGTTTTGGGGTTATGCATTAGAGACAACTGCATTCACTTTAAATAGGGCACCATCAAAATCCGTTGAGACGATGCCTTATGAACTATGGGTTGGCAAGAAACCAAAGTTGTCGTTTCTTAAAGTTTGGGGCTGCAATGATTATGTGAAAAAGTTTCAGCCTGATAAGCTCGAACCCAAATCGTAGAAGTGTGTCTTCATAGAATACCCAAAGGAAACTGTTGGGTACACCTTCTATCACAGATCCGAAGGCAAGATATTCGTTGCTAAGATGGATCCTTTCTAGAGAAGGAGTTTCTCTCGAAAGTAGTGAGTGGGAGGAAAGTAGATCTTGATAAGGTAATTGTACCTTCTCCCGAATTGGAAAGTAGTTCATCACAGAAATCAGTTCCAGTGATTCCTACACCAACTAGTGAGGAAGCTAATGATGATGATCATGGAACTTCAGATTAAGTTACTACAGAACCTCGTAGGTCTTCCAAAGTATAGTCCGCACCAGAGTGGTACGGTAATCCTGTTCTGGAAGTCATGTTACTAGACCATGATGAACCTACGAACTATGAGGAAGCGACGATGATCCCAGATTCCACGAAATGACTTAAGGCCATGAAATCTGAGATGGGATCCATGTATGAGAACGAAGTGTGGAATTTAGTGGAGTTGCCCGATGATCGGCAAGCCATATTGTATAAATGGATCTTCAAGAGGAAGACAGATGCTGATAGTAGTGTTACTATCTACAAAGCTCGACTTGTCGCAAATTTTTTTTCGACAAGTTCAAGGTGTTGAATACAATGAGATTTTCTCACTCGTATTGATGCTTAAGTCTGTCCGAATCATATTAGCAATTGCCACATTTTATGAAATCTGACAAATGGATGTCAAAAACTGCATTCCTTAATAGATTTATTAAAGAAGAGCTGTATATGATGCAACCAGAAGGTTTTGTCAATCCTAAAGGTGCTAACAAAGTGTGCAAGCTCGAGTGATCCATCTATGGACTGGTGCAAGCATCTCGGAGTTGGAATATACGCTTTGATGAGTTGATCAAAGCATATAGTTTTATACAGACTTTTGGAGAAGCCTATATTTACAAGAAAGTGAGTGGGAGCTCTGTAGCATTTCTAAAACTATATGTAGATGACATATTGTTGATTGGAAATGATATATAAATTATAGATAGCATAAAAGGATACTTGAATAAGAGTTTTTCAAAGAAAGACCTCGGTGAAGCTTCTTACACATTGAGCATCAAGATCTATAGAGATAGATCAAGACGCTTGATAAGATTTTTCAATGAGTACATACCTTGATAAGATTTTGAAGTAGTTCAAAATGGAACAGTCAAAGAAGGAGTTCTTGCCTGTGTTGCAAGGTGTGAAGTTGAGTAAGACTCAAAACCCGACCATGGCAAAAAATAGAAAGAATGAAAAGTCCCTCCCTATGCCTCAGTCATAGGTTCTATAAAGTATGCTATGTTGTGTACCAAGACCTATTGTATACCTTGCTCTGAGTTTGGCAAGGGAGTACAATTTTGATCTAGGAGTAGATCACTGGACAGCGGTCAAAAATATCCTTAGTATGGACTAAGGAAATATTTCTCAATAATGGAAGTGATAAAAGAGCTCGTCGTAAAAAGTTACAATGATGCAAGCTTTTACACCAATCCAGATGACCCTAAGTCTCAATCTGGATACATATTGAAAGTAGGAGCAATTAGCTAGAGTAGCTCTGTGCAGAGCATTGTAGACATAGAATATTTGCAAAATACATACAGCTCTGAATGTGACAGACCCGTTGACTAAACTTCTCTCATGAGCAAAACATGATCATACCTTAGTACTCTTTGGGTGTTAATCGCATAGCGATGTGAACTAGATTATTGACTCTAGTAAACCCTTTGGGTGTTGATCACATGACGATGTGAACTATGGGTATTAATCACATATAGATGTGAATATTGGTGTTAAATCACATGGCGATGTGAACTAGATTATTGACTCTAGTGCAAGTGGGAGACCGAAGGAAATATGCCCTAGAGGCAATAATAAGGTTATTATCTATTTCCTTATTTCATGATAAATGTTTATTGTTCGTGCTAGAATTTTATTAACCGAAAACGTAATACATGCGTGAATACATAGACAAACATAGTGTCACTAGTATGCCTCTACTTGACTAGCTCGTTGAATCAAAGATGGTTAAGTGTCCTAGCCATAGACATGAGTTGTCATTTGATTAACGAGATCACATCATTAGAGAATGATGTGATTGACTTGACCCATTCTGTTAGCTTAGCACTTGATCCTTTAGTATGTTTCTATTGCTTTCTTCATGACTTATATATGTTCCTATGACTATGAGATTATGCAACTCCCATTTACCGGAGGAACACTTTGTGTGCTACCAAATGTCACAACGTAACTGGGTGATTATAAAGGTGCTCTACAGGTGTCTCCGAAGGTACTTGTTGAGTTGGCATATTTCGAGATTAGGATTTATCACTCTGATTATCGGAGAGGTATCTCTGGGCCCTCTCGGTAATGCACATCACTATAAGCCTTGCAAGCAATGTGGCTAATGAGTTAGTTGCGGGATGATGCATTATGGAACGAGTAAAGAGACTTGCCGGTAACCAGATTGAACTAGGTATTGAGATACCGATGATCGAATCTCGGGCAAGTAACATACCGATGACAAAGGGAACAATGTATGTTGTTATGCGGTTTGACCGATAAAGATCTTCGTAGAATATGTAGGAGCCAATATGAGCATCCAGGTTCCGCTATTGGTTATTGACCGGAGACGTGTCTCGGTCATGTCTACATAGTTCTCGAACCCATAGGGTCCGCATGCTTAAAGTTTGGTGACGATCGGTATTATGAGTTTTTGTGTTTTGATGTACCGAAGATAGTTCGGAGTCCTGGATATGATCATGGACATGACGAGGAGTCTCGAAATGGTCGAGACATAAAGATCGATATATTGGACGACTATATTCGGACACCAGAAGTGTTTCGGGTAGTTTCGAAGAAAACTGGAGTGCCGGAGGGGTTACCGGAACCCCCCGGGGGAATATTGGGCCTTAGTGGGCTTTAGGGGAGAGAGAGGGCAACAGCCCAGGAGGTGGCACGCCCCCTACCATGAGGGGTCCGAATTGGACTAGGGGAGGGGGCGCACGCCCCCTTTTTCCTTCTCCTCTTTCCCTCTCTTTCCTTCCCCCTTCCCTCTTCCTAGTTGGACTAGGAAAGGGGAGTCCTACTCCTACTAGGAGGAGGCTCCCCCCTCCTCGGCGCGCCCCAAAACGCTGGCCGGCCTCCCCCCTGCTCCTTTATATACGGGGGCAGGAGGGCACCTCTAGACACAACAATTGATCTCTTGATCTCTTATCCGTGTAATATCGTCGCATCATCATCACCATCATCATGCCGTCGTGCTGACGGAACTCTCCCGCAAAGCTCTGCTGGACCGGAGTTCGTGGGCGTCATCGGGCTGAACGTGTGCTGAACTCGGAGGTTCCGTACGTTCAGTACTTGATCGGTCAGATCATGAAGACGTACGACTACATCAACCACATTGTGCTAACGCTTCCGCTTTCGCTCTACGACGGTACATGGACAACATTCTCCCCTCTCGTTGCTATGCATCACCATGATCTTGCGTGTGCATAGGAAATTTTTTGAAGTTACTATGTTCCCCAACACTCTCTGTGTAGGGCAATGCAATCCATGCTTCCATTGGGAACAAACTATCAATAAATTTAAAGCGAAAAATAAAGAGGACTCCGTCTACATAATTAAGACCTTCAAAGTTTGAGAGTATGAAAATTACCGACCATTGAAGAACAATCTCAAATTCAGTTTTTCTTTTTGATACAACAGTGATGGAAGTGGATAAAGAAAAATCAAAGTATTTGGACTAACACTTCAAATTTTGCTGATAGTGATACCTTGGAGAGTAGGGTGAATACTGATAAACAGTGCTCAGGTATGACCAGACTCCATACCAAAGCATTGATCAATTAGATCTATAAACATGATTTGATTACTACAATGGAACAAATAGAGCGAGTACAAAAAAAATAAAGGGACGAGCATTCTTCAAACTTCAAACACACATGAGATTGAATTTGTTAATCTAAACTGTGGAAAAGATGGTGTGGCTACCAGTGTATGTATGTGTGACTTAAGCATGGCATTGGGAAGCATCTTTAGTATCAAATGTGACCATCAGGACATATCTGCTCACCAGTCACCGGTGAAATTAGTGCTAAGTAGACAACTTGGGATCCTTGTCAGTAGTTAATGATGATAATTAGTGCTGGCAGGCATGGTTGACATGGACAACCTAATGGGATACCTATTATCAGGTTAACCAATACTCAGGATGCTAAAGTTGGTTCATTGTTCAGGGATGGTTACCACTAATAAATACTAAAATGTGCTTCATGAAATGTGGAAGTATTTGATTCCAGTAGATAAAAGAGATCAAAAGCATCTTTCCGGTTGATATTTACGCCTTTCCTCGATATGGCATCCGATTTGGCCCCATGCATAAGGTTCTATAGCACTGTGATGAACTGATGATAGGTCTCTATGCTTTATAACGCTGTGATGATAGGTCTCTATACTGTGATGATAGAGTTAAAGGAAATAACTCTGAACAGAACATCCACCAATCCAATGGAACTGATATATTACCAGGATATATTCTTGTCATCTCTTTTTTATCATTCCAGCTACCAAACATCTGTGATACATGACAAGTACAGTGGAAATCTGAGATTAGATTAGCATGTACGTACACTTCCCTGAACAAAAGCCAGTTCATTTGGAGAGACTGAAATTCAGTGTTGATTTGCCATATACAAACACAATGTTTGCTTATAAAAGGAAAGTAGCGATTGCTAACACTACTAGGGAAAAGCCTATACACAGAATCTTATCAGCAGCCCGCTTTAAAATAAGGCGCTGCTGCTAATTAGCAGCAGCGTGCTCAGGAGTAACTCGCTGCTGAAACAAATATAGCAGTAGCGCGCCCGCTCAAAGACGCGCTACTGCTATAATTCCCACGAGGCCGCCGTGAGGCTAGTTATAGCAGCAACGCGTTATAACGACGGGCGCTACTGCTACGTAGCATAGTAGCAGCGCATTTCTCCAATAAGCGCTACTGCTAAGTTTACTACAAAAATTTAGTCCCACCTCGCTCGCGAAGAGAGTTTCTACCACCTTAAATATGTTACTTCTCAAACTTTGACAAGCACTTGGTCTTCATTGAACTCTATGTGTAGAATTTGTGGCTGCAATATGAGTCTTCACCTGTTCCTAAACCGGTGAGGACTCATATTGACAAATTAGATTGTACACAAAAAGATCGTTGATGATCAATGTATTTTTGATATATTGAACAAAGTCTATTTTTACATGCCAACACATAGCAGTAGCGCTTTATTGTGAAAGGCACTACTGCTAGATAGCTAGCAGTAGCGTCTTTTCCTACAGCGTGCTACTGCTAAGCCATTCATCTCCCGCCCCCATCTCCTCTATCCGATCCACTCACACATTCACACACTCACTGGATCCCCTCTCAATCCCCCGCGCCGGTCCACCCCCGTCGCCCCTCCTCCATCTGCGCCGCCGTCATCTCCTCCTCCTTGCTGGACTCGGTACCGGCCTCCTCCTCCGTCCTCCCTCTCCTCTCGCTGCTGGCCGGCCCCTCCTCGCTCCGCCTTCCTCCTTCGTCCTCCCTCCACTGGCCGCGCCGGCCGGCCCCTCCTTGCTCTGCCTTCCTCCTCCATCCTACTCTCTTCTCCCTCCTCGAGTCGCCCCTCCTTCTCCCTCCTGCCCGCTACATTTTGATTTAGTAGGCTAGTTCATATGTAACATTTTGATTTAGTTGATATGATTTAGTTGATTTAGTAGGCTAGTTGATTTAGTTGACTTAGAACATTTTGATTTAGTTGATTTAGTAGGCTAGTTCGTTTAGTTGATTTAGTTGACTTAGAACATTTTGATTTAGTTGATTTAGTAGGCTAGTTCATTTAGTTGATTTAGAACATTTTGATTTAGTTGATATAGTAGGCTAGTTGATTTAGTTGATTTAGAACATTTTGATTTAGTTGATTTAGTAGGCTAGTTGATTTAGTTGACTTAGAACATTTTGATTTAGTTGATTTAGTAGGCTAGTTCATATTCAACATTTTGATTTAGTTGATATGATTTAGTTGATTTAGTAGGCTAGTTGATTTAGTTGACTTAGAACATTTTGATTTAGTTGATTTAGTAGGCTAGTTGATTTAGTTGATTTAGAACATTTTGATTTAGTTGATTTAGTAGGCTAGTTGATTTAGTTGACTCAGAACATTTTGATTTAGTTGATCGTTAATCCTTTGCTCATATTGCTTTAGGAAAAATGGCGCCACCACCTGTTGGAAATATGCCCTAGAGGCAATAATAAAAGTATTATTATATTTCAATGTTCATGATAATTGTCTTTTTGTTCATGCTATAACTGTATTATCCGGAAATCGTAATACACGTGTGAACACTTAGACCACAAATGTCCCTGGTGAGCCTCTAGTAGACTAGCTCGTTGTGATCAACAGATAGTCATGGTTTCCTGACTATGGACATTGGATGTCGTTGATAACGGGATCACATCATTAGGAGAATGATGTGATGGACAAGACCCAATCCTAAGCATAGCATAAAAGATCGTATAGTTCGTTTGCTAGAAGCTTTGCCAATGTCAAGTATCACTTCCTTCGACCATGAGATCGTGTAACTCCTGGTTACCGTAGGAGTGCCTTGGGTGTATCAAACGTCACAACGTAACTGGGTGACTATAAAGGTGCATTACAGGTATCTCCGAAAGTATCTCTTGGGTTGACACGGATCGAGACTGGGATTTGTCACTCCGTATGACGGAGAGGTATCTCTGGGCCCACTCGGTAATGCATCATCATAATGAGCTCAAGGTGACCAAGGTGTTGGCCACGGGATCATGCATTATGGTACGAGTAAAGTGACTTGCCGGTAACGAGACTGAACAAGGTATTGGGATACCGACGATCGAGTCTCGGGCAAGTAACGTACCGATTGACAAAGGGAATTGCATACAGGGTTTTGATCGAATCCTCGACATCGTGGTTCAACCAATGAAATCATCGAGGAGCATGTGGGAGCCAACATGGGTATCCAGACCCCGCTGTTGGTTATTGCCTGAGAGTCGTCTCGGTCATGTCTGCGTGTCTCCCGAACCCGTAGGGTCTACACACTTAAGGTTCGGTGACGCTAGGGTTATTAGGAAGACTAGTATGTGACTACCGAATGTTGTTCGGAGTCCCGGATGAGATCCCGGACGTCACGAGGAGTTCCAGAAGGGTCCGGAGGTAAAGATTTATATATGGGAAGTTGTGAAAGGGACACCGGAAAGTTTCGGGGGCATACCGGTATTGTGCCGGGGCCACCGGAAGGGTTCCGGGGGTCCACCGGGAGGGGCCACCCCTCCCGGGGGGCCACTTGGGCTGCGTGGGGAGGTGACCAGCCCCTGGTGGGCTTGGCGCACCCCCTCCCCTGGGCCCTTGCGCCTAGGGTTGAGGGGGGAACCCTAGAGGGGGCGCCCCCCTTGCTTGGGGGGCAAGTCCCCCCTCCCCTTGGCCGCCGCCCCCCTCTAGATGGGATCTAGAGGGGCCGACCCCCTTCTCCCTTCCCCCTATAAATAGAGGGGTGAGGGGAGGGCAGCCACACCAAAGCCAAGGCGCAGCCCTCCCCTCCCCAACACCTCTCCTCCTCCGTTGTGCGCTCGGCGAAGCCCTGTCGGAGTACTGCTTCTCCACCATCACCACGCCGTCGTGCTGCCGGTGGAGCTGTCTTCCTCAACCTCTCCTTCCTCCTTGCTGGATCAAGACAGAGGAGACGTCGCTCGTTCCGTACGTGTGTTGAACGCGGAGGTGTTGTCCGTTCAGCACTTGGACATCGGTGATCTGAATCACATTCGAGTACGACTCCATCATCACCTTGCAAGCTTCCGCACGCGATCTACAAGTGGTATGTAGATGCAAACTCTCTCCCTAGACTCGTTGCTTAGATGAACTCATAGATGGATCTTGGTGAAGTCGTAGGAAAAATTTTAATTTTCTGCAACGTTCCCCATCAGTGGCATCATGAGCGAGGTCTATGCGTAGTTCTCTAATGCACGAGTAGAACACAATTTGTTGTGGGCGTTGATCTTGTCAACTTACTTGCCTCTACTAGTCTTTTCTTGCTTCAACGGTATTGTGGGATGAAGCGGCCCGGACCAACCTTACACGTATGCTTACGTGAGACCGGTTCCACCGATTGACATGCACTAGTTGCATAAGGTGGCTGGCGGGTGTCTGTCTCTCCCACTTTAGTTGGAGCGGATTCGATGAACAGGGCCCTTATGAAGGGTAAATAGAAGTTGACAAAATCACGTTGTGGTGTTTTCGTAGGTAAGAAAACGTTCTTGCTAGAACCCAATCGCAGCCACGTAAAAGATGCAACAACAATTAGAGGACGTCTAACTTGTTTTTGCAGCGATTGATCATGTGATGTGATATGGCCAGAAGTTGTGATGAATGATGAATTGTGATGTATGAGATCATGTTCTTGTAATAGGATTCACGACTTGCATGTCGATGAGTATGACAACCGGCAGGAGCCATAGGAGTTGTCTTTATTTTTTGTATGACCTGCGTGTCATTGAAGAACGCCATGTAAACTACTTTACTTCATTACTAAACGCGTTAGTCATAGAAGTAGAAGTAGTCGTTGGCGTGACAACTTCATGAAGACACGATGATGGAGATCATGATGATGGAGATCATGGTGTCAAGCCGGTGACAAGATGATCATGGAGCCCCGAAGATGGAGATCAATGGAGCTTTATGATATTGGCCATATCATGTCACAACTATATAATTGCATGTGATGTTTATTATGTTTATGCATCTTGTTTACTTAGGACGACTGTAGTAAATAAGATGATCCCTTACAAAATTTCAAGAAGTGTTCTCCCCTAACTGTGCACCGTTGCTACAGTTCGTCGCTTCTAAGCACCATGTGATGATCGGGTGTGATGGATTCTTACGTTCACATACAACGGGTGTAAGACAATTTTACACGGTGAAAACACTTAGGGTTAACTTGACGAGCCTAGCATGTGCAGACATGGCCTCAGAACACGGAGACCGAAAGGTCGAACACGAGTCGTATGGAAGATACGATCAACATGAAGATGTTCACCGACGATGACTAGTCCGTCTCACATGATGATCGGACACGGGCTAGTCGACTCGGATCGTGTAACACTTAGATGACTAGAGGGATGTCTAATCTAAGTGGGAGTTCATAATTTTGATTAGAACTTTATTATCATGAACTTAGTCTAAAACCTTTGCAAATATGTCTTGTAGATCAATGGCCAACGCTAATGTCAACATGAACTTCAACGCGTTCCTAGAGAAAACCAAGCTGAAAGATGATGGCAGCAACTATACGGACTGGGTCCGGAACCTGAGGATCATCCTCATAGCTGCCAGAAAGCAATATGTCCTAGAAGGACCGCTAGGTGACGCTCCCGTCCCAGAGAACCAAGACGTTATGAACGCTTGGCAAGCTCGTGCTGATGATTACTCCCTCGTTCAGTGCGGCATGCTTTACAGCTTAGAATCGGGGCTCCAAAAGCGTTTTGAGCATCACGGAGCATATGAGATGTTCGAAGAGCTGAAACTAGTTTTGCAAGCTCATGCCTGGGTCGAGAGATATGATGTCTCCGACAAGTTCTACAGTTGTAAGATGGAGGAAAACAGTTCTGTCAGTGAACACATCCTGAAGATGTCTGGGTTGCACAACCGTATGACCCAGCTGAACATTAACCTCCCAGATGAGGCGGTCATTGACAGAATCCTCCAGTCGCTCCCACCAAGCTACAAGAGCTTTGTGATGAACTACAACATGCAGGGGATGGTAAAGACCATTCCTGAAGTGTTCTCGATGCTGAAGTCAGCAGAGGCTGAAATCAAGAAAGAACATCAAGTGTTGATGGTCAATAAGACCACTAAGTTCAAGAAGGGCAAGGGTAAGAAGAACTTCAAGAAGGACGGCAAAGATGTTGCCGCGCCCGGTAAGCTTGTTGCCGGGAAGAAGTCAAAGAATGGACCCAAGCCTGAGACTGAGTGCTTTTATTGCAAGGGGAAGGGTCACTGGAAGCGGAACTGCCCCAAATACTTAGCGGATAAGAAGGCCGGCAACACCAAAGGTATATTTGATATACATGTAATTGATGTGTACCTTACCAGTACTCGTAGTAACTCCTGGGTATTTGATACCGGTGCCGTTGCTCATATTTGTAACTCACAGCAGGAGCTGCGGAATAAACGGAGACTGGCGAAGGACGAGGTGACGATGCGCGTCGGGAATGGTTCCAGGGTCGATGTGATCGCCGTCGGCACGCTGCCTCTACATTTACCTACGGGATTAGTTTTGAATCTTAATAATTGTTATTTAGTGCCATGTTTGAGCATGAACATTGTATCTGGATCTCGTTTAATACGAGATGGCTACTCATTTAAGTCTGAGAATAATGGTTGTTCGATTTATATGAGAGATATGTTTTATGGTCATGCTCCGATGGTCAATGGTTTATTCTTAATGAATCTCGAGCGTAATGTTATACATGTTCATAGTGTGGATGCCAAAAGATGTAAAGTTGATAACGATAGTCCCACATACTTGTGGCACTGCCGCCTTGGTCACATTGGTGTCAAGCGCATGAAGAAGCTCCATGCTGATGGACTTTTAGAGTCTCTTGATTATGAATCGTTTGACACATGCGAACCATGCCTCTTAGGCAAAATGACCAAGACTCCGTTCTCCGGAACAATGGAGCGAGCAACCAACTTGTTGGAAATCATACATACCGATGTGTGCAGTCCAATGAGCGTTGAGGCTCGCGGAGGATATCGTTATGTTCTCACTCTCACTGATGACTTAAGTAGATATGGGTATGTATACTAAATGAAACACAAGTCTGAGACCTTTGAAAAGTTCAAGGAATTTCAGAGTGAGGTAGAGAATCAACGTGACCGAAAGATAAAGTTCTTACGATCAGATCGTGGAGGAGAATACTTAAGTCACGAATTTGGTACACACTTAAGAAAATGTGGAATCGTTTCACAACTCACGCCGCCTGGAACACCTCAGCGAAACGGTGTGTCCGAACATCGTAACCGCACTCTATTGGATATGGTGCGGTCTATGATGTCTCTTACCGATTTACCGCTATCATTTTGGGGATACTCTCTAGAGTCAGCTACATTCACTTTAAATAGGGCACCGTCTAAATCCGTTGAGACGACACCGTATGAATTATGGTTTGGGAAGAAACCTAAGCTGTCGTTTCTAAAAGTTTGGGGATGCGATGCTTATGTCAAGAAACTTCAACCTGAAAAGCTCTAACCCAAGTCGGAAAAATGCGTATTCATAGGATACCCTAAGGAAACTGTCGGGTATACCTTCTACTTAAGATCCGAAGGCAAGATCTTTGTTGCCAAGAACGGATGCTTTCTGGAAAAAGAGTTTCTCTCGAAAGAAGTAAGTGGGAGGAAAGTAGAACTTGATGAAGTACTACCTCTCGAACGGGAAAGTGGTGCAGCGCAGGAAACCGTTCCTATGATGCCCACACCAACTGAAGAGGCAAACAATGATGATGATCAAGGTACTTCGGATCAAGTTACTACTGAACTTCGAAGGTCCACGAGGACACGTTCCGCACCAGAGTGGTACGGCAACCCTGTCATGGAAATCATGTTGTTAGACAACAATGAACCTTCGAACTATGAAGAAGCGATGGCGGGCCCGGAATCCAACAGATGGCTTCAAGCCATGAAATCCGAGATAGAATCCATGTATGAAAACAAAGTATGGACTTTGACAGACTTGCCTGATGATCGGCAAGCGATAGAAAATAAATGGATTTATAAGAAGAAGACGGACGCGGATGGTAATGTTACCATCTATAAAGCTCGACTTGTCGCTAAGGGTTATCGACAAGTTCAAGGGATTGACTACGACGAGACATTCTCTCCCGTAGCGAAGCTGAAGTCCGTCCGAATCATGTTAGCAATTGCCGCATACTATGATTATGAGATATGGCAGATGGACGTCAAAACGGCATTCCTTAACGGACATCTTAAGGAAGAGCTGTATATGATGCAGCCGGAAGGTTTTGTCGATCCTCAGAACGCTAACAAAGTATGCAAGCTCCAGCGATCCATTTATGGACTGGTGCAAGCATCTCGGAGTTGGAACATTCGCTTTGATGAGATGATCAAAGCGTTTGGGTTTATGCAGACTTATGGAGAAGCCTGCGTTTACAAGAAAGTGAGTGGGAGATCTGTAGCATTTCTCATATTATATGTAGATGACATACTCTTGATGGGAAATGATACGAAATTTCTGGACAGCATTAAGGCCTACTTGAACAAGTGTTTTTCAATGAAGGACCTTGGAGAAGCTGCTTATATATTAGGCATCAAAATCTATAGAGATAGATCGAGACGCCTCATAGGTCTTTCACAAAGCACATACCTTGATAAGATTTTGAAGAGGTTCAAAATGGATCAGTCCAAGAAGGGGTTCTTGCCTATGTTACAAGGTGTGAGATTGAGCTCGGCTCAGTCACCGACCACGGCAAAAGATAAAGAAGAGATGAGTGTCATCCCCTATGCTTCAGCCATAGGATCTATTATGTATGCCATGCTGTGTACCAGACCCGATGTAAACCTTGCCGTAAGTTTGGTTGCGAGATACCAAAGTAATCCCGGCAAGGAACACTGGACAGCGGTCAAGAATATCCTAAAGTACCTGAAAAGGACGAAGGACATGTTTCTCATTTATGGAGGAGACGGAGAGCTCGTCGTAAAGGGTTACGTCGACGCTAGCTTCGACTCATATCTGGATGACTCTAAGTCGCAAACCGGATACGTGTATATGTTGAATGGTGGAGCAGTAAGCTGGTGCAGCTGCAAGCAGAGCGTCGTTGCGGGATCTACGTGTGAAGCGGAGTACATGGCAGCCTCGGAGGCAGCGCATGAAGCGATTTGGGTGAAGGAGTTCATCACCGACCTAGGAGTCATACCCAATGCGTCGGGGCCGATCAAACTCTTCTGTGACAACACTGGAGCTATTGCCCTTGCCAAGGAGCCTAGGTTTCACAAGAAGACCAGGCACATCAAGCGTCGTTTCAACTCCATCCGTGAAAATGTTCAAGATGGAGACATAGAGATTTGCAAAGTGCACACGGATCTGAATGTCGCAGATCCGTTGACTAATCCCCTCTCGCGTGCAAAACATGATCAACACCAGAACTCTATGGGTGTTCGATTCATCACAATGTAACTAGATTGGTGACTCTAGTGCAAGTGGGAGACTGTTGGAAATATGCCCTAGAGGCAATAATAAAAGTATTATTATATTTCAATGTTCATGATAATTGTCTTTTTGTTCATGCTATAACTGTATTATCCGGAAATCGTAATACACGTGTGAACACTTAGACCACAAATGTCCCTGGTGAGCCTCTAGTAGACTAGCTCGTTGTGATCAACAAATAGTCATGGTTTCCTGACTATGGACATTGGATGTCGTTGATAACGGGATCACATCATTAGGAGAATGATGTGATGGACAAGACCCAATCCTAAGCATAGCATAAAAGATCGTATAGTTCGTTTGCTAGAAGCTTTGCCAATGTCAAGTATCTCTTCCTTCGACCATGAGATCGTGTAACTCCCGGTTACCGTAGGAGTGCCTTGGGTGTATCAAACGTCACAACGTAACTGGGTGACTATAAAGGTGCATTACAGGTATCTCCGAAAGTATCTGTTGGGTTGACACGGATCGAGACTGGGATTTGTCACTCCGTATGACGGAGAGGTATCTCTGGGCCCACTCGGTAATGCATCATCATAATGAGCTCAAGGTGACCAAGGTGTTGGCCACGGGATCATGCATTATGGTACGAGTAAAGTGACTTGCCGGTAACGAGACTGAACAAGGTATTGGGATACCGACGATCGAGTCTCGGGCAAGTAACGTACCGATTGACAAAGGGAATTGCATACAGGGTTTTGATCGAATCCTCGACATCGTGGTTCAACCGATGAAATCATCGAGGAGCATGTGGGAGCCAACATGGGTATCCAGACCCCGCTGTTGGTTATTGCCCGAGAGTCGTCTCGGTCATGTCTGCGTGTCTCCCGAACCCGTAGGGTTTACACACTTAAGGTTCGGTGACGCTAGGGTTATTAGGAAGACTAGTATGTGACTACCGAATGTTGTTCGGAGTCCCGGATGAGATCCCGGACGTCACGAGGAGTTCCGGAAGGGTCCGGAGGTAAAGATTTATATATGGGAAGTTGTCAAAGGGATACCGGAAAGTTTCGGGGGCATACCGGTATTGTGCCGGGGCCACCGGAAGGGTTCCGGGGGTCAACCGGGAGGGGCCACCCCTCCCGGGGGGCCACTTGGGCTGCGTGGGGAGGTGACCAGCCCCTGGTGGGCTTGGTGCACCCCTGCCCCTGGGCCCTTGCGCCTAGGGTTGAGGGGGGAACCCTAGAGGGGGCGCCCCCCCTTGCTTGGGGGGCAAGTCCCCCCTCCCCTTGGCCGCCGCCCCCCTCTAGATGGGATCTAGAGGGGCCGGCCCCCTTCTCCCTTCCCCTATAAATAGAGGGGTGAGGGGAGGGCAGCCACACCAAAGCCAAGGCGCAGCCCTCCCCTCCCCAACACCTCTCCTCCTCCGTTGTGCGCTCGGCGAAGCCCTGTCGGAGTACTGCTTCTCCACCATCACCACGCCGTCGTGCTGCCGGTGGAGCTGTCTTCCTCAACCTCTCCTTCCTCCTTGCTGGATCAAGACGGAGGAGACGTCGCTCGTTCCGTACGTGTGTTGAATGCGGAGGTGCTGTCCGTTCAGCACTTGGACATCGGTGATCTGAATCACGTTCGAGTACGACTCCATCATCACCTTGCAAGCTTCCGCACGCGATCTACAAGTGGTATGTAGATGCAAACTCTCTCCCTAGACTCGTTGCTTAGATGAACTCATAGATGGATCTTGGTGAAGTCGGAGGAAAAATTTTAATTTTCTGCAACGTTCCCCATCACCACCACCACCACTATGTCGATTGTGCAAGTCAAGATGCGCCAGCAGCATTGCAACTGGCAAGCTGTTCGGCATCTACTTCCAGCCGAGTTTTCGTCATGCGGCGGTAAGAAATTAGATGAAATGTAATAACTATTTTATTTTTAGTGTTGGCATTACTGCATTGTGTCATTTTTCTTATTTTACACAGATCGTCCCACGCAATGTGAGGTTGAAATTCAACAAGCTGACAGGAGACACTATGACATTTGAGGCTCCTAGGGGGCTGTACACTATGGAGGTCGAGAAAGGACGCAATATGTCGCAGATTGGAGGAGATGGATGGGCCCGTTTCGTGGCTCGCATGCGTCTTACTGGTGGTGAGTTGATCAGCTTCTCCTTCCGAGCAGAAAGACCCAAGCTAGCTGTCATTTATCTCAACCTTGTGGAAGATGATGAAGATGACGAAGATGATGAAGATGATGAAGATAATGAGGACCCACTCGATGAAGATGATGAGGACCCACTTCATGAAGCCATCGTAGCTCAAAGAACAAGGCTGAGTGAGGAGGAGGTGTCCAACCTATGGGACATAATTCCGCCACGTGCTGACTTTGTCGGGGTGCCATTCGTGACCCGCTTGACAAATACCATGGTTGATCGACATGATATGGTATGTTATACTTACAAATGCAAATTATCCGATGAATTACTTAGGGTATAGTCCAATGATATGGTATGTTGTGTGGAATCTAGTCGATGATATGTTTTAGTGTAGAGTTCTATCACATGCTTATTAGTGTAGAATCTAAGGAAACTAGTAATAGTGTAGATAATCCATATGTACTTATTTGCGAGGCTATTTATTAATTGATATGTTTTTCTTATTCAGAAATTGGCAAAGAGCATATCTATGAGTTATGGTATCGAGCCTGATGAAGAAGGCTCAGCTGGACTACGCCTTACTGCAAGGGGCTCCGTCACAACCTGTACTTACCGTGTGGACACGGACGGTCGCACACACTTAAACTCGGTTGGGTGGAAGAAATTCCTTGATGGCAAGAATCTTCGTGTTGGACAGGCCATCCTAATTACTATCAGGAACACCAACCGCCCAGGCTTGAGGATGATGATTGTCTTCGATATCATCTAGAACTACATATGTGTGTGTGGCTATATCATCTAGAACTACATATGTGTGTGTGTGTGGCTATATCATCTAGAACTACATATGATGATCATCGTCGATATCATCTAGAACTACATATGATGATGGCCGTTGATATGACCTTGTACTGCTTGAGGATGCATGTTGACTATGCATGAAATTGTTATCTAGTACTCCCTTCGTTCCAAATTACTCGTCGTGGTTTGAACTAAAACCACGACGAGTAATTTGGAACGAAGGGAGTACTACCTAGTAATGGTTTATGAATTTGATATCTACTAGCAGTACCTAGTATCTAGTATCTGAAAGGGAAACTGTAAGGGAAAGGGGTACTGGGAAAATGATGAAATATATAGCAGTAGCGAGGGATGGCAAAATCGCTACAGCTAGGTAATAGTAGCGCGTTCTTAAAAAGTGCTACTGACATCGTCAACAGTAGTAGCGCGGGTAAGGGCCGCGCTACTACTATGAGTTAGCGGTAGCACCTTAGTAGTAGCGCGGCCACCCGCGCTACTGCTAGCCTCAAAACCTGCGCTACTAATAGGGTTTTCCCTAGTAGTGAAAGTCGCGAAAAGGAAAAATGCTAGAAGATAAAGATGGTAATACGACAGAGTCGCGAAAAGGAAAAATGGGGACCTGCAGTTCGAATTGAAGAATGTTGCCGCTGTAGAGGGTGTGGATGATGTGTTCAGCTGACTCGCACAGAATTAGCGGCGATGCGTTTGATTTGTGTGCTTGGGGAAGAAAATGTCGCCAGCACCCTCATACTGAACCTGGATCCAAGAGGCTGCAGGCCTGTGGGAGACAAAATCCGTCACAAAATCACTGCACAGACGCCAACATAAATCTAGCCCCATTTACTAGCCTAGGAGATGGAGGAGGCGTATGAGGGGCCAAACCAGCCGCCGTCGATGGTCAGCCTATGGCAGCACTAGCTGCGGGGGTCGCCTGAGGTGAGGAGGAGCAACCTCAATGCAATGGATCAAGAGAGCAAGCTGATGGGAGCTATCCAGCAAAACCAATTTTTGTGTGAGAAGAGATAATAAGGAAATGAGAAAGGGAATGAGTGGAGAAAAGAAGGACAGAGAACTCGAGAAGACTACAGAGAACGGGGAAATTGAAGAATCATACAGGTGGGACCCATGAAGCTAATGACATTCTGTACATGCATAAAGTGAGAGCAAACTATGTGACGTGAAAATGTAAGACACCCTTTGCACTACTGAGTGCACGTGTATGAAGGCAAAGACCTACCAAAAAAATTTCTTATGCATAAGTATATAGAGGTAGATAAACTAAATCTTTTAACTATACAAAAAAACTAAATATAAAATGTGAAAATCTAGCACAGTGTGAGCAAATTAACCTATGATTACACGAAAATGATAGAAACTGTTAAACTAATGATTAGAAAAAAACTAAGAACATGATAAAAATGTCAGGAAAATACAAATGTAATTTGATGAATGCAACTGATTATGAAACTATAGTAGGGCATGCACAATTAGTAAGTAAACCATGAACGGACAACACGTGTATTTATATGTTATAAAACCCAAATATGCCAAAGACAGAACTATGTTCGGAAAGGTCTTATAATTAAAAATGTCATCACATTTTGTTTCAATTTTTATTGGACAAATCAAATAATATATTCTCACACTTAACTTAGTTAGATTCTAGCCCACGCATCGAGCGGGCCACTTGCCTAGTATGTAAGAAAAACAGGACGACATACATATTCACAGCTACGATGTGTAAATTAAGCAGAAGAATTTTCGAGAAATAGAAGTAATGCAAGCTAGACACCATATGAAAATGCAACCAATATTACTCTGCCAAGTTAAAAGTGTCTTGTCATAAGTGGTAATTCGAAAGATTAGAAGTAGTACAACATAGAAATCAATGCAAGATGCAACCACTATCAAACTGCCATGTTAAAAGCGTCCAATCATGAGTGACTGATGGGGGATACACTACAACAGTACTTTCATGTAAGAACATGGTATGATAGATAGATGCAGTGTATTCCAGACATAGAAAGCCATGTCATATACACATGCAGAACGTATAAACTCAGCAGGTGCAATTTAATCAAAATAGAAGAAATACAGGCTAGACAACATATGCAACATGAACCAATTATTACACTGTCAACTTAGAGCAAGCACGTGCGATGGTGGAGTACGGGAGATGAACTCATCATGTAGACTTGGGACTTTAACTTCATTAGCAGTAGCAGTGGCAAATCTAGAGAGTCTTTGTTTGCGTTGGTGCGGAGGACCACCAACATCCCCTAACTTACTCTTTTCCTTCCTATTTTCTGATATTGCCTTATGAAGTCAAAACCACTAGAAGATGAATAAAATTAGCTCTGCATAACTGGTTGATGCATGATACAAACGAACACTACTTCGATGCAAGGCAAGCGCGGGATAGGAGGATAGAATATATACAAAAAAAGACAGCGTTGCATATTCACACGTACGATAGGAGGATGGAAGATGTATGAAAAAACAGTAAGCGGAAGGCATTTCAACAAAATTAGAAGAAATGAAAGTTAGGCACCATATGAACATGCAACCAATATCACTCTATCAGGTAAAAAATGTCTCATCGTAAGTGCCATTTCAAGAAATTAGAAGCAGTACAAGCTACAAGACAATGCAAGATGCAACCTACATCACAGTCCCAAGTTAAACGTGTCTTATGGGTAAGTGATCATTGCAGGTATAAGTTGTAAGCTACACTGATGCAATTCAACATAATCAGAAGCAATACAAACTAGACATCATATGGAAAACGCAACCACATATAACAGTTCCAAGTTAGAGCAAGCACCTGTGATGGTGGATTTGGGGAGATGTGCTCATCATGTACACGTATGTTCTAGAAACATGAACACGTGTCATATTCATAGGCATTATGTGTAAAGTAAGCAGATGCAATTCAACAAAGTTATAAGCAATACAAGCTAGACATCATACGCAACATGCAACCACATATAACAGTGCCAAGTTAGAGCAAGCACCTATGATGGTGGAGTAGGGGAGATGTGCTCATCATCTACATAGCTAGGTTGACTGTCCAGCCTTGTGTTGTCTTGCGAATCTTGTTGGGAGGATGGAGGAGTAGAATCTGTAAGGACCCCCTATTTGAGTTGCTCAAAAGGACCACCATCATCCACTTTCGGACTAATTTCCTTAAGTTGTAATGATTTTGCATTGTGAAGTCAAACCGATAAGAAAAAGGAATAAAATTCGTTGTTCAGAACTCATTCATGCATGATACTGACGAACACTACTCGGATGAAAGACAAACACATGATGCGAGGATGGAATATGTATGAAAAACAGGATGGCGTGACATATTCACACCTATGATGTGGTAACTAAGCAGATGGCATTTCAAATTAGAAGCACTGCAAGCTAGACACCATATGAAAGATGCAACCAATATCACTCTACCAAGTTCAAACTGTATGGCGTTTGAACAAATTAGAAGCACTACATGCTAGAAATCATATGCAAGACACAACCAATATCAAAGTGGCGACTTAAAGGTGCCTTATCATAAGTGACTGATGCGGGATATGCAAGAACAGTAGTTTGATGTAAGAACATGGTGTGATCAAATATAATATGTTCTAGAAACCGGAACACATGTCATATTCACATGCATTATGTGTAAAGTAAGCAGATGCAATTCAACAAAGTTAGAAGCAATACAAGCTAGACATCATACGCAACATGCAACCACATATAATAGTGCCAACTTAGAGCAAGCACCTGTGATGGTGGAGTAGGAGAGATGTGCTCATCATCTACACAACTACGTTGACTGTCTAGCCTTGCGTTGTCTTGCGAATTTTGTTGGGAGGATGGCGGAGTAGAATTTGTAGAGAACCTCCGTTTCAGTTGCTCGGAAGGACCACCATCATTCAATGCCTTGCCAATTTCCTTAAGCTTTATTGATTTTGCATTGTGATGTCAAACCGGCAAGAAAACGGAATATAATTCGCTCTTCAGAACTCATTCATGCATGATACTGACGAACACTACTCTGATGAAAGGCAAAGTCATGATACGAGGATGGAATATGTACGAAAAACTGGACGTCTTGACATATTCACACCTATGATGTGGCAACTAAGTAGAAGGCAATTCAACAAATTAGAAGCATTGCAAACTAGACACCATACGGAAGGTGCAATCAATATCACTCTGCCAAGTTAAAGTTGTCTCGTCAGAGGTGGCGTTCATCAAACTAGAAGCAATCCATGCTAGAAATCATATTCAAGATGCAAACCAATATCACACTGCCAACTTAAAGGTGTCCCATCATAAGTGACTGATGCAGAATACATAAGAAAAGTAGTTTCATGTAAGAACATGGTGTGATAGATAGATATAGTATGTACCAAAAACAGGAAAGCGTGTCATATTCACACGTATCATGTGTAAGCTAAGCAGATGGGGTTTACACTAATTAGGAGCAATACAAGCTAGACACCATATGCAACATGCAACTAGATATCACACTGCCAAGTTAGAGCAAGCACCTTGGATGGTGGAGTAGGGGAGCAGTGACTTGGACCTTGTAATGCACTAGCAGTACAAGGAGAATCAGTATAGATGCTCCGTTTAAGTTGCTACAGAGAACCACCATCATGGCCTTCCTTACTCTTTTCCTTCCTCTTTCTTGATTTTGCCTTGTCAAGTCAAACCCACAAGAAAAAGGAATAAAATTTGCTCTTCAAAACTCATTGATGCATGATACTGGTGAACACTACTTTCATGTAAGGCAGCCGCATGATAGGAGGATGGAATATGTATGAAAAACAGGACGACGTGACATATTGACATGTATGATGTATAAAGTGTAAACTATGCACAAGCTGTTTGAACTTGTTAGAATCAATGCAAGCTAGAAACCATATGAAAGATGAAACCAATATCACTCTGCCAAATTAAAAGGGTGCCCTAACAAATGTATTTGACCAAATTAGAAGCAATACATGGCAACAGGCTAGAAATAATATGCAATATGCAACAAATAAAGGTGACTCATCGGAAGTGGTTGATGCAGGATACAGAAGAGAGGTAGTTTCATGTAAGTACAAGGTTAACACATAGATGTAGTGTGTACCAAAAGTGGGAAGGCATGTCATATTCACAGGTATAATGTGTAAACTAAGCATATGCATTTTACCCTAATTAGAAGCATTACAAGATAGACATCGTATGTAACATGCAACCACATATCACACTGCGAAGTTAGAGCAAGCACCTGTGATGGTGGTGTAGGGGAAGTGTGGTCTTCAAGTACAGAGCTACGTTCAATATCTTCATTTAGGCTTGCTGTTTCTTGAGAATCATGTGGAGATGATGAAACTGCATTCTTTATAAGAGTAGCACGTCTCATACTAACCCACAGGCGTGACTGTCTCATCATAAGCGATAGATGCAGGATACACAAGAACAGTAGTTTGATGTAAGAACATGGTGTGATAGGCAGATGTAGTATGTACCAAAAACAGGAAGGTGTGTCATATTCACATGTATAATGTGTAAGCTAAGGAGATGCAATTTAACAAATTAGGAGCAATACAAGCTAGGCACCATATGCAACATGCAACCAGATATCACACTGCCATGTTAGAGCAAGCACCTTGGGTTGTGGAGTAGGGGAGATGAGATTTGGAACTTGCACTTCAGTACGAGTAGCAGGAGAATCTGCAGAGATCATCTGTTTCGGTTGCTCCAGAGGACCACCATCATTCCGTGCCTTCGTCCTTTGAGATTTTTCCTTGTCAAGTAAACACACAAGAAAAAGGAATGAAATTCGCACTTCCAAATTCGTTGATGCATGATACTGACGAACACAACTTTTATATATGGCAACCACATTGTAGGAGGATGGAATATGTATGATAAATGCTAAGCAGAAGGCATTTCAACAAATTGGAAGCAATGCAATCTAGACACCATATGAAAGATCCAACCAAAATCACTCTACCAAGTTAGATGTGTCTCATTATAAGTGGCACTTCAACAAACAAGAGGCAATACATGTTTGAAATGATATGCATGATGCAACCAATATTACACTGTCAACTTGAAGGTGTATCATCAGAAGTGATTGATGAGGGATACACAAGAAAAGTAGTTTGATGTAAGAACATGGTTAATAGAAAGACGTAGTATGTACTAAAAACAGGAAGGCATGTCATATTCATAGGTACAATGTGTTAACTAAGCAGATGCAATTTACCCTAATTAGAAGCATTACAAGGTAGACACCATATGCAACATGCAACCACATATCACACTGCCAAGTAAGAACAAGCACCTGCGATGGTGGTGTGCGGGAATTGCAGTCATCAACTAGAGAGCTACGTTGACTATCTTCATTTAGCCTTGCTGTTTCTTGATAATCATGTGGGGAGGATGACACTGCACTCTTTAAATGAGTAGGGCGTCTCATAGTAACCCACTGGGGTGACTATATCATCATAAGTGATTGATGAGGGATACAAAAGAGCATTAGTTTGATGTACAAACATGGTTAATAGACATATGTAGTCTGTATCAAAAACAGGAAGGCATGTCTTTATCAAAGGTATAATGTGTAAAGTAAGCAGATGTAATTTAACCAAATTGGAAGCAATACAAGCTAGACACCATATGCAACATGCAACCACATTTGACAGTGCGAAGTTAAAGCAAGCACCTGGGATGGTTGTATGTGGCAATTGAGATCATCAACTGCAGAGCTAGGTTTACTGTCTCCAACTACTGACACTGCACCCTTTAGAGCGCTAAAACGCGTAGTGCTTATCTTCAAATTACACTGGAGTGACTTCTGTCCTTTCTTTTCTGCATTCATCAACACTGCGTCAGAGTATGAAATTACCCATGCATAAAAAACAATAGTGTGAGTATGGGTGAAGTGTGCGCACAATTAGTACAGTGTAAAGGTAGCAGATAGCAGGTCGGTGAGAAATAAATGACGGGAGACATATGATAGCTCTAAATCATACATGGCACACTAAATTACTATAGGATTCTATGAAAATAACAGTCGACTGAAAACAAATAGGTCAATCCATTTTTCTACACCGTCCAATGTACAAAGAACGGGCAGATCGCCTTCATCTCCCTCTAGACAGTCAGTGTCGACGATCTTCCTCAAAACGCCAGCGACCACCGGCCCAGTCCCCTGCCTGGGCCCTCCCCTCGACCTCACCACACCGTCGTTCTTGGCACCGCCCCCTACCATCCATTCAAGCCCCGCCGACCTCCAGATCAGGCGCAAGCAGCTCCTGTGCCCTACACCCCTATGATAGACACCGATGCGCAACTTCCCCGGCGAACGGGCGGACTAGGTGCTCCGCGCGCCTAAGCGGGTGCTGCTTCTTTTAATTGCGGTTTGGCTGACCCTGAATTGAAATCCAGGCGGGCTACTGACCTCTAGCAAAGGTGAAATATTAAAGGGAGGAAACCTTGTGCATTTAGTATCACGAAGAAGATGCAGTAAGAAGCGCTCAAATAGTTTCTTTTGTGGGATGAATACGGTGTGAGCAGAGACGTAAAATTTGCACGAATTAGGGAAAAGGAGTACCTCTTTCTGCTGGCCGTGTTGTGTCCTCCTTTTGTTTTTCCAACGATCTTCTTGTGGTTCGCTAGAAACAAGAAGTTGTGGAGGATGGTGGAGCTTTTGCCGAACCAATGGCCAAGTTGTTGAGTGTGGTGCGGTGGCCGTCTGTCGGCGGCGGGGAAACAGATCCGAGGCGGCGGACGACGGCGTAGCGAGAACAGCTCCGGTGCAGTGGACCGTTGCGACATTGGAGCATAGCAGTGAGGCGCAGGACAGCATGGTCGGAGTAGTTCTGGTATGGCGCATGTCGGCGTCGGCGTCGTGGAGGCAGCTCTGCCTCGGCTTCAGCTGCTAAGTCCTTGAGGGCGTTGCGGTTGCGGTTGCGTTGGACGACGACGTCGGGGTAGCGGCTCCGGCGTGATGGAGGAGGGCGGCGGTGGATTGGGCACTATGGGGTGGAGGACGGAGGAAGCTGGGGATTCGCGGCTGGTGGAGAGAGCATTTTGGCACCCACGGAGTATGAATGGGGAAACGGAGGGAGGCGGGGAACTAAGGGGGAACAATGTTTTGGTTTGAGACGCGCTTGTTTGAAATTTGGGGAAACTTACAAACTTTGCCCCCATCTAAAATTTAAGACATATTGCGGGTTGGGGGTAGGAAAGTAATCTCAGGTGTCCCAATTGTGGGTGGGATAGATTTCAGCCAAGTGCATGGGTGTTTAGGCGCCCACGGCGTATGAATGCTTCTCGGAGGCGGTTGAGACTGGCGTCTTGGTGAAGTTACAAACCTACCCCAGTTTAGATCTTTGGACATCGGGCCGATAGGCTACACGGGCCAGAGTTAGGACAGTAATTTCCTACCACCAAACATTAGTCTCGCGCGGTTTCGGGTGACCAGAGGCCTATTTGGCGCTTCGTTCAATATTTGGGAGCAGAAGCATTAACGTTTTTGGTTCTCTTGAATTGAACTTTCAGGATTTGTCAAACTTCACAAATCTTTACTCTTGAAAATCCTAAAGCTACGATTATTTTGGAATGGAGGGGGTAGATTCAAATATACATTGTACACGAGTATATATTAAAAAATATGCAACTCACGTCAGTTCATGCATGATTCCAGATATAATCTCCTTGGTTGCAAAAAAAAGATAGACATGCATATGAATATATATAGCATGTTCAAACGCACAACAAAGATTGATGCCCCCTTTTACCTTTGATTTACAAATGCCATTATCTCGGGTTCAAATAGATGAATGCACTTCCTATGAATTCGAATCTTCGAAACCCCTTTATGTTGAATTCGACATGTATTCTATTTCATAGTTAGCAATTTGGAATGTATCCATGCAAGTGACGAATGTATAAAGTGCTTCACACTAACAACATGGAGTGCACTAATTAATGTTTATATATGAATTGCAAAAGCATCCATTGTCTGTATTTCAAACAGCTCTCATTCTATGGATCGATAATATGAAATAAATACATGCACATGCTAGAATTCAATAGAGTATGGGTGTCTAGTAAACCAATTTTCGTCCATACACAATTTGCAAAATTCATGATCTCATCCAAAAATAATAATGCCATTTATATTTTAATTTAATGTGTAGAACCGCCTTTTACACTTAGATGCACTATGCCTCGGCCCGTTCTCACAAACGCGCGATATATCTCTCTATCTAACGCATAAGTGCACACACTTTATATGCATCAGCATTTCTCTTTCACACATGCCCACAATCTCTCTCGGGGTGTCTCATGCACATGCTCTCTCTATATATCTGTAACGCCCCGGACACACCCGCCGGTGGTCGTTACTCCTGGCGGGATCTAGACTGGCCCCACAGATCAATACTAGTCTTTTCTGTGCACTTTGTCCTCACTCGTGCGCACCCGGGAGCAACTTCCCGGTCGGTCACCCATCTTGAAACTACTCCAAGCTGAGCACGCTTAACTTTGGAGTTCTGTCCGAATGGGATCCCGGAAAAGAAGGAATTCCTTATTGATATGAGTAGTCTATCATCCCTAATAAGCCAGGCTATCACATACACCCACACTCAGAGGAACCGACGTCCTCGTCGGGCCACAGGAACATTCCCTCTTGGCACATACGTCTGTGCTTCCAGTCCGGCACATGTGCCATGCCGTGTGCCACGACGGGTCACAAACGTCATGCACAACATGACCGCGCACCTGTCCGCAACCATCCGTGTAACCGCAAGGGTCGGCTCTGATACCAACTTGTAACGCCCCGGACACACCCGGCGGGATCTAGACTGGCCCCACAGATCAATACTAGTCTTTTCTGTGCACTTTGTCCTCACTCGTGCGCACCCGGGAGCAACTTCCCGGTCGGTCACCCATCCTGAAACTACTCCAAGCTGAGCACGCTTAACTTTGGAGTTCTGTCCGAATGGGATCCCGGAAAAGAAGGAATTCCTTATTGATATGAGTAGTCTATCATCCCTAATAAGCCAGGCTATCACAATATCTCTCTCTCTCTTTCTGACTACTATGTACCACTCTTTTCACTAATCTCAGTTAGAAAACACTATTTCTCCCACATGCATATACACACACGCACGGTCTCTACTAGCCCTCTATATGCACATATATATGCCTACGTGTCTCTCGCACGCACATCATCTTTAGGCCTTTCTCACACACATTGCCCCGACCCCCCAGACACACCTCTTGGTTAGTAGTTTGCAGATATGATTCCATCATATCATTCGGTAGGATATCCCTGACTGTTAGGCTGGATGGTAATACGAGGCAAAGTTTTACCCTAGTTCGGACCCTTGCAGTTGAGGAAAAACCCTACTCTTGGTACTATATATTAGTGATAGGGGTGTGTACAAAGTACACATGAATACCATGCATTGTGCGTGTGTGTATACTATCGACGAACTAGCCCCCAAGATTCTATAACATACTCGGGGCCTAGGGTTACAAATCATATATAGTCGGCTTATCACCAGTGGGGATAGAGTCCTCCACGACTCTGGTAGCTTCGTGTTGTATGCCGAGTCCTCCACATGGGTCTTTGTATAACACGTCTCGGTCCAACCTATGTGGCGCAGGATGGAACCGACCCATGAGTCCTCATGTTGACCGGCCACGACTAGAAATGATGTTCCCACCACACCACACACGCAATCGGCCACTAAGAAAATAAGCATATACAATAGTACAATGTTATACATGAAAGTTAATTGCATGCTGCATCCGAAAATATTGTTCCATTGTGAATGTTTATATATTCTCTGAAAATATTTGTTCTGCATTGTGAATGTTTATATATTCTCCTTGTCTCCACCGGATACCCCCTCTTTCTACACCACTTTCACGTACGCACACAAACTATCTCTCGGCCCTCTAAAAGTATGCATGCCCATGAGACATTCACGCATGACGGTCACTGTATTTCAAGCTAAAGCACTATACGGTCACTAGACTTCAGAATATGCTCATTATGGTCACTGTATACATTCTCGTGGTGATCATATGATATCTAGCTCACGATACGTCTCTGTATTTTCTTGATGACACTGATGGACTTTGCATTTGATGCATGCTCCGTATTTTGTTGACGACACTTATGGTCATTGTATTTGAAGCGAAAGCACAATATGGTCACTGGACTTCAGAATAAGCTCATCATGGTCACCACATACATTTTGTCGTGCTAACCAACATGTGGTTGGATGGTTAGGAGGACAGTGGTTTCTCGAGCCCACCAAGGTTAAAGTCCCGGTGCTTGCACTTATCCTGGGTTAATTTCAGTATTTTCTGGCGACGTGCGTTCAGTGGGAGGAGACGTTCCACTCAACTACGAGGCACCTATGGTGACTTCATAAAATCTCAAGATCATATGCTGGCTCACTCTCTCGAAGGTGCTCATAGGGGTAGGGTCTGCGTGTGTGCGCTTATAGCGGTGAGTGCTTGCGCGTATATATGAGCCCTTGCGTGTGTACTGTGTTAAAAAAATACATGTCATCATTATACGGTCACTGGCTCACCCGTACAACTCTGTATTTTGTTGATGACACAATCAATTGACCAGTCAAACGTTCCACATGGCGCAACTAGTGTTGCACCATCGGGGCGCGTAACCATGGGACCCATCTGTCAGCCCGTATATGAAAGAAAGAAATGGTGTGTAGTTTGAGTCTGTACTATGTTAATAAAATACATTTTAGGGTGATCATACGGTCACTGGCTCACCATACAACTCCGTAATTTGTTGATGACACGATCAATTGACCAGTCAAATGGTCCACATTCAGCAGCGCACATTACCATAGGGCCCACCCGTCAGCGCGTATATGAAGGACAAAATGGTAATAAATTAGTGGTTGGTGGGTATTCGAAGTCGTGAGGCCTCTGGTTGACAGTCTCCTCCGGTGGGGGGGCGGTGATTGGGCGGTGGCATCGGGATCACCGGAGAAAAAGCTCGGCGGGGGGGGGGGGGTAGAGGGATGGCCGGTGCGGGGCTGGACTGGCGGTGGGGAGTGGTTTCGGGGTGGGCGGGTCGGCGTGGCGGCGTGGGCCGTCCGCGGCCGGTAGGGGCCGGTGGTGGCTGGCGGCTCAGGGGGGTGGAGTTTGAGGATAAACTGCAGGCCCTTCATTTCGTATCCAATGGCTGGAAAATCTAATGACCAGAGATGAAAAAGTCAGTCGACTGACGTGTAGCCTCACCCCGCACGTACAGATGCACGCACACAAGACGCGCACGCATGCAGGCATGCAACACTGACACGTACACATAACAAACACATGCACGCATGCAGCCGTGCAACAATGAAACAGACACATGCACTCACGAACACACGCACGTACGCACACATGCATGCAACACTGAAATGTACCCTTGCACGCACGCAACACTCGCACGCCTGCATGCACACAGCACATGACACAAGACACACGATCAACCTATACGTGCATGCACCCTTTGTTAAGGACATGGATTGTTACAGGTATTAATCAATCTTATCTATGATAAGCAAAACATTGATGTTTGCAGCGGTCTTTATGAATCACAACGTATCGAACGGGCTATCAACATAGTAGGCTTATCTACATGAAATAGTTGACGTCACACTCAATGAACAATCATCGGTTTATGAAATGCCTGCTTCTGACCGCCCTGGCCCACGAAAAGTTCCTCTACTGTGCGCTGCCTGCGTTGGGTCACTGACATGCAAGCCATGTACCCAAAGAGCCCAAACATCAGTAGAAGAACGGTGCAGTGTCGTACGTCAGAGTCGAGAGCGCCACTCGCTGCACGCTCGGCTGAACACGCCTCCTTGCCGCATTCAAATCCCTCCATGAAACCCGCAAGTGTGGAAGCCAAGAAACCCACTCTATACACATGCCCTTCATGACCGGGCCGGCATTAAACGCAACACCGGCTGAGCTCCTCCCGTCCGCCGTCTATTTAATCTCCTATTTAAACGAGGCCAAACGCCGGCCAAGAATCGCACACCTCCGCCGCTCCCCTATCTCCTCCTTCACCATTTTGTCCACTCTTACAGTCGCTTACGAAGAGTAGTTATCCTGCATCCAAGCCAGCTGGGTGGCCCGTTGAGCCCGTCGGATACGATCTATGCAGCTCGCGGATCCACCTCCCTCCCCTCGCCCGATGGAGCCAGTTGCCGCCCCAAGCCGGCGCGCGGTTCAGCAACTCGTCGCTCGAGGCCAACTCGACGAGGAGGAGCGCACGGGCATCGTTCCTGCCGTCCACGCCGACACCTCGTACCGCGTCACCCGTTTCTGTGGCCGAGACTCCCATGCCGGCGGCCGCATCATGCAAGCAGCGAAAGAAGCTGGGTGCACGGAGAGCGACGAGTCGGTGGCCAGCGCCTCCGCGTCCGCCACCATCATCGAGGAGAAGTAGAACACGGGAGGCCGCCGCCGCTTGGGTCCCATGAAGGCCACCGCGGAGGCGACACCAGCGTACACAACAGGTGTCTTGCCGGATCCTTTTGTTGCGAGGACCTTCGTTGACCCCGCATGGGCTCCACGGAAGCGGGGAAGCCCCCTTCCACCATCATCTTGGTCATCAGCCAATGATATCAGTTGGGCAGTGGGGAAGCGAGCCATCCTTTGCACTGAAGCATATACCTCCGGCGCTCCCAGTAGTCCGGTGATCATGCTGCCAGACGCGAGGAACACAAATGGATCGGAGGCGACCATTTAGGCCAGGTATTCTATACCTGTGCTGTCCAGAACTAGCACCGTGTAGTTCATTTGAATGTAATGAAATCCGTCATGTTTCTATGAAAATCCGGTATTTTATATGATTTCCGTCGTTGTTTGTATGAAATATCGCAGTGTTTGCATGAATTTCGTTTGGTTTGTGTGCGGCTACGGTTGGATGGCGTAATATGTGCGTCGCAGGTCGCTCTGCGGGCAGCTCATGCGGCGTGGTGAGACAAAAAACATAGCTCATTCGAGCTCGTCTCCAACATGCGCGCTAGAGGATGCATGAGCACCCGAACCATTCCTCGTTCATCAGTGGAAAAGGCACCCAAAATTTGCGTTTGGAACATTAAATAGCTTGTATCCATAGAACATCTGGCGTAACATAGATAATAAATAAATAGGAGGACAAAAGGATCGCTAATATTTTGTCTACCCCGGCAAGATCCAAACAGCCCCTCCAAGCAGATTCAAATCCCTCGTTCGCCGTGGAATTTTGCCATGTGATGTTTTCATGGACTAGCAAGATGCCTGTGCATTGCACGGAACATCAAGATGCATTTTTTACAAAATACCTGTTTTGATTGACCCATGCAGGAGTAATCCTATTTGTAAAAACTAATGATATCTCGAGAATTTTATCAGAAAAATGGTATCTCAAGAATTTTATCGGACTCCATTTTTGTATACAAGGCCACAAACCCATATTACAGGTACCAAGGCAAAAATTAATATCTTCTAAGTCCATGTTGCAAGCCACCTTGTTTCATTGTGAAAGTGCAACTATCCCTGGGTGGTTTTGGTAATGATTAACAACATATAGCTCACTGAACTGATGTTATTTCAAGATAAATATTTCAAAAAAGTTCAATGATTGGCATGGCATGGATTAGGAATGTGGACCCCTCAAAATGCTAAGGACAAAAGATTGGCTCAAGCTCTAAAGTTCAAGACTCTACATTTTCTATTTCAGTGATCCAAGATCACATTGAGTCTATAGGAAAGCCAATACTATTAAAAGGGGATGAGATGTTCCTTAATGGCTTGCTTGCTCAAAATGCTTAGTGATATGCTCCAAAAGCCCACAACCACTTTCTCATATGCACATATGTCCCAAACCAAAAGTCAAACTCAGCGCCACCGATTTGATCTATCCGGCGCCACCGAGTTTATTTGACATAGCCACTGCCAGAAACCCTAGTCACTTCGGTCTAACCGATAGGGATCTCGGTCTCACCGAGATGGGATTGCAAACTCTCTATTTCCCTTTGTAACGTTTCGGTCTAACCGAGATGAGCGATTAGTCCCACCGAGTCTCCAATGCAAACTCCATGTTTCCTTTTCGTAACGCTTCGGTCCCATCGAGACGAGCGAATTGGTCCCACCGAGTTTGCCTGACCAACTCCCTGGTTTGCTTATTAGCAAAGTCGGTCCAACCTAGTTTGTGTAATCGGTCAAACTGAGATTACGTTATGCCCTAACCCTAATGATATCGGTCCCACTGAATTGACGTGTCGGTCCCACCGAAATGCCTAACGGTCACATTATGAACTAAATCGGTCTGACCGAGTTTTTGATTCGGTCCCACCGAGTTTGGTGAATTGTGTGTAATAGTTAGATTTTGTGTGGAGGCTATATATACCCCTCCACCCTCTCCTCATTCGTGAGGGAAGCCATCAGAACGTGCCTATACTTCCTGCATTCATTTTCTAAGAGAGAACCACCTACTCATGTGTTGAGGCCAAGATATTCCAATCCAACCATATGAATCTTGATCTCTAGCCTTCCCCAAGTTGCTTTCCACTCAAATCATCTTTCCACCAAATCCAATCCTATGAGAGTGAGTTGAGTGTTGGGGAGACTATCAGTTGAAGCACAAGAGCAAGGAGTTCATCAACAACACAACATCTATCACCTTTTGGAGAGTGGTGTCTCCTAGATTGGTTAGGTGTCACTTGGGAGCCTCCGACAAGATTGTGGAGTTGAACCAAGGAGTTTGTAAGGGCAAGGAGATCGCCTACTTCGTGAAGATCTACCCTAGTGAGGAAAGTCCTTCATGGGCGATGGCCATGGTGAGATAGACAATGTTGCTTCTTTGTGGACCCCTCATGGGTTGAGCCCTCCGTGGACTCGCGAAACCGTTACCCTTCGTGGGTTGAAGTCTCCATCAACGTGGATGTACGATAGCACCACCTATCAGAAACACGCCAAAAACATCTGTGTCTCCAATTGTGTTTATATACTCCAATCCTGTCACGGAATTAACACGTCAGATGTCCTAGCAGAAGGACTTAGTCGTGGAGCCATCGCAACGAGATTAGCTTAAAGGGGTTAAACTGGAACAAAGGACACGGGAAGTTTATACTGGTTCGGCCCCTTGTGGTGAAGGTAAAAGCCTACGATCCAGTTGTTGTGGGATTGATTGATCTCGATGAGCAGGGAGCGAATCCGCTTTACCTATCTCTTGAGCTGTTGTTTCTTGTCCCTGAATCGCCGCCGGGTCGTCCTTTTATATACACAGGTTGACGCCCGGCCGGTTTACAGAGTCCCGAGGCCGGCTCATACAAGTGTCCGAATCGGTCTCTTCCTTTCCCTAACTTATAATACAAGTTATACAACTATGGCGGTTACTACTATGGGCCCTAATCCGCCTCTGGGCTCCAGGCCTCTTAAGCTGTAACAGTAGAGCGCCATATTCCTTGTCTTCATGGGCTTCAATATAGATGAGCATGAACCGGCCCCTCCTGGGCGGTTTACACTCAGTAGTTATGTCCCCAACATTAGGCCCCAGATTGATTTGAACCTGTTCATGTCAATCTTCAATACTTAGAAAAATTCCCTAAACATCTTGTTATGATCCTCGTAAACCGCCATAATATCTTCTCCCTGCGAGCTTTAATAAACCGCCATAACATCATCTTCTGAAATTGCAGTAAATCGTCATGACGTCATCTCTTTATAAAAACGGTTATAAAGATTCCTTTCATTAATTAACTTCTAAAGATCAAGGCGACAGCTGTGCCCCATTTTACCGCTTTGGGCTCCTCGATTCTCGCGCTTGCGTACTTTATCCATTCGCCTTATAAATAGGCTCAGGGGTCCTTCCCTTTTCCCCTTCCACACTTCTTCTTCTTCCTCTCAACGCTCAAGCCCGACAGCTCTGCCGCCGCCGTCGACCTTCAATCACTGCATCATCCCTGGCCGCTGCATCAACCTGAGCGCACCAGAGATCCGCGGTTCTCCTCCGCTACTCCTGTGAATCCGGTAAGCCTTCTTCCCTCAACCCTAGATCTGCATTAGGGTTTCAGTGCTCGTCTGTGTTCATCAGTGTTCATCCGTGCTCATACTTTTGCCCTTACTGTCTCATCAAATCTAGATCAACTTGACCATTTTCTCCTGCGGACGAAGCTATAGTTTGCTTCGCCTCACCATAGTATCCTTTAAACTATGAACAGACCCCATCTGGACCCTTTCTGCTCCGCTGTCGCCATTTTATGGCTTTGATATTTTTCCTTTTCCTGAACTGTGTTAGATCCAAAATAACAATCCTGAGCTTGTGAAACCTGTTTATATAGCACTTAGTATTTTTCAGATCTGTTGCCCTTCGTGCCACTGTAGGCGGTTTAACCTGTAGAAAACGACAATCCGGCACGTACCATTAGCCCTCTCATAAACCACCATCTGTCCTTAAACATCCATCTCCGGTTTAATGTACACACATGCTTTGATTAAATTCTCCGGTTTGATACCAGTTTGTGCATATCAATCTTGAACCATGAGCCGGCATTTTCACTTCCTTTACAGTTTGTCATCAAAAAATGGCCAAACAATTCTCTTCTTGCAATTGGGTTCCCTCCCAGATCACAGAAGAACAACTCACTGGATATGTCCTAACTGGCGCTTTGACAAAAAAGGAAGTCATTCATTGGAGAGTCCCTGGTGCCGAAAACCCTCCTGAACCTCAAGATGGAGAAGTGGTTGTGTTTATGCAGCATTTGGACCGAGGGTTTAGCCCTCTCGGATCAAAAAATTTCTGGGATGTACTTGCCAACTTCCAACTCCATCCTCAAGACATTGGACCGAACTCCGTGTCCAACATCTGCAATTTCCAGGTGTACTGTGAAGTTTACCTTCAAGAAGAACCGACTGTTGAACTCTTCAGTGACTTCTTCCATATGAACCGCCACACTGAATCTTCTGACGGCCCCAATACTGAACTTGGCGGAGTATCGATTCAGAAAAGGAAAGAAGTCGATTTTCCTCATGCCAAACATCACAGCCACCCCAAGGATTGAATCAAACATGGTTCTACTGTCAGAACACCGCTCCTGCTAATGAAAATTCTTTGCCGGGTTACCGTGCTTACCGACTTAGCAATGGACAGACACTGCCTCAACGGCTTACTGCCAAAGAATGACAAACATATGCACCTCAACTTGCCAAGCTCCGAGCTCTTCTAGCAAACGGCTCAACAGGCATTGACCTCATCCGTTGCTGGGTATCATGGGGTATCCTGCCCTTAAGCCACCGCACGAGGTTGATGCATGAGTATACCGGGGATGTCAAGGACCCTCAACGGCACACTTAAATACAGATGAATGATGATGAAGTCACTTAGTCTGTAAAAAAGATGCTAGATGAACCGATTGCTGAGTGCAGCAAGACTGGGCTGCGTCCCTTTTATGCCTCCAACAAACCGCTAGCTGTAAGAATTTATCTTTCTGCTTTTTAATCCGTCTTTGCTTTAACATTTTTCTGATAGCCTTTTGTTTATTCTTACAGGAAAAAGATCCTTTCTGGAAGAGGAAAACTCAAGACAAACCGGAAAAATCTCAAGACAAACCGGCGAGGGCTCCTCGTGGCAAGAGCAAGGCCACAAAGAGGCCAGCCAAGAAGAAAACCGTCGAGTCCTCTAAACCGCCCGAAGATGTTGATGATTCGGAACAAGAGGTAGAACTTGACTCCCTTGGTTCATTTTTCATACATCTTATTGACAGCGACCATTACCAGGATGATGCGGAAGCTAGCCGTGCTGACCATGTAGAGGTAATCTCCCTTTCCTCCAATTCCGATCTTGTGCCAGTAAGAATCCGTCGCGCAGTCCGGAAAGTGAAACGTTCACATCCTTTCACTCATTTGGATCCACAGCATCCTGAAGCTCGTCGCACAACCAGGCATAGTGGCCAGCAAGTCACTTCCTCCGGTTACCAGACACCCCAATCCGGAAGCGCCGTGCAGAGGTTTCTTGTAATTCTAACAAGTCTTATCCCTTCGCGGGTTACTTCCGATATCCTCTTAATCCGTCTGACTCAAATTATCATGTAACTTCCAGTTCATCCTCTGGCGATTCGTCAACTACACATATGCCTCCCCTCAAGAACGTCCCTAGGTAAGTATTTTAGCTTTGCCTTTTTGCGCCGGTTTACCATATTAATCCTTTGTTGCCAATTTGCAGCGCCAAAGCCCGATTCAGCAAGAAAGCAAGAATAAATGCTCCCACTGATGAGATTGAACCGGAGAGAACCTCAGAAGGTGCCGGTGGAGATGCTGATATTGCTATGGATGATCCCGTGCCACAAGGTCAGGACACGGATGCTGATCCGCCAGAAGTTAACCCGGTGAGCCCTCATGTCAATCCACCAAGCCCGCATGCCAATCCTCCAAGTCCAACTGTTGATCCGCCGAGCTCGACCAAGGCCTCAGATAAACCAGCGAGCCCAAATTCAGCAACTGATGATGTTGTGATTACTGGGTTTGGCCATTGAGGGAGTCCTGGACTAGGGGGTGTCCGGACAGCCGGACTATCATCGTCCGCCGGACTCCAAGATTATGAAGATACAAGATTGAAGACTTCGTCCCATGTCCAGATGGGACTTTCCTTGGCGTGGAGGGCAAGCTTGGCAATACAGATATGTAGATCTCCTACCATTGTAACCGACTCTATGTAACCCTAGCCCTCTCCGGTGTCTATATAAACCGGAGGGCTTTAGTTCGTAGGACATAACATACATTACAACAATCATACCATAGGCTAGCTTCTAGGGTTTAGCCTCCTTGATCTCGTGGTAGATCCACTCTTGTAATACACATCATCAATATTAATCAAGCAGGTCGTAGGGTTTTACCTCCATCAAGAGGGCCCGAACCTGGGTAAAACATCGTGTCCCTCGTCTCCTGTTACCATCCGCCTAGACGCACAGTTCGGGACCCCCTACCCGAGATCCACCGGTTTTAACACCGACATTGGTGCTTTCATTGAGAGTTCCTCTGTGTCGTCACCGATAGGCTTGATGGCTCCTCCAATCAACAACAACGCCGTCCAGGGTGAGACTTTTCTCCCCGGGCAGATCTTCATATTCGGCGGCTTCGCACTGCGGGCCAATTCACTTGGCCATCTGGAGCAGATCGAAAGCTACGCCCCTAGCCATCAGGTCAGGTTCGGAAGCCTAAACTTCACGGCCGACATCCGCAGGGACTTGATCTTCGACGGACTCGAGCCGCAGCCGAGCGTGTCGCACTGTCACGATGGGCATGATCTAACTCTGCCGCCGGACAGTGCCTTGGTGGCCGCACATGAATCCGCTCCGACCCTTAGTTCGGAGCCGATCGCGCAGATCGAGGACCATTGGCTGGACACCGCCTCGGGGGCTGCAACTTCCACGGCAATGGAGCCGAACACTAACGTTGTCCCTTACAAAGCTCGTGACTCCGAGGTGCCGGACTCCCTGCCGGACTCCGAACCTCCCGCGCCCCTGCCAATCGAATCTGATTGGGCGCCGGTCATGGAGTTCATCGCCGCGGACATCTTCCAATACTCACCCTTTGGCAATATCCTAAATTCGCTAAAGCATCTCTCACTATCCGGAGAGCCCTGGCCGGACTACGGCCAGGAGGGTTGGGATGCGGACGACGAAGAAATTCAAACCCCACCCACCACCCACTTTGTAGCCACTGTCGACGATCTAACCGACATGCTAGACTATGACTCCGAAGACATCGACGGTATGGACGACGATGCCGGAGACGATCAAGAACCAGCGCGTACAGGGAACTAGAAGACCACCTCGTCATACGACGTATATATGGTGGATACCCCAAAAGGAAGCGACAACGAGGAACAACGGGGCGCGACAAAGGATAATCCCGCCGATAAACAACCAAAACGGCGACGCAAGCGCCGCCCTAAGCCCCGCCTCGGCAAAGACAGCATTCCTAATGACCTAGCGTTAGAGCAGGGCAAGCCAGTGGACGACGAACATGCAACCAAGCAACCGTCCGAACAGGACGAATCAGATAATCAATCCAATCCCGGCGAAACCAACAGTCCGGACGACCTCACACCGGACATACCACTGGAGCATAAGAACCTTCACGGAAGACTCGTCGCCACCTCAAGAAGCTTGAAGAAGGAAAAACGGAAGCTCAAAACAGCGGAAGGCATACTCAGAATGAGGTGGAGCAAAGTACTCAAGACCGCAGACAAATATGGCAATGGCCACCAATCAAAGAGCTACCCGAAGCGCAAGCTGCTGCCAGAATTTGACGAGGAAGCCATAGAGCCACCACAGTAAAAAATTAAAGAAGCCACCTGGAAGGATAGACGAGCAGATGACAGGCCAAAAGCGACAAGCGGCGCCGCACTCAAGCCGACTCATGATCCTGGGAAAACAGATGGCCCAGCCAGGTCCATTTACGGGCCAAAAAAGAGGGCCCCAGGAAGCATCACAACACGCCAAGTGTTCGAAGACAGCGGCACACCCAAATACAGGGGCGCCGCACACCCACTATGTTTCACCGATGAGGTGCTGGATCATGAATTTCCAGCAGGGTTCAAACCCATAAACATAGAGGCATACGACGGAACAACAGACCCTGGAGTCTGGATAGAGGATTACATACTACACATACATATGGCTAGAGGAGATGATCTCCACGCCATAAAATATCTACCCCTCAAGCTCAAAGGGCCAGCTCGGCACTGGCTCAAAAGCCTCCCAGAAAACACTGTTGGAAGTTGGGAAGAGCTCGAGGACGCGTTTAGAGCAAATTTTCAAGGGACTTATGTCCGCCCTCCGGATGCAGACGATCTAAGTCATATAACTCAACAGCCCGGAGAGTCAGCGCGCAAATTCTGGAACAGGTTCCTTACCAAAAAGAACCAAATAGTCGACTGTCCGGACGCGGAAGCCTTAGCAGCTTTCAAACACAACGTCCGTGACGAATGGCTCGCCAGACACCTCGGCCAAGAGAAGCCGAGGACAATGGCCGCGCTAACAAGCCTCATGACCCGATTTTGCGCGGGGGAGGACAGCTGGCTAGCAAGATGCAGCACCAGCGACCCGAGTACATCCGAGATTAGAGATGGAAACGGAAAATCACGGCGCAGAAAGGATCAGTGCCGGAATAAAGAAAAAAGCCCAAAGAATACGGCGGTCAACGCCGGATTCAAAAGCTCGCGGCCAAACAACAAAACACTGCCTCTTAAGGATAACAGTGATGAGCTATCCAACTTAAACAAAATTTTGGATCGGATATGTCAAATCCACAGTACCCCCGGAAGGCCTGCAAACCACACCCACCGAGATTGCTGGGTTTTCAAACAGTCTGGCCGACTAAACACCGAACACAAGGGGCTCGACGCATCAAGCGACGATGATAAACCCTACCAGCAGAGCACCGGAAAACAAAAGACTTTCCCACAAGAAGTAACAGTAAACTCACTTCATGTGATATTGCGAAAAAACAATGCGGCACCCGCTAAAATAAGTGCCGCACGGTCCACCCCAGCGGAACCTCGAAGTTGGATGTCAAAACCAATCACTTTTGACAACCTGGATTATTCCAGAAGCATTCGAAACGCAGGATGGACTGCTCTGATATTGGATCCTATAATCGACGGACTACAATTTACACAAGTCCTGATGGGCGGCGGCAGCGATTTAAACCTACTATATCTGAACACAATCCACAAGTTGGGGATAGACCTTACTAAAATTTGACATAGCCGCACTTCCTTCAAAGTAGTGACGCCAGGCCCTTACGCCAAGTGCACAGGCTCCTTATTACTAGAAGTTGTGTTCGGGTCACCGGACAACTTCCGATGCGAAAAGCTAATCTTCCATGTCGCCCCATTCAAAAGTAGCTATCAAGCACTATTGGGCGTGAAGCTTTTGTTCGCTTCAACGCCATACCACATTACGCGTCTCTTACACTCAAAATGCCCGGTCCACGTGGCATCATTTCATTAAGAGGGTCATTCAAAGACCCCGAACACGGTTAGACGAGTCCGGCATAAATAAGCTAGGGGCTCCCTAGCCGCACACCCCTTCACAGGGGGCTGCGCATATAAGCAACAATGGGCTAATATAGGCTCAGATTTATTAATTTATTAATATTTTTCTTTATGCACTTTTCGCACGATTTCTTTTCAAACTAAGTTCCTCTCTTTTTACAGATGAACACCATGCACACCCGTCCAGGATAACGGCACAACGGAGACACAGGCGCAGACGTGCAGTAGGGACCCGTTGCTAGGATTCTTTTCAGATTAAGACCCTGCCTAAACCTTTTTTACTGTCTCTTGTTGCTACAATCTCCTGGTTTTTCATGATAACCAGAGAGGATACTGACGTTTTGGCATCGACCGCGTCAGAGGACCTCGCCCGTACCTGGACACAAGGGGCTTAGGGCATTGTTTCGCCCGTTATTATAAAAGACCGAACACCTTAGGGAGTGTTCGGCGTCTCGAGTTAGGCCTTATATGCATCAGCTCCGAATCATGTCTTTGGTCAAATGTTGGGTTTGCCCGGCTCCTGTGTTTTGCTGCCTTACGTTCCGTATCATCGGCTAACGCGGCACCAGGAGAACTACTGCGATTGTGCCCCAGTTCGGCTGGGCGAGCACCTCAGTAGAGAAAGCCGAAAACTGACTGTCATGATACAGCGAGAGACTAGTCAACCACTCGATCGACCACCGGAATGTCTAGAATTCCTCCGCTTTGACGAAGGACCGTTTCCCGGTCAGGCACATACACGCCCCGAATTCGGAGAGCGCGGTGCCCCCAGGGGCTATATCGTAGCCCCACCCTCGAACTCCAATGGCTAAGTGAAAGTGATAAAGCGTTATAGTCTGGTTGCCTCGTTTGCTACGCTACCACCTCCTCAACAGGACCGAGACGTCGGATTAAGTGTGAAAATGCGCTATTTTTGCGAACACCCCCGCACCTTGTGCGTGGGGGCTGAAGCCGAAGACTGCCATCTTTCAGGTTATACACACGTATACATAAACGGCCGCATAGGAGATATTTCAATACTTGAACGCACAAGTATAAAAAGCGATTACATCATAACCATTGTTTTACAAAATAAAACGTTCATTTGAACGTGACATTTTTCGAGCACTGCGACTCTATTACATGAGCACCACGCATAACTTCCCCAAAATAGTGCTCGGCGGGTAACCGGCTTTCGTCCGAACCCTAGGTCGCAACAGGGGCGGCATCCATCTCTGTCCAATGTGTCTTCACACGGGCAAGTGCCATCCGCGCACCCTCTATGCAGGCTGACCGCTTCATCGCCTTAATATGCGGCACCGCCCCAAGAAATTGCTGCAACAAGCCAAAATAGCTCTTCGGCTTGGGCCTATCCGGCCAGACATGAGTCACGATATCCGTCATGGCAAGCCCGGACAACCTATTCAGCTCAGCCCATTCGGCCAACCGGTCGGTCAGTGGAAGTGAACGATCCGGACTATGGAATTGAGACCAAAACAGCTCTTCCGTCTTGTGATCCTTCTGGCTCCGGAAGTGCACAACGGCATCCGCCGCACTTGCCGCTAAGTCCATATAAGGATCCTCCGGACCCCACAGCTGGCCAAGTTGAGCATACTTAGGATCCGTAAACCTGCGGCGTAGCAGAAAAGGCTTGCCAGCCACAATGTCTCCGGCCTGACGCATCTCCTCCTTCATAGCCCGCATTGCAGAACGGGCATCCTTGGCTTCGGCGGTGGCCTTCGCCAGGTCTTCTCGCTCCGACAGGCGCTCCTTTTCAAGAGCCTCATTGCGGTCGGTAGCGTCCTTCAATTTAACGGCCAATTCGGCCATCTCTTCCCTGCTTCGGCAGTGTGCAGCCCTTTCGGCTTCGAACTCCTCGGCCGCCCTCGAGGCAGCCGCATCACTCCTTCTGGCTTGCTCCTTGGCTTGAGCAAGTTCTGCCCGAAGGCTCTCCACAGCAGCAGCACCATCTGCGTCAAGCATAAATATTGTAAGCGGTAGGCTTTTGCTCCCTTAATTGGTGACCGCGGAGACACAATTTACCTTGTGACTGGTCAAGTCGCTTGTTGACTAGCGCGATGTCTGCATCCGCAACATCAAGTTGTCGCATTAATTCAGCAACTCCATCAGTCCGGCTAGCCCCCGGACTATCCGCCACCTGCATAGGAAAGGTGACACTCAATACCTCGATTTTGATCCTCGGCACGCTGTCGCTTTCGACAACCTACTGAGTCTCAGGGGCTACTATCTATACAGGGCGCACTTTCATGTGCAAAACTATCAAAAAGGCGCGTCATTTTTACGTACCTCAAAACCCGCCAGCAAACTCTTGACGGCATTATGCAATCCGCTTTCAGCGGACGAAATCCTTCCAATCACCATATTAATCAATGCATGGTGATCTTCTGAGATGGACGCCCTCTCAAGCAGATCCTTCAGCTCCCCCGGCCGAACACTAGTCGGCGCCGAACTCTTCGGCTCTGCCGGGCTCGGGGATACCCTCCGTGACGACACTTCAGGCTCGTCTGCCCTATCCGACGGCGCAGCAGACGGAGGCGTCTCGCTCTCCATCATCTCCAGACGAAGATCCCCCGAAGACGAGCTCATCTGAGAAGGTCGCAGATCCGAACTACAAGGTAAAAATTTCGGTTATCCTCAGAAGCACAAATAGGGATGTTTCTTATTAATGAACTCCCCCTTTTTTCTACTCACGGCTCTCTAGAGGGCTGATTCGTTAGAGAAGACTGTGCGGCCGGGGCCTCCCCGAACGCAGGACCCTCCGGTGAAGATTTCTTCCCCCGCTTAGGGGCTTTGGCGTCCGGGTGTTCGGAGGCGGTCCTCTTCTCCCCCTAGAGGGAGGGATTCTCGATCCCCCCTTCTTCAAGCGCCCCCATGGGTGAAGCGGTAGCTCCTCCATTTTCCCCTTCGCCTTCTTCTGAAGGCGCAACCTCCAACATTCTGACCAGCACAGGCTCCGGCGCGGTCTCTGGGAGGGGGGCCGGACACCGTATCAGCTTTGCTTGCGCTATCCACTCCTATTGAAGGATAACGGGTTAAAAGGCGAATTGTAGAAAGGAAAACAAACGGTACGTCCGAACACTGAGCTACTTACTTGAGTATCCAGGTGATTGCAGCTTAGGCCGGCATCCTCGGTCAATTCCGGACACACCCCTGTGATCCGAAGAACAACTTGTACATCTCCACGGGTGTCGTACCCATGAAGTGTTGGAGAATCCGTGGTCCCTCCGGATTGAACACCCATAGCCGGAGAGGACGGCGTTTGCAGGGCAGGAGACGCCTAATCAGCATAACCTGCATCACCATGACCAAATCGATCTCCCTCGCCTGGAGGTCTCGAATCCGGCCCTGCAATAGGGGCACGTCTTTTGACGGCCCCCAATTGAGCCCTTGGTTGACCCACGACATCAACCGTCGAGGAGGTCCCGAGCGGAATACGGGTGGCATCTTCTGCCTGCTGCCCTTTAGAGCAGTGATATAAAATCACTCCTGCTGCCACAATCCGAGCTCCTCTTGGAAGGAGCCCTTGGGCGACGGGGCATAGGCCCTCCTGCTTACGGCCGCCCCGCCGCACTCTGCTTGACGCCCCTCGATCATCTTCGGCTCCACATTGAAGGTCTTCAGCCACAGGCCGAAGTGGGGGGTGACGCGGAGGAAGGCTTCGCAGACAACGATGAATGCGGAGATATGGAGGATGGACTCCGGAGCCAAGTCATGGAATTCCAACCCATAGTAAAACATGAGCCCTCTCACAAAAGGATCCGCTGGGAAGCCTAAACCCTGACGGAGGTGGGATACAAAGACGACATACTCGTCGGGCTCGGGGGTGGGGATGGCCTGCCCTTCGGCGGGCAACCTGTGCGAAATCTCGTAGGACAGGTACTTGGCTTCTTGCAGCTTTAGCACGTCCTCCTTCGGCGTCCACCGGCCCTGAAGGTCCGAGCCGGACATTGTTGAAGGTCCGAAGCGCTCGAATCTTGGGCTCTGGGTGTTGGAACTTGGAGCAAGGAGAAGATTCGGTGGAAGATTGAAGAAAAGAAACAAGCCTTGGTCCTATTATAAAGAGGGAGAATACCAAGAGCCGTCTCCGTGACCGTTCAGGACTCGCCTTCGATAGAGGAGGCGTGGCGACGGGCGTGGTTGGGTTACCCATGTCCGTATTGATGAGAATCCCGGAATAAGGGGAACACGATCTCTGCTTTGACAAGACATGCCAAGGAAACCGCTTCGCTAAACGCGCTGAGGTGGTATAATAAAAAACGATTCAAGTAAAGGCTTGGCAGTGGCGTGACGTCATGCCACGGAGTACGTCAGCAGATTGAACTTGTGTATATTTTATTCTCTCTACGGTGGAATGTGGAATTTATTTTGCAGAGCCGGACACTATCCTGGTGTTCACAATCTACTATGGATTATTTGGAGGAGGAACCCGCCTTGCAATGCCGAACATTATGCGCGTCGGACTCATCATCATTGAAGCCAGGTTCAGGGGCTACTGAGGGAGTCCTGGACTAGGGGGTGTCCGGACAACCGGACTATCATCGTCCGCCGGACTCCAAGATTATGAAGATACAAGATTGAAGACTTCGTCCCATGTCCGGATGGGACTTTCCTTGGCGTGGAGGGCAAGCTTGGCAATACGGATATGTAGATCTCCTACCATTGTAACCGACTCTATGTAACCCTAGCCCTCTCCGGTGTCTATATAAACCGGAGGGCTTTAGTCCGTAGGACATAACATACTTTACAACAATCATACCATAGGCTAGCTTCTAGGGTTTAGCTTCCTTGATCTCGTGGTAGATCCACCCTTGTAATACACATCATCAATATTAATCAAGCAGGACGTAGGGTTTTACCTCCATCAAGAGGGCCTGAACCTGGGTAAAACATCGTGTCCCTCGTCTCCTGTTACCATCCGCCTAGACGCACAGTTCGGGACCCCCTACCCAAGATCCGCCGGTTTTGACACCGACAACCATACTTCTCCTGGTAATCCCGTTGCTTTGTCAAAGCACAGTGCCAAAGATGAATCTGCTGCTGAAGAGAAAGGCAAATGGAAGACTGATCTGTCAATCTATGCTCATATTCCCGCTCAAGAACTACTCTGGATACCTAAACCACCTATATACAAGCCGTGACTATGAGGCCAGTTTAGTCAACATGATGAAGGAGCGCTATGAGGTAACTTCCAAACACTTTAAACTTTCTTGTACTGTATATCGATTCCATTGTAGCCCCCAAGGGCCGGTTTATCTCTTCAAGATGAACCGGGACTTTGGATAAAAAAACTTCAACTGTGTAGGCCCCAAGGGCCGGTTTACCTCTACAAGATGAACCGGGACTTTCTGTTCAAAACCTGTCCTTGTTGAATTCCTTCACCTTTGATTTGTCTGATCAATTACACATTAGCCCCCAAGTGCCAAGATTAATACTTGTATTGAGCCTTGGGACTTTGAATAATAGTCAAGAAAGAAGCAATCCGCATTAGCCCCCAAGTGCCAAGCGTATAACTTGTTATGTGCTTGGGACTTTGAGAAACAATCTTAACATCTTCATCATCTGTATTTTGCAGGCTGACTTGAGCAACAAAGATTCCCAAATTGTCGATCTTCAAGAAAACATTAAGTCCCAGCAAGCAGAAATCTCCAAGGCCAAAGATGAACTGAAGGGCGCTTTAACTGCCATGGAGAAATTAAAGGATGGTTTCAAAGTGAGAGGGCGGATTGGGAAACCGAGAAAGCTGCTCTATTAAAGCGGGCTGAAGATGCCGAAGCAGCTCTTAAACCGGTGGCAGTGGAGCTAACTGGGCTAAAGCGTCAAGTCAATGATATGACTTCAGCAATATTTGGTAAGCACTCTTTGTAAGAACCTTCCTTAAACATCTTTGAAGTTGTCAGTTTAACAACAAATTCTTACACCGTTGCAGGTAGTCGTGTTGCTCATCCGGGCTCGGATATGTGGATGAAGTTGAAAGCAGCCTATACGTTGATAGAACAATTGTATACTGGTGCTCAACGAGTCATCTATGCGGCCTCCATCAACAAATCGGCACCAATCTTGATCAAAGATACGTTGACCAAATTATCTATGACCCCAGCCCAGATGGAAGAGGTAAAGCGATCTGCTGCAAGGGCTGGCGCTTTAACAACACTGACTCGGGCCAAAGCTTGGATTGCTGATCTTGATCCGGCAGCTATCACAAAGGGCTATCCTGGCCAACAAGAAGACGGATCAGACTTTGATAATGAAGCCCTCAAAGCCTTGACAAAAGAGATGCACCCGCTGGCAAGCCAATTGGCCGAAGAGGTTGACTTGTCTGTCTATCGGTCCAGCTATGACACAGACAACAAACGGGTTGACGCAGCTATGAAAGAAGCACAGAATCTAATCCCTCCAATCTGTAAGCACACCTATGCCCCTGACGTTGAACCGTCCAATCTTATAAGCAACGAAGCTATCTTTCAAGCCTTAACCAGGATTGATTGGACCACCCTTGACTTCCAGCCACTGGGTGAGGAGGAGGAGGTTGAACCGACGTGAGATGATCCTTCAAGTTCACATCAGCCTGGTGACAAATCATAATCCGGCAGCCGGTTTGATTTTCACATATAGCATTGTGGGCAACAAACAATTATTCTTTTCGGCATCAAAGCGCCTTGTAATAGGCTAGTTTGAAATACTTTGACCTTCTGCCATCGTGCACTGCTACCTGATATTGTAATCTGGCATGATTGTTACTATGCTTGCTTTATTTGCCTTGGTATTTCTTATAAAATCCTGCCTTCTGCATTTGAAAAACTTAAACATGTCCTGGCGGTTTACTGATACGTCTCCAACGTATCTATAATTATTTATTGTTCCATGCTATTATATTACCCCTTTTGGATGTTTATGGGCTTTATTTTACACATTTATATCATTTTTGGGACTAACCTACTAACCAGAGGCCCAGCCCATATTGCTGTTTTTTTTTGCCTATTTTAGTATTTCGAAGAAAAGGAATATCAAACGGAGTCCCAACGGAATGAAACCTTCGGGAGCGTGATTTTTGGAACGAACGTGATCCGGAGAGCTTGGAGTGCAAGTCAAGAAACTTCCGAGGAAGCCACGAGACAGGAGGCCGCACCCCCCCCTGTAGGGCGCGCCCCCTGTCTCGTGGGCCCCTCGGGCGGCCACCGACGTACTTCTTCCTCCTACATATACCTACATACCCCGAAAACATCTAGGAGCACCACGAAACACAATTTCCACCGCCGTAACCTTCTGTATCCGCGAGATCCCATCTTGGAGCCTTCGCCGGCACTCTACCGGATGGGGAATCAACAATGGAGGGCCTCTACATCAACATCCTTGCCCCTCCGATGAGTTGTGAGTAGTTTACCACAGACCTACGGGTCCATAGTTATTAGCTAGATGGCTTCTTCTCTCTTTTTGGATCTCAACAATGTTCTCCCCCTCTCTTGTGGAGATCTATTCGATGTAAACTCTTTTTGCGGTGTGTTTGTCGAGATCCGATGAATTGTGGGTTTATAATCAAGTTTATCTATGAATAATATTTAAATCTTCTCGAATTCTTTTATGTATGATTGAGTTATCTTTGCAAGTCTCTTCGAATTATCAGTTTGGTTTGGCCTACTAGATTGGTCTTTCTTGCCATAGGAGAAGTGCTTAGCTTTGGGTTCAATCTTGCGGTGTCCTTACCTAGTGACAGAAAGGGTTACAAGGCACGTATTTTATTGTTGCCATCGAGGATAACAAGATGGGGTTTATATCATATTGCATGTGTTTATCCCTCTACATCATGTCATCTTGCTTAATGCGTTGCTCTATTCTTATGAACTTAATACTCTAGATGCAGGCAGGAGTCGGTCGATGTGTGGAGTAATAGTAGTAGATGCAAGCAGGAGTCAGTCTACTTGTTATGGACGTGATGCCTATATACATGATCATGCCTAGATAATCTCATAACTATGCGCTTTTCTATCAATTGATCGACAATAATTTGTCTACCCACCGTAATACTTATGTTATCTTGAGAGAAGCCTCTAGTGAAACCTATGGCCCCCGGGTCTATCTGTAACATCCCAAATTTTCAATTTGGAATGTTATACATAGACCATCATTGCATATGCATATCATATATTTTGTTGCATTGTTGGCTCGATCCTAGAAATTTTACGCAACTCAAGGACCCACAGAGAGAGTTGGGGATTTCGTTATTTTCATATTTGGGTTTTCTCAAATTTTGAAAATAGGATCGTTTGGTTTTATTTATTTTATCTTCAATTATTTCTACTACCAAAGTTTCAGAGAGGGAATAAAATGACTTTCCCAAAATAAAGAAATAATGAAGATTTAATAAAAAATCAAATAAGATTTTATTTTGGAGTTTTTCGCTTTTTATTCGAATTTAGGAAAAATGCGTGTTTTTAAAAATTTCATTTAGGCCCCAAATAAATGTTCATCTTGTCCGGCTTGATTTTAGAAGCCGGGGAAAATTTATTTTAGGAATTTTGGAGTCCATTTAGTATTTATTTTTACTTTTCTTCTGCGCAGAATTATTTAAAAAAAACGCGCAACCGACTTACGGGCCGTGCCCGAGCGGGACTCCGCTCGGGGGGGGGGGGCACTATAAATAGCGCCGACGCGGCGCCCCGGCCCAGCCGCCCGACCCCGCCACCCGCGCCGCCGCAAGCCCACGTCGCCGCCGCCGGCCCACACCGCAAACCCTAACCCTAGCCGCGCTGCCCGCCCGATCCGCCGCCGCCGCCGCCGCCAGCGCCGCCGCCCGCCGTCGCCGGACCCCGCCGGAGCCCCGCCGGACTTCGCCGCCGCCGCCGCCGCAGAGGTTCGCCACCGCCTCGATCTGCATGCCGCCGGTTTTTCTTTAAAAAAAGGCCGGGCGGTTTTATTACGGTTTTTTTCGGTTTTTTTAGTTTTGTTTTTATTTAGCTTTCGTTTTTTTTCCGATTTAGGTTAATTAGCGGACGTTCGTCCGTTAGTTCGTTTTAACGAACGCTTTCGTCAGATTCGTTTAGTTAAGGAACGTTCGTTCGTTAACCCGTTCGTCGTTTTTCTTTTTCTCGGATTTAATCCGCGATTTTTCTAATCATGATTCCTGATCCGATTTTCGTTTTAGTATAACTTTTCGCTCATTTATCGGAATCAGGCGATTCAAGCGCCCGGAGTTTCGTCTCGAAACCCTCTTTCCGAATAATCTACTTAAACAAGTTTTTGCTTCTGTAAAATTTGACTTAGATCCAGATTAGTAAAACGAAGCTGTTTTCTTTCGCCGTTTGACTTTCGTTGCTTTGTTTGATTTGTTTCTTTTTGCAAACCGGAGTTCTTAAGTTGAACATTCTGGTTAGATCTTTTATTCGAGTTTTACCTGTGCATTAGATGAGTACTTATTGTATGCTTGTTTGTTTGTCTGCGATAGAATACCCGGAGTGCGCCGCCTGTTACTTCGAGTCTCTAGGTCTCGCGGATCATCAGCAAGGCAAGTAACACTTTGATCATACCTTTTTCATACCCAGTTTTTATGCATTAGATCAATCCTCCAACATTGCATGATTAGGATCTAATCAAATTGTGGGATGGGAAGTAGATGAGGTAGTACCTATTACCTGTTTTATTATCAAACCTTTGGGAGTTACTTCTACGTTTGCTTATTATGCCATGCTATGCTAGTAGACGTGGATTGGGTGAGTGAATTCCATGACAGATGTGAGATTGTTAATTAATGGTTTATTTAAGGTGGCAACTTAAACACACATCTGGGTGGATTGAGGCACCTGGTTTCTATCAGGACTTGCCTGTATTTCTTCGGACCGCCACCCAGGCTCAAAGGGATCATGAGATTATTCAAACTAGAAACTTCCGTGTGCAGCCACATGCTATTATGGGCTCTAGCATAGTTGACTAAGTTGTGCGAACTCTTACGGGGTGGACTAGCAGATGTAGGGGATGTAGGTTGGTACGGTCTACCCCTATGTAAGGTGCAAGTGCTTCTGAAAGACTATGTCTCGGTCATCCGTTTCTCAAACACCATGTAGTGCGAGAAACCAAGCGGAGGCGATCGAGTCATGTGGGGAAAAGTGCGCAAACCTCTGCAGAGTGTATAAACTAATCATGGTTAGCCGTGTCCCCGGTTATGGACATCTTGAGTATCTAGTACCTGGATATCATGTGAATCTCATCATGTTACTTCTAATTAATATTGTTGGATTTGTTAATGAGTACTTTTAATTGGGATTGAGAATGCTGTCAACCATTCTCAATGTTTAACAACCACCATGATAGTTAAATAAATTTATTCCTTTGCAGTAGGGAAAAATTGGCTTTATGCAAAACTGTAACCATAGAGCTTTACCACCAGCCAAATATGCATGTAGTATAGCTTATTCCATTGTTATTCTCTATGTGTTACTTTGCCAGCATATTCCATGTGCTGACCCGTTTTCGGGCTGCAACGTTTCATGTTGCAGACTTTTCAGACGACGAGTAAGATGCCTTTAGGTCGTGGTTCTATACTCAGTGATGCCGTTGGAGTTGATGGACTCGCTTATCTTCCAAGCCTTCCGCTGTTATCGTTTTAGATGGCCTTAAGCCATATTTATTTCAATAAGGTCTCTTTTGAGACATTCGATGTAATGAGTGTGTGATTGCTACTCTGTTATAAATCCTCCAAGTACTGTGTGGTGTCAGCATTACTGATCCAGGGATGACACTGAGCACAGAGATCAGACTGTTTGAGGTCTGGTCGCTACAAAGGTGGTATCAGAGCACACGCTGACTGTAGGACACGGCCACTAAGCTTAAACCCTAGATCACTACTCTTTCTTCTCATTTCTGACTCCTCATATTTTCTATTCTTTAGGATGGCGGATGCAAGGATCAAGTTCGCGCAACCAGATGAGAATTCACCTTTTGGATATCACTTGAAGGAAGCCACTAGATACTTGAACATAGGAGTACCAAGCTTCACCGGGACTTTCAACGCCACTTTACCCGAAGAGGAGCGCTGGAGGATTCAAGTCTACATTCCAGGAAGGACGTTTGCACCAGTCACGGAGCCAATAGAGTTTACCTTTGATGTACCAACATGGAGCCTAGGAAAAAGCATGGCAGCTCACATCGCCATGGGACGAATTGGAGAAGTTTACCACAACGATCTCAAGAATACTATCTACCAGATTTGTGGGCGCCGAGATGAGCATTGGGAGATGATCACCACCAGGAAGGACAGATCAATCGCAACTTATATTCAGGAGTTAAACCAACACATCCGACGCCAGGAGAATCAGATGTGCGCAGATATGGAGGAACTACAGAAGGCTATGACCAGGATCAAGGAGCTAGAAGCAGAACTCAAGGCTACACGTAAAGACTATATGGAAGAAATCGTCGCTCTAGTAAGACAGAACGGTGACCTTAAGGAGAAGATTGGAGTATTCATGGGAGGATCAGCACCCATAGGAGAAGAGGATGAACCTACTTGTCCAGATAATTATATCATCATCGACGACACCGACTCGGATCCCGACGACAGCGATGATGACTATGTTGATGAAGTTGGAGCAGATATCATGGAATCTGCATCGGAGCAGTTTTTCTAGTTGACCACCATAACAGTAGTAGAATTTTCCACCATTCAATTAGTTTTAGTCCAAGCACTTTTGTAACGATAGTTAGACCGTTGTATGCCCTTGTTTGAATTGATTGGAATGATATTGTGTGTTTTTGTCTCATGTGCATATGGGTAGTGTTATCTCAATAGACCTCATTCTATTCTCAACTCTCCCCTTTAAACCCTCAGATGCCTCCGAGACGCGACCCCGAGTTTGTTTTCCCGCCAGAGATCACCCAGTTGATTCAATAGCAGAATACCTTGATTCAAACATTGGTACAGAACCAAGGCAACAACAACAACAACCCACCACCACCACCACCTGTTGACCATCTGGCACGTTTCTTAAGGCTGAATCCGCCGGTGTTTTCCAGTAGCACCGAGCCGATAGTAGCAGATGATTGGCTCCGTAAGATAGGGAGGGAGTTGACCACTGCAGGATGCATAGATGGAGAAAAGGTGAAGTTTGCCGCACATCAGCTTGACGGACCCGCAGCAGCATGGTGGGAGAATTTTACAGCCACTTACCCTGTAGACACTGTCACATGGAATCAGTTTCAGCAAGCATTTCGTACTGCTCATGTTTTAGCAGGAGCTATGGCCATGAAGAAGCATGAGTTTCGCAACTTATGCCAAGGAGGACCGACAGTTGGCCAGTATGTGGATGATTTTAGTAAGCTAGCACGCTATGCCCCAGATGACGTTGCTATGGATGCAGCTAAGCAGGAGAAGTTTCTAGAAGGCCTGAATGATGAGCTGAGCATGCAGTTGATGGTAGCCACTTTCAATAACTACCAGGAGTTAGTAGATCATGCTCTTATGATTGAAGGGAAGCAGCAGCAGATTGATAATCGTAAGAGGAAGTATGCACAGGGGAAGTACAATTCTGGAGCTCAGCAGAAGCCACACTTTACCCCAAAGTCAAGAGGACATTTTCAGCATACTCACGGAGGAGGCAGCTTGCACAATCATAACGGCGCAAAGAATGGTAACGGGAATGGAGGAAGCAATGGACAAAGCCGCACCAACCCGTCAACACCATCCAAGGCAGACCTGAGCCATATCACTTGTTATAAGTGCCGTAAGACTGGGCATTATGCAAATGATTGCCCAGAAGCCCAAAATGGAAATGGCAATGGAAGCTCAGGAAAGAAGCCGAACCCTTTCAACAGGGGGCAAGTGAACCACGTTACCGTGGAGGAGGTTGAAGCTCAGCCAGATGCAGTAATAGGTAAGTTTTTGGTTAAGACATTTACTGCAGTTGTTCTTTTCGATACTGGTGCATCGCATTCATACATATCAAGGGGATTTGTGGATAAATATAAACTACCGACCCAAGCACTTAGGTCACCCATGCTAGTAACCTCACCCGGAGCAGAGTATACGGCTAGTATATGGTGTGATCGACTGCCATTAAGGATTGGACACCATGTATTTCCCTCGGACCTAATAGTTTTGGAATTGCAAGGTTTGGATGTGATATTAGGCATGGATTGGTTATCGAAGTATGGAGGGAATATTGATTGCGCCAGTAAGTCGATTTTGCTTACCACCCCTGAAGGAAGAAGAATCAAGTATGTATCACGGCATGAGCCGAGAAGAGCACATGTAAATTCCTTATCAGGAGTTGTGCAGGAGGAAGTACCAGTGGTAAGGGATTTCCCCGATGTATTTCCAGAAGAGTTGCCAGGCATGCCACCGGATAGAGACATTGAGTTCTTAATTGAACTACTGCCAGGCACTGGGCCTATATCCAAGAGACCGTACAGGATGCCAGCCCAAGATTTGGAGGAAATTAAGAAGCAGATTAAGGAGTTGTTGGATAAAGGTTTTATTCGCCCAAGTTCTTCGCCTTGGGGTCGCCAGTACTTCTAGTGGAGAAGAAGGATGGATCATTAAGAATGGTTGTTGATTATCGCGGATTGAATGAAGTAACAATCAAGAACAAGTACCCACTACCAATGATCAATGATCTGTTTGATCGGTTGCAAGGAGCTAAGGTGTTTTCCAAGATCGATTTGCGATCAGGATACCATCAGTGTAAGATTCGGGAGCAAGATATACCAAAGACGGCTTTTACCACCAGGTACGGGCTGTATGAGTATACCGTTATGTCATTTGGTCTGACTAACGCCCCAGCCTATTTTATGAACATGATGAACAAGGTGTTTATGGAGTTTTTGGATAAGTTCGTCGTGGTGTTCATTGATGATATTTTGGTTTACTCGAAGAATGAAGAGGAACATAATGAGCACTTGCGTTTGGTACTCGAGAAGCTCAGAGAACATCAGTTATACGCCAAGTTCAGCAAGTGTGAGTTTTGGTTGAAGGAAGTTGGATTTCTCGGACATGTTATATCCGGAGAAGGTATCGCAGTAGACCCCACTAAAGTTGTCACTGTGACTAACTGGGAAGCACCAACAACAGTTGGAGAGATCAGGAGTTTCCTTGGACTCGCAGGATACTACCGGAGATTCATTGAAAATTTCTCGAAGATTGCGAAGCCTATGACAGAGTTGTTGAAGAAGGATACTAAGTTCATTTGGACTGAGGAGTGTGAGGCTAGTTTCCAAGAGTTGAAGAAACGTTTGGTTACCTCACCAGTATTAATTCTGCCAGATCAGACCAAGGATTATGAAGTGTATTGCGACGCTTCACGTCGAGGACTTGGAGCAGTGCTTATGCAGGAGGGAAGAGTTGTTTCGTATGCTTCACGACAGCTTAAGCCTCATGAGTTGAATTATGCTACTCATGATTTGGAGTTAGCAGCCGTAGTGCATGCACTGAAAACGTGGAGACATTTTCTCATTGGAAATCATTGTGAGGTGTACACGGATCACAAGAGTTTGAAGTACATCTTCACGCAGAAGGAGTTAAATCTCAGGCAGAGGAGATGGTTGGAGCTTATTAAGGATTATGATATGAGATTGCATTATCACCCCGGGAAGGCTAACGTTGTAGCAGACGCGTTGAGCCGCAAGAGCCATGTCAATACTCTAATGACGGGAGAAATACCCAAGGAGTTAGCCGAGGATCTTCGAGAGCTATGTTTGGAAATAGTTCCGAGAGGCTATGTAGCAGCATTGGAGATTCAGTCTACTTTGATGGATAAAATCAGAGAAGCTCAAAAGGCAGATACGGAAGTTGCCTCCATTAAGGAACGGATGAGCAAGGGAAAGGCTAAAGGATTTCGTGAGGATGAGCACGATACCTTATGGTTTGATGAACGTGTTTATGTGCCCAATAATCCGGAGATCAGGAAGTTGATTCTGCAAGAGGCACATGATTCACCATACTCGATTCACCCCGGAAATACAAAGATGTATTTGGATTTGAAGGAAACTTTCTGGTGGACCGGAATGAAGAATGATATTGCAGAGTATGTAGCAGTTTGTGATGTATGTCAGAGGGTGAAGGTAGAACATCAGAAGCCAACAGGATTGTTACAGCCATTGCCTATACCCGAATGGAAGTGGGATAAACTAGGCATGGATTTCATCACGGGATTGCCCAGGACTCGTTCAGGCTATGACTCGATTTGGGTTGTAGTCGATCGTTTGACGAAGGTAGCTCATTTCATCCCAGTAAAGACTACCTACAGCAGTGCCAAATTGGCTAAGATATACATGACGAGGATTGTATGTTTGCATGGAGTTCCGAGGAGTATCGTATCAGATAGAGGAACCCAATTCACCTCGAAGTTCTGGAAGCAGTTGCACGAAACATTGGGAACCAGGCTGGAGTTTAGCACAGCTTTCCACCCACAGACAGATGGACAGACCGAGAGGATCAATCAGATTTTGGAGGATATTCTTAGAGCTTGTGTTTTGGATTATGGATCAAGTTGGGATGACAACTTGCCATACGCGGAGTTTTCTTACAACAATAGTTACCAATCAAGTTTGAAGATGGCCCCTTTCGAAGCCTTGTACGGAAGAAGGTGCAGAACCCCGTTGTTGTGGGATGAGGTTGGAGACCGCCAGTTGTTTGGACCAGATCTGATTAAGGAGTCTAAATAGAAAGTAAAGTTGATTCGCGACAGGCTCAAGGTAGCTTAGTCAAGTCAGAAGAGCTATGCAGATTCAAAACGCAAGGGGACAGAATATGAAGTCGGGGACAGAGTTTATCTACGAGTATCTCCACTTCGAGGAGTTAAACGTTTTGGAGTTAACGGAAAGTTAGTGCCACGTTTTGTGGGGCCATACAAGGTTTTGGAACGCATGGGAGAAGTAGCGTACAAGTTGGAATTACCTGAGGGATTGCCAGGAGTTCACGATGTGTTCCATGTTTCACAGTTGAAGAAGTGCCACGCTGAGATGGCTGATATACCACTGAGAGATACTGTGCCACTGGAAACGATTCAGTTGAAAGAAGATTTGACCTATGAAGAGAAACCAGTTAAGATTCTGGATTATGCCAGCAGAGTTAACCGCAATAAGGTTATCAAGTTTTGCAAAGTTCAGTGGAGCCACCACACCGAGGAGGAATCCACCTGGGAGCGAGAGGAAGATCTGCTCAAGGAACACCCTCACCTATTTGCTAGCCAACCCGAATCTCGAGGGCGAGATTCATCTTAAGGGGGGTAGGTTTGTAACATCCCAAATTTTCAATTTGGAATGTTATACATAGAGCATCATTGCATATCATATATTTTGTTGCATTGTTGGCTCGATCCTAGAAATTTTACGCAACTCAAGGACCCACGGAGAGAGTTGGGGATTTCGTTATTTTCATATTTGGGTTTTCTCAAATTTTGAAAATAGGATCATTTGATTTTATTTATTTTATCTTCAATTATTTCTACTACCAAAATTTCAGAGAGGGAATAAAATGACTTTCCCAAAATAAAGAAATAATGAAGATTTAATAAAAAAATCAAATAAGATTTTATTTTGGAGTTTTTCGCTTTTTATTTGAATTTAGGAAAAATGCGCATTTTTCAACATTTCATTTAGGCCCCAAATAAATCTTCATCTTGTCCGGCTTGATTTTAGAAGCCGGGGAAAATTTATTTCGGGATTTTTGGAGTCCGTTTAGTATTTCTTTTTATTTTTCTTCTGCGCGGAATTATTTAAAAAAAACGCGCAACCGACCTACGGGCCGTGCCCGAGCGGGACTCCGCTCGGGGGGCACTATAAATAGCGCCGCCCCGGCGCCCCGGCCCAGCCGCCCGACCCCGCCAGCCCGCGCCGCCGCCAGCCCACGCCGCCGTCGCCGGCCCACACCGCAAACCCTAACCCTAGCCACGCCGCACGCCCGATCTGCCGCCGCCATCGCCACCAGCGCCGCCGCCCGCCGTCGCCGGATCCCGCCGGAGCTCCGCCGGACTTCACCACCGCCGCCGACGAGGTTCGCCGCCGCCTCGATCCGCGTGCCACCGGTTTTTCTTTAAAAAAAAGCCGGACGGTTTTTTTTCGGTTTTTTTAGTTTCGTTTTTATTTAGTTTTCGTTTTTTTCCGGTTTAGGTTAATTAGCGGATGTTCGTCCGTTACTTCGTTTTAACGAACGCTTTCATCAGATTCGTTTAGTTAATGAACGTTCGTTCGTTAACCCGTTCGTCGTTTTTCTTTTTCTCGGATTTAATCCGCGATTTTTCTGATGGCGATTCCTGATCCGATTTTCGTTTTAGTAAAACTTTTCGCTCGTTTATCGGAATCAGGCGATTCAAGCGCCTAGAGTTTTGTCTCGAAACCCTCTTTCCGAATAATCTACTTAAACAAGTTTTTGCTTCTGTAAAATTTGACTTAGATCCAGATTAGTAAAACAAAGCTGTTTTTTTTTGCCGTTTGACTTTCGTTGCTTTGTTTGATTTGTTTCTTTTGCAAACCGGAGTTCTTAAGTTGAACATTCTGGTTAGATCTTTTATTCGAGTTTTACCTGTGCATTAGATGAGTACTTATTGTATGCTTGTATGTTTGTCTGCGATAGAATACCCGGAGTGCGCCGCCTGTTACTTCGAGTCTCTAGGTCTCGCGGATCATCAGCAAGGCAAGTAACACTTTGATCATACCTTTCTCATACCCAGTTTTTATGCATTAGATCAATCCTCAAACATTGCATGATTAGGATCTAATTAAATTGTGGGATGGGAAGTAGATGAGGTAGTACCTATTACCTGTTTTATTATCAAACCTTTGGGAGTTACTTCTACGTTTGCTTATTATGCCATGCTATGCTAGTAGACGTGGATTGGGTGAGTGAATTCCATGACAGATGTGAGATTGTTAATTAATGGTTTATTTAAGGTGGCAACTTAAACACACATCTGGGTGGATTGAGGCACCTGGTTTCTATCAGGACTTGCCTGTATTTCTTCGGACCGCCACCCAGGCTCAAAGGGATCATGAGATTATTCAAACTAGAAACTTCCGTGTGCAGCCACATGCTATTATGGGCTCTAGCATAGTTGACTAAGTTGTGCGAACTCTTATGGGGTGGACTAGCAGATGTAGGGGATGTAGGTTGGTACGGTCTACCCCTTTTGTAAGGTGCTAGTGCTTCTGAAAGACTATGTCTCGGTCATCCGTTTCTCAAACACCATGTAGTGCGGGAAACCAAGCGGAGGCGATCGAGTCATGTGGGGAAAAGTGCGCAAACCTCTGCAGAGTGTATAAACTAATCATGGTTAGCCGTGTCCCCGGTTATGGACATCTTGAGTATCTAGTACCTGGATATCATGTGAATCTCATCATGTTACTTCTAATTTAATACTGTTGGGTTTTAATGAGTACTTTTTAATTGGGATTGAGAATGCTGTCAACCATTCTCAATGTTTAACAACCACCATGATAGTTAAATAATTTTATTCCTTTGCAGTAGGGAAAAATTGGCTTTATGCAAAACTGTAACCATAGAGCTTTACCACCAGCCAAATATGCATGTAGTATAGCCTATTTCCATTGTTATTCTCTATGTGTTACATTGCCAGCATATTCCATGTGCTGACCCGTTTTCGGGCTGCAACGTTTCATGTTGCAGACTTTTCAGACGACGAGTAAGATGCCTTAGGTCGTGGTTCTATACTCAGTGATGCCGTTGGAGTTGATGGACTCGCTTATTTTCCAAGCCTTCCGCTGTTGTCGTTTTTAGATGGCCTTAAGCCATATTTATTTCAATAAGTTCTCTTTTGAGACATTCGATGTAATAAGTGTGTGATTGCTACTCTGTTATAAATCCTCCAAGTACTGTGTGGTGTTAGCATTACTGATCCAGGGATGACACTGAGCACAGAGATCAGACTGTTTGAGGTCTGGTCGCTACACTATCTCTTATCATATTTGCTTTCAATCTATTTTATTTGCATCTTTACTTTTTGCATCTATATCATAAAATACCAAAATATATCTATCTTATCATACTATCTTTATTAGATCTCACTTTTGCAAGTGGCCGTGAAGGGATTGACAACCCCTTTATTGTGTTGGTTGCGAGTTCTCAGTTTGTTTGTGTAGTTTCCTGGGACTTTTGAGGAGCCTCCTACTGGATTGATACCTTGGTTCTCAAAACTGAGGGAAATACTTACGTTACACTTGCTGCATCACCCTCTCCTCTTCGAGGAAATCCAAGGCAAGCTCAAGACGTAGCAAGAAGGATTTCTGGCGCCGTTGCCGGGGAGGTCTTCGCTCAAGTCAAGACATACCAAGTACCCATCACAAACCCATCTCCCTCGCATTTACATTATTTGCCATTTGACTCTCGTTTTCCTCTCCCCCACTTCACCCTTGTCGTTTTATTCGCCCTCTCTTTCCCAATCTCCTCCTCTCTTTTCGCTTGCCTTCTTTTGTGTGCTTGTTTGCTTGTTTGACCTTATGGCTGCGCCTAAGGGTCCTGACCACCTTCTCAGAAGGATGGATGAGATTGAATCAAATATTAGAAGCTTTATGAATTTGCAATTTGAGCATAATAATTTCTTTAGAAAAGAGCTTAAGGAACAAAAAAGTTTTTTGGGGTTTATTAACAAAGAGCTTGATGATATGAATAAAGAATTATATGGTCTTAACGCTCAAATTACTCGGCTTGAAAATGCTATAGCCAAAATTTCTGACAAGCAAGCCACCTTAGTCAATAAGATGGCCGCTAAACCAGAAAAATTACATGAAAATAATGATGAGGATCTTAAAGTTATTGATGCGTCTCCGATTAGATCTATGTTTTGCAATATGAATTTTGATGATTATGGGACTGATGATGAATCAACTTTGCCTAGAAGGCGTCCCAAGAATTCGGAGTCTTTAGATCTTAATGTTAAATTTGGTAAAAGTGAGATTGGAGAATCTTCAACTTCTAATAATATTGAACCTACTATCTCGGATTTCAAGGAGTTTGATTATGATAATTGTTCTTTAAAAGGTTGTATTTCCTTGTTGCAATATGTTGTTAATTCTTCTCATGCTTATAGTCAAAACAAAGCTTTTACCAAACATATTGTTGATGCCTTGATGCAATCTTATGATGAAAAACTTAATTTGGAAGTTTCTATACCTAGAAAACTGAATGATGAGTGGGAACCTACTATAAAGATTAGAATTAAAGATTATGAGTGTTTTGCTTTGTGTGATTTGGGTGCTAGTGTTTCCACGATTCCGAAAACTTTATGTGATATTTTAGGTTTCTATGATCTTGATGATTGCTCTTTAAATTTGCGCCTTGCGGATTCCACCATTAAAAAGCCTATGGGAAGGATCAATGATGTTCTTATTGTTGCAAATAGAAATTTGGTGCCCATAGATTTTATCGTTCTTGATATAGATTGCAATCTCTCTTGCCCTATTATTCTTGGTAGACCTTTCCTTAGAATGATTGGTGCGATTATTGATATGAAGGAAGGGAACATTAGATTCCAATTTCCCTTAAAGAAAGGCATGGAGCACTTTCCAAGAAAGTAAGTCAAATTACCTTATGAATCTATCATGCGTGCTACTTATGAATTTAGTGCCAAAGATGGCACTACTTAGATCTATCTTTGCTTTTATGCCTAGCTAGGGGCGTTAAACGATACCGCTAGTTGGGAGGCAACCCAATTTTCTTTATGTTTATGTTTTTGCTCCTGTTTAGTAATAAATCTTTCATCTACCTTCTGTTTGGATGTGTTTTTATCTTTTAATTAGTGTTTGTGCCAAGTAGAACCTATAGGATAACCTACGATGATAGTTGATTTGATTCTGCTGAAAAACAAAAACTTTGTGCGCACGATTATAATTTTGTTAAATGACAGGAACGTGCTTTTGCTTTGATTCTTTTTTATGCTGTTCAATAAACGAAATTTCCAGGACATCCTATTTTGGTAGGATTTGTAGAGTTCCAGAAGTTTGCGTTAGTTACAGCTACAGATTGTTCTGTTTTTGACAGATTCTGTTTTTCGTGTGTTGTTTGCTTATTTCAATGCATCTATGGCTACTAAATTAGTTTATAAACCATAAGGAAGTTGGAATACAGTAGGTTTAACACCAACATAAATAAAGACTGATTTCATTGCAGTACCTTATGTGGTGGTTTTGTTTTCTTTCACTAACGGAGCTTATAAGATTTCCTGTTGAGTTTTGTGTTGTGAAGTTTTCAAGTTTTGGGTAAAGCTTTTATTGACTATGGAATAAGGAGTGGCAAGAGCCTAAGCTTGGGGATGCCCATGGCACCCCAAGATATTCAAGGATAGCCAAAAGTCTAATCTTGGGGATGCCCCGGGAAGGCATCCCATCTTTCGTCTTCGTTCATTGGTAACTTTACTTGGAGCTATATTTTTATTCGCCACATGATATGTGTTTTGCTTGGAGCGTCGTGTATTATATTAGTCTTTGCTTTTTAGTTTACCACAATCATCCTTTCTGTACACACCTTTTGGGAGAAGCCTATTTGATTAGAATTTGCTAGAATACTCTATGTGCTTCACTTATATCTTTTGAGCTTGATAGTTTTTGCTCTAGTGCTTCACTTATATCTTTTAGAGCACGGTGGTGTCTTAATTTTGAAGAAATTGCTAGTCTCGCATGCTTCAATTATATTATTTTGAGAGTCTTTTAGAACAGCATGGTATTTGCTATGATCATAAAGTTGGTCCTAGAATGATGAGCATCCAAGTTGGGTATAATAAAAACTATCATAGAAAAGAATTGGATGCTATGATCAATATGATGCTTGATAATTGTTTTGAGATATGGAGGTAGTGATATTAGAGTCATGCTAGTTGAGGTGATTATGAAAAATACTTGTGTTAAGGGTTGTGATTCCCGTAGCACGCACGTATGGTGAACCGCTTTGTGATGAAGTTGGAGCACAATTTTATTTATTGAGTGTCTTCCTTATGAGTGGCGGTCGGGGACGAGCGATGGTCTTTTCCTACCAATCTATCCCCCTAGGAGCATGTGCGTAGTGCTTTGGTTTTTGATGACTTCTAAATTTTTGCAACAAGTACATGAGTTCTTTTGATTAATGTTGAGTCCATGGATTATACGCACCCTTTCACCCTTCCATTATTGCTAGCCTCTCTTGTACCGTGCAACTTTCGCCGATACCATACACCCACCATTTACCTTCCTCAAAACAGCCACCATACCTACCTATTATGGCATTTCCATAGCCATTCGGAGATATATTTCCCTGCAACTTTCCACCGTTCCGTTCATATGACACACATTACTTTTGTCATATTGCTTTTTGCATGATCATGTAGTTGACATTGTATTTGTGGCAAGGCCACCTTCATAGTTTTCATACATGTCGCTCTTGATTCATTGCATATACCGGTACACCGCCGGAGGCATTCATATAGAGTCATATCTTGTTCTAGCTTTGAGTTGTAAATCCATAAAAGTGTGATGATCTTCATTATTAGAGCATTGTCCTAGTGAGGAAAGGATGATGAAGACTATGATTCCCCCACAAGTCGGGATGAGACTTCGGACTTTACAAAAAGAAAAAAAAAGAAAAAAAAAGGCCAAAGAAAAAAAAGAAGGTCAAAGAAAAAAAAGAGAAGGCCAAAGAAAAAAAATGAGAGAAAAAGAGAGAAGGGACAATGCTACTATCTCTTTCTCCACACTTGTGCTTTAAAATAGCACCATGATCTTCATGATAGAGAGTCTCATATGTTATCACTTTCATATACTATTGGGAATTTTTCATTATAGAACTTGGCTTGTATATTCCAATGATGGGCTTCCTCAAAAGTGCCCTAGGTCTTCGTGAGTAAGCAAGTTGGATGCACCCCACTTAGTTTCTTTTGTTGAGCTTTTATATATTTATAGCTCTAGTGCATCCGTTGCATGGCAATCCCTACTCACTCACATTGATATCTATTAATGGGCATCTCCATAGTCCGTTGATATGCCTAGTTGATGCGAGACTATCTTCTCCTTTTTGTCTTCTCCACAACCACCATTCTATTCCACATATAGTGCTATGTACATGGCTCACACTCATGTATTGCGTGAAAGTTGAAAGAGTTTGAGATTATTAAAGTTTGAAACAATTGCTTGGCTTGTCATCAGGGTTGTGCATGATTAAATACTTTGTGTGATGAAGATAGAGCAACAGCCATACTATATGATTTTGTAGGGATAACTTTCTTTAGCCATGTTATTTTGAGAAGACATGATTACTTTGATTAGTATGCTTGAAGTATCACCATTTTCACATTAATATGAACTTTTATTTTGTATCATATGGATCTGAACATTCATGCCACAATAAAGAAAATTACATTAAGAATTATGCAAGGTAGCATTCCACATCAAAAATTATCTTTTTATCATTTACCTACTCGAGGACGAGCAGGAATTAAGCTTGGGGATGCTTGATACGTCTCCAACGTATCTATAATTTTTTTATTGTTCCATGCTATTATATTACCCCTTTTGGATGTTTATGGGCTTTATTTTACACATTTATATCATTTTTGGGACTAACCTACTAACCGGAGGCCCATCCCATATTGCTGTTTTTTTACCTATTTTAGTATTTCGAAGAAAAGGAATATCAAACAGAGTCCAAACGGAATGAAACCTTCGGGAGCGTGATTTTTGGAATGAACGTGATCCGAAGAGCTTGGAGTGCAAGTCAAGAAGCTTCCGAGGTAGCCACGAGACAGGAGGCCCCCCCTATAGGGCGCGCCCCCTATCTCGTGGGCCCCTCAGGCGGCCACCGATGTACTTCTTCCTCCTATATATACCTACGTACCCCTAAAACATCTAGGAGCACCATGAAACACAATTTCCACCGCCGTAACCTTCTGTCTCCGCGAGATCCCATCCTGGAGCCTTCGCCGGCACTCTACCGGAGGGGGAATCAACCACGGAGGGCCTCTACATCAACATATTTGCCCCTCCGATGAGTTGTGAGTAGTTTACCATAGACCTACGGGTCCATAGTTATTAGCTAGATGGCTTCTTCTCTCTTTTTGGATCTCAATACAATGTTCTCCCCCTCTCTTGTGGATATCTATTCGATGTAAACTCTTTTTGCGGTGTGTTTGTCGAGATCCGATGAATTGTGGGTTTATGATCAAGTTTATCTATGAATAATGTTTGACTCTTCTCTGAATTCTTTTATGTATGATTGAGTTATCTTTGCAAGTCTCTTCGAATTATCAGTTTGGTTTGGCCTACTAGATTGGTCTTTCTTGCCATAGGAGAAGTGCTTAGCTTTGGGTTCAATCTTGCGGTGTCCTTACCCAGTGACAGAAAGGGTTGCAAGGCACGTATTGTATTGTTGCCATCGAGAATAACAAGATGTGGTTTATATCATATTGCATGTGTTTATCCCTCTACATCATGTCATCTTGCTTAATGCGTTGCTCTGTTCTTATGAACTTAATACTCTAGATGCAGGCAGGAGTCGGTTGATGTGTGGAGTAATAGTAGTAGATGTAGGCAGGAGTCGGTCTACTTGTTATGGACGTGATTCCTATATATTCATGATCATACCTAGATAATCTCATAACTATGCGCTTTTCTATCAACTGCTCGACAGTAATTTGTCCACCCACCGTAATACTTATGCTATCTTGAGAGAAGCCTCTAGTGAAACCTATGGCCCCCGGGTCGATCTCTTATCATATTTGCTTTCAATCTATTTTATTTGCATCTTTACTTTTTGCATCTATATCATAAAATACCAAAAATGTATCTATCTTATCATACTATCTTTATTAGATCTCACTTTCGCAAGTGGCCATGAAGGGATTGACAACCCCTTTATTGCGTTGGTTGCGAGTTCTCAGTTTGTTTGTGTAGGTACGTGGGACTTTTGAGGAGTCTCCTATTGGATTGATACCTTGGTTCTCAAAACCGAGGGAAATACTTACGCTACACTTGCTGCATCACCCTTTCCTCTTCGAGGAAAACTAACGCAACCTCAAGACGTAGCATTTACCGCCGGACGAGTTATGTTACCCAATACAGTACCAGAATTCTCATAACCAAGGTTATAAAGTAATGAAATATGAAATATATCATACCTGTGATATTAAATCACTTTTGTTGGTTTACCAACTTGTGTAGTAAGGGTGAAAACCTAAATTTGAGTTTTTAAAAACTCCCACCATGTTGTGCTGGTGCATAATAAGCCATGTCGGGTTATGACAAACACCGGATGATCATACTGGCAACTTATAGTCAATGCCAGACCGGATTAAAAGATGCCGGTTCATAATTGATTATGTGCTAACAGCTGATAACTGTAAGCCATGCCGGGTTAAGAAACACCGGGTTGATATAATGACATATAGTCGGGCAGGGTCAGTAGACGCCGGTTTAACTTAGAACCTTATCAGAAGAGATAAAACTTTGCAAAAACAAAATCAAATAAAAACTTGTAGTCGAGGCTTTTCAAGGGCTGCCATGCCCAAATTCGAGGCTTTTCATGGGCTGCCATGCCACTGAGTTAAACCATTTGACAAAGCCTTTTAAGATGGGCCTCCAACTAACCAATCATCGTTTTAACTTTGACAAGTTCAGGGTCTTTATAAGATTGACTTGTCAAACGTTCGGCGGGTCATGCCAGGATTACCTAGATAGGAGTGGCTTACTTGATGAAGGCAGGTTAACCCGGGGTTTTAGGTGAATACACCAGGCTTCCAAGCCGTGGCTTGATAGCCAATTACAAGGGTCCTTTCAAACTCTTTGTTGCTTTGCACAAAGAGCCCCCAAGTAACTTTGTGAGCTATGCTCAATGGGTGCCTATGTTTGAGTTGTGCTTTTAGCAACAATACTCTCTATGGCCCCTTGGGTGTGAAGCTCCCAAGCTTTATTGTGGCATCATAGCCGGTTTAATGGACAGACAGGACGTCGCTTTGTAAGCAGAATCCCCCTTGTAACCAAGAAATATTGGAAGAACGGCAGAGGCCCAGCTTGTAGCAAGGATGTCGGTTTATTATATTGATCATAATATATAGATTGTCAAAATATGTACATAATGAGAGCCTATGGCTCAGGTGTAGTAAGGCCGTAGATGAGCGATATTCCATGGCCGACGGGTCTCCTCCTCCGATTTGCTTGAGTCTTTGTGCTCGCGAACGTCGATGAGGTAGTATGATCCGTTGTGCAAATTCTTGCTGACCACAAAGGGCCCTTCCCAAGGTGGGGATAACTTGTGCATATCGGTCTGATCCTGGATGAGCCGGAGCACTAAGTCGCCTTCTTGAAAGGTTCTTGTTTTAACCCGGCGACTGTGATAACGCCGCAGGTCTTGCTGATAAACCACTGAACGAGCCAACACCATGTCCCATTTTTCATCTAATAGGTCCAGTGCTTCGTGACGTGCTTGCTCGTTATCCGCTTCAACATAATTGGCAACCCGAGGCGAGTCATGACGAATATCACTTGGGAGTATCGCCTCTGCCCTGTAAACCATGAAGAAAGGTGTATAACCTGTAGATCGGTTTGGGTGTTTATGCTCCATAACATAGATGGTAGCTCCTCCACCCAACAACCCGGCGTCCTCTTCAAAGGAACCATAAGCCGGGGCTTGATGCCCTTCAAAATTTCCTGATTAGCCCTCTCAGCCGAATGTGTTCTCTTTGACAAAAGTCCTCCGTCTCACCTTTGGAGAGGTTTGTGCCATTATCTGTGATGATGCTATGTGGAAAATCAAAACGGAAGATCACCTTTTTGATGAATTGAACCGCCGTGGCTGCGTCACACTTGCTTACTGGCTCCGCTTCAACCCATTTAGTAAACTTGTCAACCGCCACCAACAGGTGGGTCTTCTTATCTTTGGATCGCTTGAAAGGCCCTACCATGTCAAGCCCCCAAGTAGCAAACGGCCAAGTGATGGGAATCATCCGTAACTCCTGAGCCGGAACATGAGCTCGTCGTGAGAATTTCTAACAACCATCGCACCGCCTCACCAAGTCCTCAGCATCAGCATGAGCCGCCAGCCAATAGAAACCATGACGAAATGCTTTAGCAACCAAGGATTTTGAACCGGCGTGATGACCACAGTCTCCTTCGTGGATCTCTTGTAAAATCTCATGGCCTTCTTCAGGAGAAACACAGCGCTGGAACACACCAGAAACACTGCAACGGTGTAACTCGCCGTTGTGAATAACCATGGACTTGGACCGCCAGACTATCTGTCTGGCCAAAACTGCATCTTCTGGTAACTTGCCCCAGTTCATATACGCCAAGTATGGAACCGTCCAATCCGGAATAATGTGTAAAGCGGCCACCTACTGTGCCTCCGGATCAGGAATAGCGAGGTCCTCCTCTGTAGGCAACTGAACTGACGGGTTGTGCAAGACATCCAGAAAGGTATTGGGCGGCATCGGTTTACGCTGAGATCCCAGCTGGCTTAAAGCATCAGCCGCCTCAGTTTTGCGCCGATCAATGTGCTCCACTTGATAACCCTTGAAGTGACCAGCGACAATATCCACCTCTCGTCGGTAAGCCGCCATGAGCGGATCCTTAGGATCCCAAGTACCTGAAACTTGCTGAGTCACCAGGTCCGAATCTCCAAAGCATCGTACCCGGCGTAAATTCATCTCCTTAGCCACTCGAAGACCATGGAGCAGCAAGAACCGGCGGTTCAGCCAACTGCTTCTTTAAGTCCTCAAATGCTGCATCAGCAGCATCGCTCCAGACAAAACTGTCTGTCTTCTTCAACATCTGATACAGAGGGATCGCCTTTTCTCCCAACCTGCTGATAAATTGGCTCAAAGCCACAATACGACCCGCCAAACATTGAACATCATTGATACATGCTGGTTTAGCCAAGGATGTGATAGCCTTGATCTTTTCTGGATTAGCCTCAATGCCCAGGTTGGACACCAGGAAACCCAAGAGTTTGCCAGCCGCTACACCAAAGACACACTTAGCCGGATTGAGCATCATTTTATAAACTCTCAGATTATCAAAAGTTTCATGCAAATCAGTTCTGAGTGTCTCTGCTTTCCTGGACTTCACCACAATATCATCCACATAAGCATGAACATTGTGCCCAATCTGAGTATGAAGACAATTCTGCACACAACGCTGATAAGTTGCCTGGGCACTCTTGAGCCCAAAGGGCATAGACACATAACAGAAGGCTCCAAAGGGAGTGATGAAAGTTGTCTTCTCCTGCTCCTTAACTGCCATCTTGATCTGATGATAATCAGAATAAGCGTCCAAGAAACTCAAACGCTCACAACCAGCCATAGCATCAATGATTTGATCAATACGAGGGAGGGCAAAGGGATCAGCTGGGCAAGCTTTGTTCCGCCAAGTGCCGTTTTTCTTAAGTACCAGCACCGGATTAGCCAACCACTCTGGGTGAAACACTTCCACAACAAACCCCGCTGCCAACAGCCGGGCTACCTCTTCACCAATGGCCTTGCGCCGCTCTTCATTAAAACGACGAAGAAACTGTTTGACCGGTTTGAACTTCGGATCAATATTAAGAGTGTGCTCAGCAAGTTCCCTCGGTACACCTGGCATGTCAGAAGGCTTCCATGCAAAGATGTCCCGGTTCTCACGGATGAACTCGATGGGCGCGCTTTCCAATTTCGGATCCAAGTTGACGCTGATGCTGAACTGCTTGGATGAATCACCAGGAACAAAATCAACCAATTTAGTCTCGTCAGCCGATTTAAACATCAAAGCCGGATCATGCTCTGTAGTGGGCTTCTTTAGAGAAGTCATATCTGCCGGATCAACATTGTCCTGATAGAACTTCAACTCCTCCATTGCACAAACCGATTCAGCATAAGCCGCATCACCTTCCTCGCACTCCAGCGCAATCTTACGGCTACCATGAACCGTGATGGTCCCCTTATGACCCGGCATCTTGAGCTGCAGATAAACATAACACAGCCTTGCCATGAATTTAGCATAAACCGGCCGTCCAAACAAGGCATGGTACAGACTTCTAATTTTGACTACTTCAAAGGTCACCGTCTCGGATCTTGAATCATGATCATCTCCAAATACCACCTCCAAAGCTATCTTACAAACTGGGTAAGTCGATTTACCAGGTACCACACTGTCTAAGGTTCTTATCTGTCAACCCCATACGCCAGAAGGTTTCGTAATACAAGATATTGATACTGCTCCCTCCATCCATGAGCACCTTGGTAAACTTATAACCTCCAACCTGCGGTGCAACCACCAAAGCTAGGTGGCCCGGATTGTCAACCCGGGGCGGATGATCCTCCCGACTCCAAACAATAGGCTGTTCAGACCAGCATAGATAACAGGGCACTGCCGGCTCAACAGAGTTTACTACCCTTTTATGGAGCTTCTAGTCACGCTTGCACAGGCTAGTAGTGAAGACATGATACTGTCCACCATTTAACTGCTTTCGGTTGCTCTGATAACCCGACTGCTGCTGATTCCCCTGATTACTCTGCCAATTGTGACCACCTTGGTTGTTCTGATTACCCTGATTATTCTGAAATCCTGAGTTTGAACCGCCACCACCGTAACCCTGCCCGTGAATCCCTGGACCAGAACCACCGGATGGGACCTGATCATAACGGAAGAGATCAGAGTTTTTGAATTCCCTCATGATGAAACAATCCTTCCAGAGGTGTGTGGCTGGAACCTCCTTTGTCCTGTGCTTTGGGCAGGGCTGGTTTAACAAGCATTCCAAATTCATGCCTCCACCGCGCTGGGGCGGTTTACCCTTACGACGCTGCATATTGCCCTGCATATTGGTGTTAGCCACAAAATCTGAATTGTCCGCTTTACGCTTACCATTGTTCCCAAGGCCCACCTGGTTATGCTGTCCTTTTGTACCGGCATTCTTCTTTCCCTTCTCCTGCTTTTCTTCATCAGAATCGGGGTCCTTGGTGTTGTCAGAGTCAGCATAATTAACCAGAGCCGCCATGAGCGTTCCCATATTATTGCAGTGACGCTTGAGCCGTCCCAACTTCATCTTTAGTGACTTAAACCGGCAATTACCCTCCAAGGTCACGACTGCCATATCAGGATTAATACTGCCTGAGGAATGCAAGATTTCTAAAACCCGGCGCACCCAATGAGTTGTTGATTCGTTCTCTCCTTGGACAGAAGCCGCCAGATCCACAATGGACATGGGTTGCTTGCACGTATCCTTGAAGTTCGCTATAAACTTGGCCTTCAACTCATCCCATGAACAAATCGAGTTAATGGGCAGGCTCTTCAGCCAGGTACGAGCCGTTCCTTCTAACATCATGGTGAAGTATTTTGCACACGACGCTTCATCCACATCTAGCATCTCCATTGCCATCACATAACTTTCAACCTACGCCTCGGGGGGTTGATCGGCGGTATAATCGGCAGCCGTACATTATGCAGAGCGGGGGTGAGGCACGGTACTCCCCAAGAGCTAAAGGCCAAACCACATTCAACTGATGCCGCTCGCTGAACCGGAGCGGGTTGATTCTGGTACTGCGCTGCCAACTGCGCTGCTAACTCTGCTTCGCGCCGTACTCTGCCGTTGTTCACCACATCCTAAGCATTCAAACCTCCGTGCACCGGGTTAGGCCCTCGAGGGGCATCACGACGCCGCGCACTGCTTGACACGGCCGGTTCGTCCATGTGCCTGCTATAACTCTTGCTCGGACAGGGGGTTGAATGTATTTTGTCTGGACTGTAGGAATAAGCCTGCTGCTGCACAACAGCGGTTTGAAGAAGATCCCTGGCCTATCGTGTCTCAACCACCGCCAGTGAGTCACCCTCCATCGGAATAGCTGCCAAGCACGACGCTGCAGCAATCATGTTATACAAAGGGCTAGAGAAGTGACCTGGTGGCGTTGTTACATATTGCGGCGAGTTGTCGGTCCGTCGAGGCGGGTCCATCACCCGTGGCTGATCCGGCGCCGCCCCAGGTGCCTCGGTCCAGTTTACTGCTGCCGGATTACTGGGCCCGGCTCCTGGCGTATTGAAGAGATTCATACCCTCGTAAACCGGCGGTAGACGAGACCGATAATTCCTTCTTATTACTTTGTTTGACGCGTTCTGATCCAACATAAGCTGGTACTTCTGCGTCTGGATCTGTTGTGATTGTGCATCTAAAGCAGCCCGCTCTTCAGCCATCCTGTCCTCCTCAGCCGCCAAGTCCACCTTGGCCTGAGTTATCTGATCCTTTATTTTTGTAACATCCGCATTATGCTGATCTTGGGTCTCCGGGGTGAATGCCGTGGTCAACAATGCTGTCAAAGCGTCCAACAAACCGGCAGGAACTTGTGCTGGCCGGCGCGCAGGGCCTCCTGCCGCGGCTGCCGATCCAGCGATCTTTGCTGTTGTAGATGAAGATTGCACGGTGGGATGCATACCGGCCATGAAGATTGCAACCCTGTTTGGCGCTTCAAAGGGGCCCGGAATACTGTCGCCATCGGAATATCCCCCAATCCGGCCATCTTGCAATTGGTACAGTGACTCGGTTTCGCTAGTGGATGATTCACCATCTGAGTAGATGGCCGTCTCACCGTCAGACACAGGTTCAGATTCCGCACCATGGATGAACCCTACGAACGCACGCTTCATGGCAGGCTAAACCCGGGAAGGACTTGCATGCTAAGCTGTTTCGACGAGGTCGGTGGAGATGTCCGGCTCAGGGCCCGGTTCGCTGATCTTGCCGATGAAAACGTGAATTCCGCCAAAGGGGACCCGGTACCCGTACTCGATTGAGCCGGCCTCGGTGCCCCAGCCTGCGTCGTCGATGTAGAGCTTGCTGCGACTACTCTTGGTCATCCGACCAACCGCATACCCTTTGAGTCCTTCGAAGTTGCCCTTTAAGAACTCGAAACCATCGTGCGGTAGCCCCACGGTGGGCGCCAACTGTCGTGGAATTAACACATCAGATGTCCTAGCAGAAGGACTTAGTCATGGAGCCATCACAATGAGATTAGCTTAAAGGGGTTAAACCGGAACAAAGGACACGGGAAGTTTATACTGGTTCGGCCCCTTGCGGTGAAGGTAAAAGCCTACGATCCAGTTGTTGTGGGATTGATTTATCTCGATGAGCAGGGAGCGAATCTACTTTACCTATATCTCGAGCTGTTGTTCTTGTCCCTGAACCGCCGCTGGGTCGTCCCTTTATATACACAGGTTGACGATCGACCGGTATACAGAGTCCCGAGGCCGGCTCATACAAGTGTCCGGCTCGGTCTCTTCCTTTCCCTAACTTATAATACAAGTTATACATCTATGGCGGTTTACTACTATGGGCCCTAATCCGCCTTTGGGCTCCAGGCCTCTTAAGCTGTAATAGTAGAGCGCCATATTCCTTGTCTTCATGGGCTTCAATATAGATGAGCGTGAACCGGCCCCTCCAAGGAGGTTTACACTCAGTAGTTATGTCCCCAACAAATCCCATCCCTTTACCTTCTTGCAAGTTGCATGCTTTACTTTCCGCTGCTCATATACTCTTTGCATGCTTGCTTGAATTGTATTGAGATTGCTTGACTTGTGATAAATTGCTAAAATCTGCCAAGAACTAAAATTGGGAAAAGGTTAAGTTTTAATTTGGTCAGGTAGTCTAATCACCCCCTCCTAGACATACTTTCGATCCTACACCTTGTTTGTCGTCTAAATTAATGTGTATTCTTCTCTTCGATGCACATCAAGCCAATGCTCACACTCCCGCATGCATGCAAGGGATAATTAATGTCCTCCTTTGCTAGTACCACGAGGCAAACACCATTAATATTGCATCGATTAGTGTTAGTGGCCTTGTATATCTGCAGATTGTGATTTTTATGGTGGCCTTGTATATAAAAATGGAGGGAGAAAGATGACAGATAAGGTGAGGAGGAGTGGGGCGTGGTGGTGACTGGTGATCGGACTAGGCGGAGGGATGGGGATGGACGGCACGTTATGTATAGGTTTGTATCTCTCTCCCACACACCCACGTAGGTGGGGGACGTGCACGAAGAGAAGAGGTGCATGCATGGCGCTCGTACTCTCGTCTCTTTCCCAACCTTACCCGCGCCGGTACATGGTGGAGCTCATTTTTGTAGGAAAAGGCAGCCCACGTGGTAATCTAACACGTGTACTGGTTGTCCACTTGATGGAGGGAGGATCGTCTACCACTGGTGAACAAACAAATCGCAACTTGACGTGTTATGTTAAAAAAGAGGCAAACCATGTGGGGCCTACCTTAGAGGCAAGGCTCTATACACTGGAGTACTTTTGATGTGTCTTGTCAAGTCGGAGAACAAGGAGAAGCTTGCTTAGTACGCCGTCTCCCCCGCCCACGGGCGCGGTGGCTCGCAGGATGAGGTGAAGCTTGCTTACTAGTACTCCTAGTACTGTACGCCTTCCGCCCGCTCCCTCGCCCACGTGCGCGGTGGCTCGCAGGACGAGGAGAAAATTTTACTACTCCCTCTGTTTACTCCTCGTCCCTACGTTGGTTAGAGCTTATCATATTGTTTGGAATATATATATATATATATATATATATATATATATATGTCCTTTAGTACTCCCTCCATTTACTTATACAAGGCCACTATAAAAGAATACATTTTGCATCTATACAAGGCCACAAATAGTAATCGAGACAAAAGTTACTGCTCCCTCCTTTCCAGTTTATGGCTCAATTTCAAAATCTCTCCAACCAAGGTTGACGGTGAATGGTCGAATTAATTTCATAGTTTGCACAAATAATTAGTACGCTCGTTTTTCTCAACAAGTTATGTTTACCGAGGCATTAATTAGAACGAATGCATGAATGACCACTAAATTTCCATGAACTTCTACATGCATTGGTGAGTTTTCTCTTGACACTGCTTGCATCGGGTGATCTAACGCACCTCGAAATCCAACATGTGATGGTACTACTACTAGTAGTAGAATTGAGACTTATAAAAAGGAAAAACGAATGTTTTTTAGATGAGCCCTATAAACCCTAGTGGGTATATACTCCGTAAAATCAGATTTTCCCAAAACTAAGTCGCTCAACCTTTATTTGCTTGTTTCCCTTCCTGCCTCCTTGCCTCGAACAGACTATGACAAACTCCCCTGCCTGCTGCTGGGAAAAGACCCGCCCTCACCTTTTTTCCAGGTTGATGGATCGCGTGAAGCAGCAAAACCCAAGCCGTGTCTTGTACTCCTCCGTCAACACTTGCTTTCATGAATTCTGTAATTCCTGTTGCCGACATGTGGGACATATAGCAACCGGGTCGACTTGTCAAGCACCAAATAACAGTGCAGAACAGCAGGGGGACGCACCCTAGTCGTACCGCCCCAGTAGTAGTAATTAGAAATGAGACATCAAATCACAATGTCGCACCTTCCCAGATGGACGAAGCAACCATTATTTCACACTTTGGTTCACCATCATCTCAAACCACGTAGTATTGCTTCTGCCTCAAGAGGGACATGCGCATCGCCTTGGTACATCATGACACGTGGGACCGCATGACATGCCATGCTCCCCCGCCGATCGCTCGGTAAAATCACCTCATTTTTTCTATACTTCCTCCGTATCGGTTTACATGTCATGCACGTCGTTCTAGGTTGAGAATTTAACTGGCTATATATGTGATGAACAGTATATGCGTAGAAACTACATCCTCTTAAGAATCCAATGATATACTTTTTGTGACATAGTAACTCATATTTAGTTAGTCAAATGGATGACCTAGAACTACATGCACACCCTATAAACCGAGACGCCTAAACGAGACAGAGAGGGTAGTTCAGTACGTATCTTTTTAGATCAATATAGTCGGGATTCACCAAGGAGCAAAACCAAGTGCTAGGCTGCTCATGTCGTGTTGCGTAGCAACTCAAGCAGGGTCAGTTTGCACACGAAATGGCAACACACTTCACAGGACCCCTTTGGCCGACATGTGGCTCATCCACCGTCTTGTTCCACGTGCGATGCTCCAAATTGCAGTTCGGGACAGCGGTTGGAATTGGAGGCACCCAGGTCGTAGGGCCGCAGTAGTAGAAAATGAGCGATGAGGGGTCAAATCACAAAGCCCCACCTTTCCCGCATTTAGCTGGATGGACGAAGCAACCATCATTTCACTCTAGGGCGCAAGTGCATAAAGAAAAGAGAAAACCAATGATGCATGCAGCAGCTACCTAGGGCACCCTAGGGTAGGGGTCTCGACTATAGATCATTTTTTTAAAGTGCCTCCACTACAAATCGGCTTCTCCCTTGTCCTCTTGAAGAAAACCGATGATGCGTGCGGCGGTAGGGTTTGTAGGAGTACTACAGCGTGCGGGGCCACATCATAGTAAATGGGAGAGGGATTGAGTTCGAGTCGACGCCTTAAATATGTGTGGCCCGCTTGGTTTTACGGGAATGAGGCAGCATTTTTGGTTCAGGGACTAGTGGAGATATAGTACGTACAAAAAATTGTGGACGTAGATTCGACCGAAAGGCAATGATGCATGGGCCCCGCATTTTGATATACTCGGGGCCGCGTGAAATTTGCTACTCTACTCAAAACTAGTAAAGTACACATGCATTGAATGCATGAGATTTGGAAACCAAATTATGAATAAATACACACTATAGCATGTAAAGCTTTGAGTCATATATGCATGATGTAGATGTTCGTTTAGTTCTTATAGTTCATCTCATTCAAAATCAATTAGTTTTATAAAAAAATTAAGATTCATGGGGTTGTGCATTGTAAAGCATAAAGTAAAAAAAAAACAAATAATGGCAATTCATTTAGAAAAAATTCATTGATGATACGGAAGATTCTAGAACAAAGGAGAAGTGCTTGTGTTTTGAGGTTTGTGCATTATGCTTAAGTTCAACCATGGAGTCTTCTAAATTGTACATGTGGCAGATCTGGTGGAATGTTGATGATATCCAAAGGCCAGTAGTGCTCAGATTTCCCATCTCTGCACTATCGTATTAGCTTCATCCAGTGACCATCTTTCAAAGTTATTCGCACACTATATAGTTCTTGTGCCATAGTTGCATGTCTTGGAAAAAAGCTACTAGTGGGTTGTACTAGCTATTTAGGAATATAAGATGTATACATGGAAGTTGTAGGGAAAGAGATGACATGGAGTATCTCAATTCCTATGAGTAGGGATTGGAAAAGAGATGTCATTTGGTTCACATCATAGGAACTTTTCTATTGAATCTAGAGATGACATGTATCTCAATTCCTATTGTCGGTGTACAGAAGGTGGGGTTCTACTCTGCACCCCTCTACCTGTGCATGGGCAGTTAGAACCACACCCAAGGACACTTGGCAAGTCAAGGGAAGGAGGCCGAAGCCGCAAGATGGTCAAAACAACGCCAAGACAGAGACACGAAGAGAAATAGGGCGAGGTGGGTTCCCCTGGCAAGACCATTGCCGGGCGGCCTCCACAGCCCCACAAGGACCTTGCCGGGACAGCTTGCCCAACCTCAATGGAGCGCATCACCCTCGAGCCCAAGGTTTCTGACAACCACATTGGAACCTAGGCTCGGGAGGCGCCTCCATGATGGCATGCAGATCTTTGTGAAGACAAGAAGCACATAGAGTTGGATAAGAATTAGAAGACAACAAGCCTTGGCAAAACCCTTGTCGAAGGCATCCACGAGACCTCCGGCAAGATGCTTGCCGGGGACGACCACGGTGCCATGGCAAGGCCCTTGTCGGGGCCCCGGCAAGGCCCTTGCCGAGGACATCCGTGGGGCCACAGCCAGGCCCACGCCCGCCAAGTTTCCACCGCCGCTCCCATGCAGCTACCAGCCCACCAGCTAGGCAGGCACCTGCGTGTCGACATGAAGCTCCAAAGCCAACCCAGCACGTGCCTATGTGGTGGCATGCAAATCTTCGTGAAGGCCCTACCACAACGCCCCCTCAGCAGCCTGCTAGCCTACATGGCACTGACCGCCTCGCTAGCCCGGGCGCGTGTCAAAGCAGGGCGAGGCGGCGATAAAGCGAGGGGACACATCAGAGGTGCATTTAATGCGTCTTGTCCCATAATGGCAAGCGATAAGCTTAGCCACTGTACACTAATGCCACCTCCTTTGTGCCACTGTGTCAATCCCCCTGACTATAAAAGGAGGCCCGAGGCATCCAGGAGAAGGATTCGGACCCTTGGACAAGTTACACTCATCGTAGCTAGCTCAAGAACTCCAAGAACACTCAAATAGACACCAAAGCAGGACTAGCGTATTACGCATCCTCGCGGCCCTAACCTGGGTAAAAGACCCGTCTGCTTGTGCCAACTGCTGATCCCGCTCTTCTCACAACCCCGCACCCCGCAACCGTAGTAGGGATTCCTGTGATCCCATAGGTGTTGTTTCCACCGACATGTTTGGCACGCCAGGTAGGGGGCTGTAGTCATGAGAATCTGGTTTAGCAGCTAGTCGAATGGCTCTTCGTCGCCATGGCTCCCAAGAGGAATATGACCATGGTGATCGTTTCATCCGGAACAGGACTGCCTGTACCGATCGCGAAAAGAACCCGTGGCGCGACCCGTGAACACCCACATCACCCTGGCAATCCAGACTTGGCGAGCGGCATCGTTCGTGTGCCAGGCGACGGGCCACATGCCGCAAACTCCAGAGACGGAGTTGGGCCCCCCACAGGCAGCACGGGGCCCTCCAGGGGCATCGCCATGCCGCCTGATGGCAGCATGGCGGCTTCCAAGACACTGACAGCGGCGCCTACGGTGCGTTCTTTCCCAAGTTGAGCGTGATGAGAAGAGCCACCCCGCTGGTGACCCTGGGCGCCGCCCTGGGAAGAGTCACGGGCGTCCTTTGCGGGACGAGTAAGGCCAGCATGCATGCCGAGGTGCTGGAAAAAATGGCAGACAGCCGCAGGGCCATGATAGAGCTCCTTCTAACATAGTTAGGAGTCGAAGCGCGTCACGGTCCACGCAGCTTTCGCCACCGCCCACACCAGTAGAAGCTCTGGCGCTCGCGCAGCTGCTCCTCGACTTTCCTCCTACTGCGGAGAGGCTGGACGAGTGGAGAGCCACTGTCCTGAGCCTCGTCGGCATCGCCAACAAAGATGAGCCGCGACCAGCAGGGCCCGTAGGCCGTCGCTCCGTCGAGCCACCGCATGTCAGCGGTGCAAGGGCCGGGGGCGATGCAGCCATGGTGCATTCTCCTCCCCCACGCCAGCCACCGCGGGTGTCGATCCGTCGCGATGACGCTTCTTATGATATCTCCATAGCGTTGTTCGATCCGCGGACCCACCGCGACCAGCGTCAAGTTCTTCGGGAGCGAGCCCTTGAAGATGCTCGAACCACCATCGAGCGCCAACGTGATGCACACCACCAATTAGACAGGCGGGCAGGGGCCACTTTGGACCACCCGGCACTAGGAGGCTACGGTGGCCTACCCTAAGAGGTGGGTTATCCGACCTTCACCCGTGAGCTGCGGCAGTTCCAGTGGCCCTCCCACCGCACGTTCAAGCCCGACGTTGGCGAGAAGTACAATGGCAAGACTCACGCATCAGAGTTCCTCAGCATCTACACCATTGCGATGCAAGCTGCTGGAGCCCGCGATGATAAGGTGCTTGCCAATGACTTCCCGTTGGCGCTCAAGCCCAATGTCATGTCATGGTTAATGCACTTGCCGGTGGACTTCATTTCCTCTTGGTCTGATCTGTGCCATGAGTTTGTTGGCGCCTTCACTGGAGGCCATCAACCTCATTGCCAGCTAAGCGATCTGCATATTATCCCCCAGAAGGAAGGAGAAAACATGCACAAGTACATACAGAGGTTCAGCCGGGTGCAGTACAACATCCCGGACGTTCATCCTGCCGCTATGATTAGTGCATTCTGTCGGCGTCCTAGGAACGGGGGTCCCCAGACTTGCCTGCCTGCGGCCTGCGGTGTGGCTCGAGTGGTGGCCCAGTATGACCCATCTTCATCAATGCAAATTCAAGACCATCGTGAGGGGCCAAGCCTGCCGTGGCGGACAACGCAAGGCTTCCTCAGGAGCGGCCTCGCCAGGCAGGCTCGCGAGGAGGCGGAGAAATCAAGGCCAGGGTACCTCGCGAGGTGCTCGTGACGCAAGCCGTGACGATAGAGACCAGGCAGCGCCAGGCGGGCGCCGGCAGTGTCCTTGTTTCCTCCTTGGTGCAAATGGGGCAAGCACAGGCGTGGAGTACCGAGGCATCAGGCAAAGGTTACCATTTTGATGCAACGAGACCAAGACCAGTAGAGCGGCAGGATGGAGGTCACCGTATAGCCCAAGACGGCGTCATCGAAGTGCCTTTGGCAGCCGAAGACCAACTTTAGTCAGGATAGCTTGTACTAGATGTTCCCCTTCAAAATGGCCGTTGTTGGCTCCCTTCCCGCTCAATATTTGGCAAGAGGACCAGGGCCTCTATATATAGAGATAGCCACCACAGCAGGAAGGCATTGAGTTCTCACCAAGCCAACGAGGACCGAATCTCTTCCTACAAGAACACCACACCAACTTAAGAACACCTCTCGCGAGGCTGTTCTTCCCCTTGTACTGTTCATCGTCAGCCCCTGAGGCAATCCACCATACCACACACTGGAGTAGGGTATTACACCACAATGGTGGCCCGAACCAGTATAAATCTTGTGTCCCTCGTGTTATTCATTGTTTAGCTTAGATTCTCGCGAGGTGATTGGACGTGGATTGGTAGGGGGAAGATCTTCGCGTGCACCCCGGAGTTCGAACCTCAAGGGTCTGCCGGAACCCAACATCCAACATTTGGCGCGCCAGGTAGGGTTGCACCGAAATCTCCCTTCTTCCGTCCCGCGTTCCGCCGCTTCGCCGCCTCCATGTCCGGCGACCCGACGGCCAGCACCGACCGCTGGGCGGCAAGGCCTGGCGCGAGAACTGCTGCGGTGCAGACTGTAAGAAAGCGGCCATGATGTGCTGCTGGAGCACGTCGCCGAGCTCCTGGATGCCGCTGCTTCAGGGGCACCCCTGTTCTGCGTCCAACTTCCACCCCAGGCCCCGGGCGGATCACACTGCGGGCCTACCCGTGCCCGCGCGCCCACGGGCGCACCTCAAGGCTTCATCAACACCAGCCTGGCCGTCAGCGCTGGGCGACAAGCTGCACCGGCACCGCCCCTGGTAAGCGAGGGCATGCGCATCACTGCCTACAGCCCTGGCGGTCCGCCGCCCTACCACCCCCAAGATGGAGCTTCAAGCTGAACTACATGGCGCGTGGGGCACTACGGCGAGGCCTTTGGGGAGTGACCTTGGAGGCCTATGTGCCCCACATGGTGGATCGAGAGCACGCACTAGAAGAAGACCACGGCTCGTTCCTCGGGCTAGGCTGGGATGAAGAGGCGCTAGAAGCCGAGCCCTTTTAGGAGCCTCAAGGAAGCCTAGACAGCCGTGCTGGCGGCAGCAACTATCGGCTACCGCTAATTCCTTAGGAGCAAGCTTATGCTAACCATGGGTCGCAGGAGGTTCAGGTCGCTGCAGCGGATGGCTGCCCCAGTGCAGCAGCCTCCCTCCCCTCAGGAGGGGGGCACTGGGGGCAGCAGGAGAGGGGCCGGGAGCCAGGCTCCACCCCACGGCATGCAGAGCAAGGCGTTCTTCGGATGTAGGCCCTCTGCCGGGGAGGTGCCCCAAGGCCTGCCCCGGCAGAGGACCCGTGGTCGTCGGGGGAATCGCTGGTGTCCCCTTTTCCCCATTGGCATCGTCCTAGTTTCCGGTCACCGTCAATGGTGGTCAAGGGTGGCGCAAGGCGGGGCCCTCATTTGGCGATATGAAGCAAGGTCGGTACCTGTGAAGAAGGCCCAGTGCCTGTGAAGCTCGCCGCACGTGACACTCTCACGTAATAATGAGTTGGGGATGTACTCGCCTCGGAGTCTCTGGAGAGCCGCCCTCGGGCCTCGGGGGCTCCCTCCCACGCCTAGTGGCAGCACTTAGCTCCGCGCTGGTGAGAAGACGTCGAAGACTAGACTAGGTGCCAGACGCGGCCTTTTGCTTTTGCTTCCTTTTGTGCGAACAAGCTTTCTCGTTTCGTATCTAAGTTGAAGTCGAATTTGTGTTTGCTTATGCGGGGAGGGGTGTCTTGTCTTATTCGTGTGCTTTCTCGTGTTCCGGTTTCTGTTCAAGTTGGAATTCACGCCAGCTGCCTCCCTCTCGCGAGCCCCTCTTCAGTAGGGCAGGGCCCAGCATGTGCGCCCACCGTCCCGCGGCCGGTGTTCGCTCTCGCCAAGCTCTCACCACGTGGTCAAACGGGACCTCCATGAGACCCTCGGATGGACGCTGTGAGCCTAATCAAAGCTCGCCAAGACAAAGGTAAAACCACGACAACCAACTCATCGCGGAAATCATGATATCATGCGGGCGCCCATCTGGCGCCGACCTCGACAACACATAGGCAACAATCTTTTTTACATGAGAGGCTTCCCCTCCCAAAATGCTCTTACAACCTTTAGGGCCACGCCCAAGTCTCTTCCTGTGCAGGATAAACATCAGGGGGAGCATGGGATCAATCGGACATGTCGCTCACCGCATCCCCCTGGGCGTCCCCAGAGGCGTCACTGGCACCACCGTTGCTGCCGCTGGCCTCCCCATCGCCGTCGTTGGCACCATCTTCACCACCGTTCACCACGTCGCCTTCGTTAGCAGCAACGATCACCCCGTCATCGTTAGAGGTGAAGGCTCGGACAAGTGCATCCACATTGTCCTCCACCCATCGCGCTAGATCGCCTCGGACAGCCTCAGGCACCGGGGCGATGGCGGCGTCATAGTCGAAGAGGGGGTCGATGTTCTGGAGATGGCTGAAGACGCGGGAGAATGCCCGTGCGAGCTAGCCGCGGCTCCGTTCCTCTACCAGCTGGCGAGACCTCTCAGAGCGGCTCTCCAGATGCGTCACCACGTCAGTGAAGAACCGGAGATTGCCGGCGTAGTTGGTCACATGCGGCTCCTCAGCGGCTGCTTCGCAGATGTTGCCCAAGGCCGCGTTGGCCCTTTCCCTGAGTGTTTGGAGCATGGGGCCATGCATGTGCTCCAGCGTCTGCCGCTCGCACATCTCATCCTCGTTCCGCTGCGCAACGGCCTTGGCATCATCGACCCGCCATTGAAGAAGAAGCAACTCGGCGTGGGAGGAGGCCAGCTCAGCCCGCGTCGTGCCTAGGGCAGCTGTAGTGGCCTTAGCTTGCTGCGTGGCTTCGGTCAGCCTGATTCTGAGAGCAGCAGTCCTGCCTGCGGCTTCGGCCTTGATCATCTCTAGTTGCTCTTCATACTCGCGCTCAAGACCCGTGCGAGCTTCCGCCACGTGACGGTCGATCTCTTCCTGGATCTGTGCCTCCCGCGCACCGACCTCGTCCTCCGCCTGGGCGACCTATGGCTCCCTCGTCTCCAACCGCTCAAGATCGAGGTTGTCCTCGGCAGCCTCCAATGCCAGCGCTTCCTCGCACCTCCGGAGCTCCTCCTCTTCGGCGGGCGCCCCTTTCAGCGACGCAAGCGCAGATCGGCGCAACTCCACTTGCTGCTCCAGAGAATTGCACCAGTCTTGGAGCTCCCACGCACGCTCCTCTGCTGCTTCGCGTTGCCGATCTGCCTCCTGAGCCTCCTCAATGGCTCGAGAGAAGGCCTCCCAAGAGGCCACCAGAGATGCCTCGGCCTTGGCATTGTCGAGATCACACTGGTGGCGCGCGAGACCAACAGCCGCCTTCAGCTTGCGTCGCTCCTCGATCAGCCGCAGGCCTTCAGCTTCAAGACGCGCGTCCTCACCCGCAAGCTCTGCACCAAGATGGCTCACTGCATATGTCGCCTTCTAGAGGAACTCTTGGCGGACAGCGCTGCGCTCCCGCGCACGCCTGTGCACGTCGTCAATGTCATCATCCGCCATCGACACTGGCGGAGGACCTTGGAGTGGTTCGCCCCCTCTTGGCAGGGGGATGGGGGCTGGCGCCCCCACGATCGCCGGACGGACCCTGCAGGGGAACCAGCCCGGCATCGATCCACCCCCTGAGGAGGAACCGAAGATCGACTTTAGCCACTCGCCGCCTATGATCAGCGGAGGAGCTCGGGACAAGCTGGTTGTGCTCGGGGGGAGCTCGCGAAGGAAGAACGGCGTGCTCATAGGCTCAAGGCGCTCCGCGGGTCAGCCCACCTCTCCACCCGAACTCGCGCCAAGGGTAGCGCGCAGGCTCGGGGCGATCAAGGTCGGCGGTGGAGGTGGAGCCTGAGGAGGCGGCTCCTTGGCTGGCTCCGCGGGCTCCGCAAGAGGGATCCTGAAAGGCCACAGTCAGCGAAGGGAACGGCAAACAAGGAACTATAAGAAGGAGGGACTTACTCGTCCACGGTGAAGTACTTCCTGTGTTTCAATGGGCGGCACGGGCGATCATCACCACCCGAAGCCTCCTTCCTCTTGCAGAGGGCCTCAAAATCTATTTTGAACCGGCCCAAGCTCTCGACGTGTGGGCCGGCGCATGACATAGGAGCGGAAGCATCAAGAGAACCTGCATCAAGGGCGCCAATCTGAGAGGAGCGATCAGGTGTCACCTCTTGGTGGCCTGCCGAGGCCTCGGGGGCTTCGGCCTCGGGAGCCGCAGGTCGCACCCCCTCATCAGCCACCACCTCGAGATGGGCTCCATAAGCTCCGGAGGATGACGCCTCGGGAGCCCCACGCGACATCGAACCCTCAACGTCAGTCCCCCCAGCTCCTGCCGATGCCTGCCTCCCTGCACCGACTCCCGAGGCAGGACCGACGCGGGCGATCGGGGGAGGAGCCACGGCAACCGGATTCTCACGGAGCCCCACAAGGCCAGCCGGGCGCAACCCCCATTCGTCGAAGCGGGGCATCTGCCTCACGAACTCGACCCTGTTTGAGCAGAGATACAAGAGGGTGCCTCCATGTCGAACGCTGCCTGGAGAGGGGTCGCCAGTCAGGACTCTCAGCACCTTCCTCAGCATTTCAGGCGCAAGATCCCCTTCCTGGAGCCTCATGCGGTCCTGACGCCCGGAAAAATCCTACATTGGACGGGAATGGCGCTGGAGAGGAGCGATGCGGCGCTGGAGGAATTCCTTCACCACCTGAGGCGCCGTCACGCCAAGCGTCCTTAACCTCTCAAAGCAATGCCAGGCGAAAGCAAGCTGGGGGCTCGTGAGTTCCTGGTGACCCCAGCCGAGATTAGGAATAACATGCAATGTCGGGTGCGCGAGCAGGGGGCTGGGCACCCCAACGTCCACATACAGCCATCGCTCCAGGAACCCGCTCACAGAAGACGGGAGACCAAAATCGATCCCCAAGGCGGCCGTCTCCGGCATGGCCTGGAAGCTCACGCATCCCGAGCATTGAGAAGGATCACCCAGGCACAGAGCGAAGAGGTGGCACAGAAGAGCAACGGAATGAGGAATCCCCACCATGGCCTCACAGACAAAGGCGAAGACAGCAAGCAGAGTAATAGATTGGGGACCGAGATGCATGATATGGATCTGGTAATGGGAAAGCACCGCATTGAAGAAAGCGGAGAAGGGGGGAACCAGGCTTGCCCATAGGGCGTCGGCAAAAAATCGGACCTCCGTGACGATCCTGTCAAAGGAGGCATGGGACGCGGGCCAGGCCGTCGTCCTCCCGCACTCGTTGAAGCTGGAGGCGAGCGCGGAGCGGACCTTCTCCAAAGCTTCCAGATTGAGTATGAGCGACTGGTCGACGGCGGGAGCATCTGTCGGAGGCGAGCTGGACGAAGGCGCAAGTTTCTTTCCCCTCTCCTTTTTCATTGGCGCCATGGCAATGGGAAGGAGGAAGAACCCAAGATGGATTGGATGCGGAAGCAGAGGCTCAAGGAGGAAAGGGGAATGAGAAGTGCGTGGGCAGCAAGGGGAGAATAACTGTGTACAAGCCTCGTGGCCGCCTAGCTAGCCGCATAATGAGGGAGCATGGGGAAGCGGAGACGCCCACGTCCAATCAACCGCCATGTGGCACCCAAGGCCGCAGGCTGTTGGGGCCCGCAGCGCTCCGCAGTTGCCCCTTCGTTTCTCTACTAAGCCAAGTCCGAGCGCGCCTTGGGCCCGGGGGCTACTGTCGGCGTCCTAGGAACGGGGTCCCCAGACTTGCCTGCCTGCGGCCTGCGGCATGGATCAAGTGGTATCCCAGTACGGCCCATCATCATCAACACAAACTCAAGACCCTCGCGAGGGGCTATGCCTTGCGGGGAGGACAACGCAAGGCTTCCTGAGGAGCGGCCTCGCCAGGCAGGCTCGCGGGGAGGCGGAGAGATCAAGGCAAGGGTACCTCGCGAGGTGCTCGTGACGCAAGCCGTGAAGATCGAGACCAGGCGGGCGCCAGGCGGGCGCCGGCCTGCACAGTGTCCTTGTTTCCTCTTTGGTGCAAAGGGGGCAAGCACAGGCATGGAGTACCGAGGCCTCAAGCAAAGGTTACCATTTCGGTGCAACGAGACCAAGACCAGCAGAGTGGCAGGATGGAGGTCACCGTGGGGCCCAAAACAGCGTCATCGCCAGTACCTTTGGCAGCCGAAGACCAACTTTATTCAGGATAACTTGTACTAGATATTCCCCTTCAAAATGGCCGTTGTTGGCTCCCTTCCCGCTCAATATTTGGGAAGAGGACCAGGGCCTCTATATATAGAGATAGCCACCACAGCAGGAAGGCATCGAGTTCTCACCAAGCCAACGAGGACCGAATCTCTTCCTACGAGAACACCACACCAACTCAAGAACACCTATCGCAAGGCTGTTCTTCCCCTTGTACTGTTCATCATCAGACCCTGAGGCAATCCACCATACCACACACTGGAGTAGGGTACTATACCACAACGGTGGCCCGAACCAGTATAAATCTTGTGTCCCTCGTGTTGTTCATCGTTTAGCTTAGATTCTCGCGAGGCGATTGGACGTGGATTGGTAAGGGGAAGATCTTCGCGCGCACCCCAGAGTTTGAACCTCAAGGTTCTGCTGGAACCCAACATCCGACACATTCCATCAGAATGTGCGCAACCGCAAGATGCGTGAAGAACTGGCGATGAACAAGGTCAGGGATGTGGCCGAACTCTATGTTTTGGCCGATAGATGCGCTCGGGCTGAAGAGGGGAGGAAATACCCCGTGGAGGACGCCAGCGCGGAAACCAACTCCATGGACGACGACACCGCTGCCCCGACGAAGAAGGGTCGGCGCCATAACAGAAAGCGTAAGGGCAAGACTATGCTTGCTGTCGAGATGTCCGACGACACCGGCACCACTAAGAAGGCCAAGGCGAGCGACCCCGACAAGGAAGTTGCCGGGTGTGCCGCTTGCTGGGCCTTGGCGGCGGCCGACAAGTCGGGAAGCTCCGACAAGCAGAATTGCAAGATCCAGCGCACCAAGGGCCACGACCTCCAAAACTGCCGGCAAGTTGAGCTACTCGCTGAGAAGCAGAAAGCTGAATATGAGAGACGGAACCAGGAGAAGGGTCAAGATGGTGCCGAAGGGTCCGGTAAGAAGCGTAGCGGCCAAGGAGGCCACCACGGCAAGGATAACCAGCAAGAGAGGCCTGCCCGAGGCCACGACAAGAAACATGAAGATGATGATCATGACGAGGACGACGAGTGCGGTGACCACGAGTTTCAGAAAGCTACAAAGGCCATGTGCATCGATGGTGGTGCCTCGCTGCACACCTCTCACAGCAAACTCAAGCAGCGGGCGCGTGAGATCACAGCGGTGGAGCCTTCACTCGATGCACGGAAGCCACTGAAGTGGTCCAGCATGCCTATCATCTTTAACACCGAGGACCACCCTGATCGCACAACTGCGGTCGGGTGTTTGCCATTGTTGGTTTCACCAATGATCCGCAACCTCCGAGTGACGAAGATGCTAGTTGACGGCGGGGCTGGTCTGAACTTGATCCCGCCGATCGTGGTCAAAAGGTGCAGATTCCTGATGGAGACCTCGAAGAGACCGGCATGTTTCAAGGGGTCAATCCGGGGAGAAGCCAGCCAAAGGGTAAGGTCACGCTGCCCGTGACGTTTGGGGGAGAGCTGAACTACAGGACGGAGAGGATTGTCTTTGATGTGGCTGAGATTCCCTTGCCCTACAACAGGATCCTCGACCTCCCAGCACTCGCCAAGTTCATGGCGGCGTCACATTACGCCTACAATACACTGAAGATGCCAGGGCCGATGAACATCATCACCGTCCTCTCCTATAAGAAGGACGCGCTGATCTGCGCCGACCAACTCTATCAGGAAGCAGTTGCAGCAGCTGCCACTAAGGCACTTGCTCCTGCCGCTGGAGTCTCAGGAGGGAAGAAGACCGACGAGACCTCTCGCACCCACTCCGGCAAGCGCACCTCTTCGGAGTGTTGTGCTCCTGTCGAGGACGTGCCAGAGAGCTCCGCCGGCAAGAGCAAGAAGTCCAGAGCTGCACCACCAGAGACCAAGAAGGTATCCATCAGAGAGGACGGCACGGGAGGGGCTTTCACCATAAGCTCTACCCTCGACTACAAATAGGAACGTGAGCTCGTCACTTTCCTGCGGGCGAATGCGATGTGTTGCGTGGTAAGCATCTGACATTCCCGGCGTTCCCAGGGAAGTGACTGAGCACCATCTTGCTATCTGTCCTCATGCGCGGCCCGTCAAGCAGAAGGTCAGGAAGCAAGCTTTGGAGAGGCAGGAGTTCATCACGGAAGAGATTAGGAAGCTAGAGGCGGCAGGCTTGGTAAGAGGGGTACTCCATCCGACGTGGTTGGCGAATTCGGTGGTGGTGCGCAAGGCAAACGCGAAGTGGAGGCTGTGTATTGATTACACAGATATCAATAAGGCTTGTCCAAAAGATCCTTTCCCGTTGCCGCGCATCGACCAGATTGTTGACTCCACGGCCAGGTGTGACCTGTTATCATTCCTTGACGCTTACTCAGGCTACCACCAAATTTTCATGACAAGAGAAGATGAGGAGAAGAAAGCATTCATCACCCCATGTGGTACATATTGCTTTTTCCGGATGCCTTTTGGGTTGAAGAGTGTTGGCTCGACCTTTGCAAGAGCTGTCCAAATTGGTTTTGAGCCCAGCTCCATAAAAATATGGAAGCTTATATGTATGACATAGTGGTCAAAACCAACAACAATGCGACACTTGTGGAAGACTTGGAAGAGACGTTTGCAAATTTACGCAAGATCAACCTCAAGTTGAACCCTGAGAAGTGTGTCTTCGGTGTCCCGTCCGGCAAGCTTCTTGGGTTCTTTGTGTCGCAGCGTGGGATTGAGGCGAACCCAGACAAGATCAAGGCCATCGAGCAGATTGAGGCACCTAAACGGATCAAGGATGTGCGTCGGCTCACTGGCTGCGTCACCGCCATGAGTAGATTCATCTCCAAGTCCGCTGAGCGTGCCCTTCCCTTTTTCAAGATCTTGAAGAAGGCAGGCCCAATGGAGTGACCCCGGAGGCCGAGGCAGCGCTGCAGGATTTGAAGTAATGCCTCTCCTCCACCCCAGTGCTGGTTGCGCCCAAACCACAAGAACTGTTGCTGCTGTATCTAGCAGCAAAGAATCAAGTGATTAGCGTCGCACTGGTGGCGCAGAGGGAGGTCGACGAAGAGGCAGCGGCAATGGCAGAGTTGACGGATGGCAAGCCAGGACTCTCCCTGGCAGGGCCTGATCCCGGCAAGGTTGAGCCCCCGGCAAGGTCTGACACCGGTGCGACAAGTCCCACGCAACTAGGTGAAGTGGTGCAGAAGAAGAAGATCATGCAACACCCGGTTTACTTCGTCAGTTCCCTCTTGCAGGGGGCTAGGTCAAGGTACTCCGGTGTGCAGAAATTGCTCTTCGGAGCAGCAGCCCCGCGGTCTTAAAGGGACACGCAAGCCGCCTCTTTACTATTCACCAAAGGATGACGCAAGCACGCTTCGGTCACCCCACGCGCGATCCCCACGTCACGCATTCAATGCGAACCTTGGGGAAGAGCGGAGGATGAAGGATTGCCACGGTCAAAACCGGCCCTGCCTGCCCGCACACCGTTCTGGGCCTAACTCAACAACGCATTGCGCTTATGTGTGGCTCAGGCCCGGGGGCTCCTGTCGGTGTACAGAAGTAGGGGTTCTACTCTGCACCCCTGTACCTGTGCACGGGCAGTCAGAGCCACGCCCAAGGCCACACTTGGTAAGGCAAGGGAAGGAGGCCGAAGCCGCAAGATGGTCAAAACAACGCCAAGACAGAGACACGGAGAGCAAGAGGGCGAGGTGGGTTCCCCTGGAAAGACCCTTGCCGGGCGGCCTCCACAGCCCCGGCAAGGACCTTGCCAGGATAGCTTGCCCAACCTCAATGGAGTGCGTCACCCTCGAGCCCAAGGTTTACGACAACCACATTGGAACCAAGGCTCGGGAGGTGCCTCCATGATGGCATGCAGATCTTTGTGAAGACAAGAAGCACACAGAGTTGGATAAGAATTAGAAGACGACGAGCCTCGGCAAAACCCTTGTCGACGGCATCCACGAGACCTCCGGCAAGATCCTTGCCGGGGACGACCACGGTGCTAAGGCAAGGCCCTTGTCGGGGCCCCGACAAGGCCCTTGCCGAGGACATCCGCGGGGCCACAGCCAGGCCCACGCCCGCCAAGTTTCCACCGCCGCTCCCATGCAGCTGCCAACCCACCAGCTAGGCAGGCACCTGCATGTCGACGTGAAGCTTCCAACCCAACTCAGCACGTGCCTACGTGGTGGCATGCAAATCTTCGTGAAGGCCCTACCACTACGCCACCTCAGCAGCCTGCCAGCCTACATCGCACTGTCCGCCTCGCTGGCCTGGGGCGTGTCGAAGCAGGGCGAGGTGGCGATAAAGTGAGGGCACACCTCAGAGGCGCATTTAATGCGTCTTGTCCCGTAATGGCAAGCGATAAACTTAGCCACTGTACACCAATGCCACCTTCTGTGTGCCACTATGGCGATCCCCTTGAGTATAAAAGGAGGCCCGAGGCATCCAGGAGAAGGATTCGGACCCTTGGACAAGTTACACTCACCGTAGCTAGCTCAAGAACTTCAAGAACCCTCAAATAGACACCAAAACAGGACTAGGGTATTATGCATCCTCGCGGCCCGAACCTGGGTGAACGACCCGTGTGCGTGTGCTGACTATTGATCTCGCTCTTCTCACAACCCTGCACCCCGCAATCATAGTAAGGATTCCCGTGATCCCATAGGCGTCGTTTCCACCGACACCTATGAGGAGGGATTAGAAAAGAGATGTCATTTGGTTCATATCATAGGAACTTTTCTATTGAATATACGCTAATGTTTATTTTCCTTTGAAATTATGGGAGTATAGGAATCCATTCGTATGAACCAAGTGGCTCTAAAGCTATAAAAATGATATCATGTTTATTTCCTTTGAGATGTGGAGTATATGAATCTATTCCTATGAACCAATTGGCTGTAAAGGAAAAAATCCTATAAAAATCATATCATATAGAGTTCCTATGATATTCCTCCACACCAAAGGATGGTTGAAATTGCTGCAGGTGATATGATGGTCTTTCTTTGTAGACTCCTCCCCCATATTTATAATTACCTCTCGAAGATGAATGAAATGATATATACCGGGTATTCTACATGTGCAATTTGGTACACAAAAACTCGGTAAAAGTTTGCGAGGTTCGAATTTTCAATAAAGCTATATGCACTGCATTTTGAAACGGAGGGAGCATACGACAGTTGCTAACACTCACGTGGAAGATTTGTGTGTAGGAGGAGTGGTTGTTCGGTTAAATGATATGGCAAAATTGACACTGTCGGATGTCGATCTCTTATGGCGTTCGTCAGGAAAAGGCTTATGGCGAACGTGTGTCGGATAATGATTTACGGATGCATGCATTGCATTGATACGTGCCCCGCTCTCTCTCACGCACACGCACCCTCACGAGTCACGACTCTCCCGAGTCCTCCCGCACCCACCGTCTATCTGCAGGTAGACGTCACACACATATGTGCTCTTCACACCCTACCCTCGGAACTTCTAAAAAACAAAATACGTCGCGCACATTTTATTTTAGCTCACACGTCACACACTTATACTATTACTCTTGTGGCGAACGTTCTTTGGGCATAGTATATTGTACTCTCACGAAGAGAAGCAGTGCACGCACACACTAGTTCTCTCACAACCACTCGCGGGTACATGTACGAGCGCATTTCTTTGAAGCTGGTACAACAAAATCACTCCATCATATATATATATATATATATATATATATATATATAAATACTATTCTGATCATGGGATCAGAATAATATTCTGATCACAACATGAACTTCCCGAGTAACGCGCCTGACCTTCCCCGAGTACTAGGTTGAACTTCAGCTAAAAAGTGTCCAAATGGAGCTTGCGATATACCGTTGGAAAGCTATGGACACCAATATCATGATCCAAGTTAAATTTTTGGTAAAATGTAAACGGTTTAAGAGCAGTTTTGAAAACCGTTTTTTCTTCATACAAAAAATGTGAATCGTATTCTCGATCGCATTTCTAAACCGTTTATCGGAATGAGGTAAATAATATAGCGTTGGAAAGCTGCTGCAAAACCGCTCCTTCGACATGTTGAAAGTTTTCTCTAATTCCCTGTGGATAAAGAGTAATTTTGAAAATTGTAAAATTTCGCAAACCGAACAGCCGAGTTGGTATTTTCAATGTAATTTATAAACGGCTAATCAATTTGAGGCAAATGATATGGCATTGGAAAGCTTGTGAAAATGCGCTACTTTTTCATGTTAAAAGTTTTTTTCTAATTTGGAACGGTACAAGTTCCACTGATTTCGTATTTTCAAGATAATTTTTTAACTGTACGTCCGAATGCGACAAATGATACGGCGTTGGAAAGCTTAAGCAAGTGCGAAACGTTTTTGTATATATTGTTTCTCCTAATTCCTTATAGTTTTAAGTCAAATTGGAAAATGAATAAAAACGTATTTGTGGCAAAATTTGTACATACTTTATCGTAATGGCGCAAATAATATACCGCTGAAAAGCTACGGAAAATGTGAAACTTTTCATGTTGATGGTTTTCTCTGATTCCTAGCCGTTTTCAAGTAATTGCGAAAATGGCGAGATCATTCATTCTGCCTTTATCGCAAAACTGATTCTTCGAAAACGCACCACGTGGAGAACCTGAACTTCTCAGCACGTGTACTTGAACTTCACTCTGTTTTTCACGTACTTTTTTTGCTCGTATATCTCTATCCACTGCTCCTAGCTCTCCGTCCACTCACCGGAATTGAGCCTGCTGTAAACACGCAACTTTCTCGTGTTGATCATTTTTTCATACTCGCAACAATTTTAAAAGTTTTTCATATGAAATTCATTCAGCGTAGTAGTTGAACTTCATGCTGTTTTCACGTTGAACTTCTGTGACGTATTTTTGTTTGTACGCGCGCCTGAACTTCCCTCTGTACGAACCCGACCTTCGGGCTATCTTTGCAACTGTGGCTTCTCCCGCGAATTATTCTGGTTAGTAGTGTTCTATATGATGTTAGTGTAATCTATAAACGTTTTTTAGCAACTAAATACTGGTTTTAAATAGAAATCTCTCTCGCTGGCGGATTTTGCTCTTGGGTCCTGATGAAATTGCGTTTTTTGCAATTTTACTGCCTGAGTTGTTCGACCTGAACTTCCCCTAGTGCTAGGTTGAACTTCTGTCAGCATTGCCCAAATGGGGCTTGCGATATACCGTTGGAAAGCTATGGACTCCAGTATCATGACCCAACTTAAAATTTTGGCAAAATGTAAGTGGTTTTAGAGCAGTTTTGAAAACCGTTTTTTCTTCATACAAAAAACATGAATCGTATTTTCGATCACATTTCTAAACCGTTTATCGGAATGAGGCAAATAATATGGCATTGTAAAGCTTCTGTAAAACCGCTCCTTCCACATGCTGAAAGTTTTTTCTAATTCCCTATGGTTAAAGAGTAATGTGGAAAATCGTAAAATTTCACAAACCGAACAACCGAGTTTGTATTTTCATTGCCATTTCTAAACGCCTAATCCAATTGAGACAAATGATATGGCGTTGGAAAGCTTATGAAGATGGGCTTTTTTCTCATGTTGAAAGTTGTTTCTAATTTTGAATGATTTAAGAGTAATTTAGAAAACGATAAGTTCTACCAAGTTTGTATTTTCGATCTATTTTTTTAATCATACGTAATGTAGAAAATGATATGGCGTTGGAAAGCCTGAACAAATGCGAATCTTTTTGGTATATATTGTTTCTCTAAATTCCTTAGGGTTTTACGTTGATTTTGAAAATGGCTAAAAACATATTTTCGCCTTAATTTCTACAAACTTCAGCGGAACGGGGCAAATAATATACTGTTGAAAAGCTACAAAAAATGTGAAACTTTTTCATGTTGATGGTTTTCTCTGAATCCCAGCCATTTTCAAGTAATTTCAGAAATGGCGAGATCACTCGTTCTGCCTTTATCGCGAAACAGATTCATCGAAAATGCATTGCCTAAAGTACTTGAACTTCTGTGGAATTTCTACCTGAACTTCACTATGTTTTTAACGTGCTTTTTTTCTCGTAGCTATTCATTCACTCACCGGAATTAAGCAAGTGATATACCGATGGAGAGCTGCTATAAACACGTAACTTTTCCGTGTTGATCATTTTTTCATACTCGCGACGGTTTTAAAAGTTTTTTTTTGGAAATTCATTCGGTGTAGTAGTTGAACTTCCTGCTGTTTTCACGTTGGACTTCTGTGACATACTTTTGTTTGTAATTTTCCCATCCATTTTCGTCAGTGTTACACAAATGATATTCTTTTTGTACAAACCTCTCTCACAATATTTTTTTAACTTTCTCCAACCGAGGACTTGAACTTACACAAATGATATTCCTACCGTTTTGAAGTAAATTAGAAAACGACGAGATCATGATTTCTGCCTTCATCGTGAATGGAAATGCATTGCGTGAAGTAGTTGAACTTCTCAGGCATGTCTGTTTGAACTTCACTCTAATTTTTGATGTGCTGTTAATTGACGTGCTATTTTTTGCACTGCATGAAGTAGTTGAACTTCTTGGGCATGTCTGTTTAAACTTCACTTTGTTTCACTTTATTGTATTTTTTATATGAAATACACACCATCTAGTACGTCAACTTCCCGTTGTTATCACTTTGAACTTCTCTCTGGTTTGAGAGAATTGTTTTAAAACACAAAAAACAACATATTTTTTATGTATTTTGCACATCTAAATACACGGTGAACCTCTCTCACAAGAATTTTTAACTTTCACTCGCCGAGCACTTGAACTTCTAGTAATCATTTTTACGTTTATGAGATTGTTTTCAAAAGTGCAAAAAATGGCGTTGTGCTTTTTATTTTTTGAAAAGGTAAATACTAGGTTTTAATAAACTCTGAACTTCTATGTTATTTCAATTTGAACTTCACCTTTTTATATTTTGGGTAAAGAATTGTATTCGATTTTTATATGGAAAAAATCGAACATGGAAATACAAGATGAGCCTCTGTCGTAAGAATTTTTGAACTTCCCCACACAGAGCACTTGAACTTCTTTCAACAAACCTTTTAAGCTTTTAATTTTCTATACTTTAATTCTCATTTGAAATGCATTCCTTGCAGTAGTTGAACTTCTCGTTGTTTTCACCTTGAACTTCTGTCACGTATTTTTGTTCAACCTCTCCCACACAAGAATTTTTGAACTTTCTCGAGTCGAGCACTTAAACTTCTAGCAACAAAACTTTATGCTTTGCATTTTCATTCTTTTTTTAATACAAAATGCACACCGTGTAGTACGTGAACTTCTGGGAGTTATCAACCTCAACTTCTGAGATCATGCATTCTACCTTCATCGGAAAAACAGAGTCTCTGAAAATGCACTTCATGAAGAGGTTGAACTTCTTGAGCAGTTCTTTTTGAACTTCACTCTGTTTTTTGCGTGTTGTTTTTTACCCGCAACTCCCCAACCATTTACCGGAATTAAGCAAATTATATATCAATGGAAAGTTGTTGAAAACATGTAACTTTGCCATGTTGATCATTTTTTTCATACTCTTACTGGTTCAAAAAAAAATTCAATACATAAAAATGTGTTTTAATTGGTATACATGAAACTTTTAAACCATACATCGAAATGTAGCATATAATATACAGTTGGAAAGCTTATGAATACGAGCAACTTTTTCATGTAGACAAGTGTTACCAATTCGTCACCGTTTGAGGGCAGTTTTAAAAAGGGCAAAAATGTTGTTGTTTTTCCCCCTCTTTTTAACATGTAATTGAACGATTATATTTTTTTAAAGTGGAACTTCTTGGTTTTTTCAATTTGGACTTCTTGGTGGTATTCATTTGTAACGGAAAAAGGCCCAGTTTTGTAATAAACATCATACAACTTCTTGGTTTATTCATGTTTTTATTGTTTTAGAAGTGATAAATATTTTACTTTTTTATGAATGTCGAACCGCTCTGTTAATTTAATTTGAACTTCTCGTTTATTTTATTTTTTGCAAAATGAAAAAATCCTTTTATAAAAGTTTTTTTTTATTTTTGAACTTCCTGGTTTTTTAGAATCATTAAGTTTTCGTGTTTTTAAACCTTGTACTTCTCTCTTATTGTTGTTTGACCTTCTTAGTTTTTTTAGAGACTATTTTTTTAATTTTTTATTTAAAAGGAAAAAAATTAAACCAGACATTCAACCACCCCATTTTCTAAATTTGAACTTCAGGGTCTTTTGTGGATACATGGAAATCCATTTTAATAAGTAGTGTACTTCTCTATTTTTTAATCTGGAATTTCTTGGTTTTTTCAATTTGAACTTCTTCACTTTTAGTTTTTAGAAATAGAAAAAAATAACTTTGAATTTCGTTATTGTTTCAATTTCTTCTTGTTTTTATTTTATTTAAATGGGGGAAAATTGATTTTGCTTTTTGGTAAATTTGTGTAGTGTTTGTGGTAAATTTTTCAATTGGTTTTTTTCTTAAAGTGGTTTTTTATTTTTTTTTAATATAAACTGAGGAATTGATTGTGTCACATAAAGGACATATATGATAGTTTTCTTTGTACATATCAATTTCGTGCACGAAACTTTCTATCGTGTTACATGTTCTTGAACTTTTTTATTTATAATATTTGAACTTCTTTCTTAAACCACCTGTTTTTTTGCACGAACACACACAAAACGCAAGCACACAAGGGAGAGGAACGCTTGTGATTTATTATATTTGAACTTATTTGTTAAAGAGCATGGAAGCTCAACCAAAAAACAAGCACGATCATGGCAGAGAAGCTCGACCTCGTGATTTATTATATTTGAACTTATTTATTAAAGAGCACGGAAGCCCAACCAAAAATAGGAGCACGATCATGGTAGAGAAGCTCGACCTCCTCGCACCGTTGTGGTCCATAATAGTTGATAAATGGGTTTTTCAGTGTTTTATTTTTGCTGAAAGGTGTTTCCAAAACATTCTTTCACAAACATTGCATGCTCTCCGTCTGACAAACTGTGGACACCTAATGAGGAGGAAACAATATGTATGTGTTGCGTAATGATGGCATTAGCATTTGTTGCCCAACTTTAACAACTTCTCATCTTGCAATGTGTAGGTTTAAACTAGCATTTTTGGCTCTGCTAGCAAAAGGTCATTGCTGCTTCTGATGTACTAGAAGTTAGCAGAGTCAAAAAAATTCACCTTTATGGCAACCTCCAAAAATAACTGTGATTGAAACCACATGATGTAGCTAGGTGTTACAAGAAAAGAAATAGCAAGCACATCAAGTTTCAACGCCTCTTTCACACACAGATGTGCAACAAAATTGGCATTCCTTCTTATATAGATGAACTTGAACCCCTGAAACTTGTGAGATATGAACGCATTTCTAGGAAGCCATCAACCACCTCAGAAAAAGCTCTAGAATCCTATGACATTGTGCATTATCAAACTTGGTCTTCAGTCTCAATAATATTATTTTAGAATCCTTTTTCAATCGCCATCAACATGGTTCTGTAGGCCAACTATCAACTTTACCATTCTGAAAGTACTAGATTTTGGCAAAATGTGTACGAGCTACTGAAGAAATTGAAGATAGTTGCAAACAACATGCGAGCTACAACCTAGCAGTTGCAAGCATGTGATTGAAGGCAGTGCCTTTGTTCTTCTTGAACTTCTCATTTTTTCGATTCTGAACTTGCAGCTGCTTTTTTTTGCAGGTTGCAGTGCAACTGCCGGTGCTCGGAGGCCGGCTTCACTCCATCAAGTAGCCACGTCCACAGCCACACAGGACGGTGAGCAGGGGAGGAAGGAGAGACAGACATGGCAGCAAGCGGGGGAGGAGCCGGAGCAGCGCTACGTCTGGGATGCACGGTGAAATTCAACCTAAAGTGCAGAACACACATGAAAAACACTCTTAAGTAATCCAAGCTATATCAATTAGCAGGCAAAGACTAATCTAGAAGGGAAAACGAATACACAAAACTGGTACTAGTGCACTGAGACATTTTAGTGAACATTTTGCGTGCACACACCAAAATATAGAGAAGTGAAGATTGAAGAAGCAGAGAGGAGGAACGGTGGGTAGGAACCTGCGCGGTGCAGCGTCCTCATTCAGGGACAAGCTAGGAATGGAGGAGCTTGCTGGAGGAGTGGTGCTCGGTCTCTGTGCTGACGGAGCAGAGCGCAGGCGCGCTGGAGGACAGGGCAGGAAGCACCGGAGAGGATGGAAGGTCGCGCCGGAGCAGAGGGAAGGTCAGATTCACGCGTAGAGAGGCATCATGCTGGTGGATGGCGACGGGTTAGGGTCTTGGTAGTGGTGGGCGGCGGCGCCGGATTGAGGCCGCGCCTGGCAGCGGCGGTGGTGCGTAGTGGAGGGGGAGAAGGAGGTAGCCGACGTGGAAAAGGCAGGGCGATGAACAGCTGCGGGTCGGACTCTTGCCGAAAAGAGGCAAGATCGGTAGTAGGTCAGGAGGAGGCAGGGACGGCGGTTCCAGGAGGAGGCGGGGGCAGTGCATCGGGGGGAGGCGGGGCAGGGGCGCACCGGTGAGAAGGCAAGGTGGGGCGATGGCGCGCCGGGAGGAGGCGGTCGGCGGCGCCAGGAGAAGGTGCGGGCGACGGTGCGGAGGCGGGGTAGGCGCGCGGCGGTGGATCGGGAGGATGTGGTCGGGGTGGATCGGGGGAGTCGGGGAGAGGTACGGTAATGGGGTGGGTTGAATTTTTTTCCAGCCCGTCGGTTCGGAGCTGGCTCTATATATAGGGGCGCTGTGATCCAAATAGTTATTCTAATCCCAGGATTAGAATAGTGTTGTCCTATATATATAGCAGAATAACTATTCTGCACACCACTTCGGCACAACACGCTCAACAAAAGCGCACTACATCATTTTGACAACGAGCACTGCAATAGAGACTAGTGAACTTCGTGTCGAAAAAAACTGCACGCGATGTTTTTTCGGTACTGTTTTGGCTCTAATTTTTTAACCGTTTATCGGAATGAGGCGTGTAATATATCATTGAAAATCTATGGATTAGGCGCAACTTCGACATGTTGAACACTTTTCGAGATTCCACACGGTTTAAGAGCAGTTTTGAAAATAGTGCGGCGGATGACGAGTGGCAGCGAGCGTTTTTTGCGTTTTTTTCTAAACCGCTCGTCGGAATGAAGCAAATGATATGTAGTTGGATAGATATCGTCGAGGCGCATATTTTTCATATATAAATCTTTCTCTAATTCATTACGGTTTAAGAGCAGTTTCAAATTTACTAAATCGCTTAAGTCTGTTTTTCAAAAAATTTGAAATTTTCGGTACTGTTTTTGCTCCAGTTTTCTAACCGTTTGTCGAAACGAGATGTATGATACGCCGTTGGAAAGCTATGGACAAGGCACAACTTTCATATGTTGAAATGGTTCCGAGATTCCTTGCGGTTTTTAGTTAATTTTAAAAATTGTGCGGCGGTCGACAAGTGGCAGCGGCCGTTTTTGGCAAAATTTTTGCAAAAACCGCTGGTCGGAATGATTCAAATGATACGCAGTTGGAAAGATATCAACGAGGCACTACTTTTTCATATAGAACACTCTCTCTAATTCTTTACGGTTTAAGAGGAATTTCGAATTTGCCGAAATGCGGACACTCTGTTTTTCGCGACACCCAAATCGACGTGCGTACTTCATCCGACTAAAAACCGCACTGCATCGGATGAAAAACTGCACTGTATCAGACGGGTAAATGAACTGCATCATTTCTTTTCGAACCAAAATTTGCTATGACGAGGAGGTGAAGTGCACTTCACAATCGAGTGTAAGTGAACCACATCAAGCGAAAAATGAACCGAGACACAAGTCTACGTGTACCGTATGATTTTTCTTTGTCTTTTGCTAATTTGTTTCATAGGGTTAAGTGGACCATATTTGTCAATGTTAGTGTGCTGCATTAGATGGAAAAGCGCACTGCAATGTCATCACAGAGGATCTTTTTGTTATTGTTTAAAACAAAAGGAAATGCATAGTACAGTGGAGCGAACCTCTAAAATAACAGAAAAATTGCATAGTATTGTCGAGCGAACCTCTCCACACAATAAAACTGAACCTCGTTGTTGACAAAAGTGAACCTCTTGACAGAGTTTTTTTGCATGTCCAGTGTATATTGAGGGGGAACTGAAACTTGGATACAACGAAAGTGCACTTTATTTTCATGCTATTTTTACACTGTACAGGAACATAGGCCCCCGGTTGGCTACCACGCAAAACACACACATACACACAAAACCATCATGAGGCACACTGTACTATAGTGGGGATGGCATCGACAGCAACCAAAACAAACTGAAGGCCGGCGCTGGTGAACTATATGTTGGGGAAGGAGAGAGCTGCGAGGGGGTGCTCCGGTGAACCGCCGGTGATGTGTGCGAGCAGCAGCGAAAAAACTAGTGAATTGGGTACTGCACCAATGGTCCAACCGACCTGCAATGAAGAGGAAGCTGCACTGCTTGCTGCATGGGCTAGCTGGAGAACCTCATGTCCACACCAAGTAAACTGCAGCAACAATCCAACTGGAGAACCTCCTGCCACGCGCATCCATACAGCAGCTTCGGACGGCCGAAACTGAAGTGCGTGCCAATCATCCTCGAGTGCCTGCGCACTGCACGGACGCCCCAACTGACGTGCAACGATAGCAAGCTGCACTGCTCACTGTCAGTAGATAACAACAATGAAAAATTGGATCTGGGCATGGCTTTTTGTATGCGACGGTAAGAGGACCACCGGAGTCCAGTGGTGGCTACCTCGCCGGCGGACCGCACTACACTGAACGGATGGACGCACGCGTCCGAGCTGCACGTCCATGGTTGTCGAGTTGCACGTCCACGCCCCAGACTGAACACTGGCAGCCGAGCCGCATTGGGACAGCAACTGAGCTGCACTTAGGCGACGACCGAGCACTCAAGTGAGGTAGATGAGCTGCTGTGCGTGGCGGCTAGGGGAGGTCGACGCCCATGGCGCTCGCGAGTCCCACCTCCACTGCCTGATCGAGTAGAAGCAGACCGAAAGCCCTCCCTTGGGTGCAATCAGAGTTGAATAAAGGCCTTGCATTAGCCGGAGTCGATGTGGACTGGATCCACTGCCGGTGGTGGCCAGATCCCATACATCGGGTGGCCTCCTTGGTCTACAGCAATGGGGAGGAAGAGTCGGGGGGCGTTGCTAGGAGGCACTGCGGCAGTTGGAGGAGCTCTGGCAGCAGAGATCCAAGGGTCACATCGGTCGATGGAGGATCATGCACAGAGGGGAGGGAAGGGCGAGGAGCTGGTCGCCCGAATCCCCTGTTGACATGGTAGTCGAAGGTGGAGGAGGTGGGGCTGCGCCATGGGCTCCTTGGATCCGGTGGTGGGGATCCGCCTACCCGCGCGTGGTGATAGAGCTCGTCGGATCCGCCGCAGGGGAGATGACGATGTTGGTTAGCTCGTCGGATCTGCCGCGGGGGACACGAGGAGGAGGGCTTCCTCATCGAGTTCGCCGCGGGCAGAAGGAGCGGTGGCCGCTAGTGCATGCCTCTTGAACGGCCTCCTTGCCGGAGAGGGAGGGCACGACCCAGGCCCCGGCGACGCTGAAGGCGGCAGGGCGGCGACAGTTCGGGGTAGCGCGTCGGAGGTACGTGGTGGGCCGGCTCGGGCTGACGAGCCCCTGCTGCCCCGGCGGCGACAGTGTGGCGGCATCGGCGGTGGTAGGTGGGGGGATGGGGAGATTCCTGCGGGGGCAGACAGAAGAAGGTGGGGATGGCGTGGTGGTTTTTTTCAGGGCTATGTGCGGTTCGCTTCGAGCAATGCAGCAGTAAGTTGGTGTTAGCAGAATAAGCTTTTGGTGTGCATAATAAGACTCTTAAGGGTGTTATCATAATAGACCCACCCAATATATATATATGATAACACCCCTATTATGATAACACCCCCTAAAGACCTTATTCTGCACATCAACCACCTTATTCTACACACCACCAACAGATCGCGCCGCCGCCCCTCCCCTCCCGGCCTTCTACCGCGGCAGCGGCCTGGGCAAGCCGCCGCCCCTCCCCTCCCGGCCTTCTTCCATGGCGGCGGCCTGGGAGTGATGTCGCCCCTCCCCTCCCGCTTTCTCCCGCGGCGGTGGCCTTGGAGCGACGCCGCCCCTCCCCTCCCGGCCTTCTTCCGCGGCAGCGGCCGGCAGTGTCACGCCCAATATGCGACACTATCCAAAAGGAACTCAAAGGTCCCACCAAGGATAGACCCGCATATTGGAACACTTTTGCAAGGTGGATATCATTACATCAATATTACATAATAGATGGGGATTCATACAAGGCATACAAATGCCACAAGAGTACATCAATACAACATATAGGAATAACATCCGACTACGGATGAATCATAAACAGAAGCTCAAACAATATCCACCCTGCTAGCCCAGGCTGCCGACCTGGAACCTATCCCCCGATCGAAGAAGAAGCAGAAGAAGAACTCAACGCAAGCAAGCATCGCTCTTGCGTCATGATCATCGCATAACCTGTACCTACAACTATTGTTGTAGTAAACTGTGAGCCACGAGGACTCAGCAATCCCATTACCATGGGTATCAAGACTAGCAAAGCTTAATGGGAAAGGAAGGGGTAAAGTGGTGAGGTTGCAGCTGCGGCTAAGCAAGTATGGTGGCTAACATACGCAAATGAGAGCGAGAAGAGAAGCAAAGGAACGGTCGTGAAGCTAGCAATGATCAAGAGGTGATCCTGAACACCTACTTACGTCAAACATAACACAGAAACCGTGTTCACTTCCCAGACTCCGCCGAGAAGAGACCATCACGGCTACACACGCGGTTGATGCGTTTTAGTTCGGATCAGGTGTCAAGTTATCTACAACCGGACATTAACAAATTCCCATCTGCCACATAACCGCGGGCACGACTCTCGAAAGTTTAAACCCTGCAGGGGTGTCCCAACTTAGCCCATGACAAGCTCTCGCGATCAACGAAGGAATAGACCTTCTCCCAGGAAGACCCGATCAGTCTCGGAATCCCGGTTTACAAGACATTTCGACAATGGTAAAACAAGACCAGCAAAGCCGCCCGATGCGCCGACAATCCCGATAGCAGCTGCACATATCTCGTTCTGAGGGCACACCGGATGAGCAAGACGTCGGGTTGGCATAGACCCTGGTTGCCCA